>NW_024070203.1:36805158-36852079 GCF_014754425.2 Oryx dammah
TGTGTGTGTGTGTGTGTGTGTGTGTGTGTGTGTGTGTGTGTGTGTGTGTGTGTGTGTGTGTGTGTGTGGCGTGCTCAGTTGTGTGTGTGAGTGAGTGTGTATGTGTGGCGTGCTCAGTTGCATCTGACTCTTTTCGACCCCATGGACTGTAGCCCCCAAGGCTCCTCTGTCCATGGGAATTCTCCAGGCAAGAATACTGGAGTGGGTTGCTATTTCCTTCTCCGGGGGAGCTTCCCGACTCAGGGATGCAAGCTGTGTCTGTCACATCTCCTGCATTAGCAGGTGGATTCTTTACCTCTAGCAACACCAGGGAAGCACATACAATGACTGACCAACCGGGAGAACTTCCACGGCAGAAAACACTTCTGTTCTTAAAGCTGCCGGCCAAAAGGACCAACCGCACGAGGAGAGTATTGGGATTTCTGCTTTTTCAATGAACCGCTCTGAAAAGGGGCCAGATCTAGATAAAGCCTCTAATCTTAACAAGTCTTAGTGTAGAAATCTGAGTCTCTACTATCTGGCCAAATGAGTCTAAAGGCATCATGGAAAAGAAGCCTGCTTCCAGCACCACCCCTGCAACTGCCCAGTGACAGCATCTCAACACGCACCTCTGCCCCGGGCTGGAGAAGACCACTTTCTACCACTTCTCTGGGCAAGACTCAGACCTACTGGTTGTGTTTATAATTAAATAACAATGAGAAATACGACTCAGGTGTACAGATAAGCAGGTACACAGGAAACATCCATTTTCCTTAACCTTAGTAGATTTCACTGCTCGCTTGCAGAAGTGCTTCCAGGTAGAAAGGTATAAATCTCTAAGGACCCTTTACTAAAATTGGGAGACGTGGGGTTTCTTCTCGTATCGCTGAGAGCAAGTGACCCCGATGTCACAGAAAACAAGTTAGGGGAGCTCAAATGTCAAGGTCACACGGGGAGCCTGTTAAATACCAGATGCTGGATGAGCAGGGGGCGGCCATTCTGACTCTCACCAAAATGTGAGAACACAGTAAGGTCAAATTCAGGGAATGAAAAGTTCACTGAAGGCGAAAACTGCAATGCAAAGGAGCTCTCCCTGGCCCGCAGTCCGCTTACCGGGTACCCGTTGAGAGGCTGGAAATAGAGGGTGGTGTCAGTGACGCAGGCGTGGCCAGGATTCGTCACCAGAGGTGTCACCATTTCTGCTTTGCATTCCATGTGCAGCTTTTCAGAAACACTTTGGAATCTGAAAATACATTTTCCAGCAAAAGCAAGAAAAATCAGAAATCAATCTACTTTCTCAGCTTAACTTTAGCTGAGGGAGCTCCAGGGTGACTCTGTAGAACAGTATCTAAACACAACACTTAATATAAGAAAAGCGGTGACGTAAGCTAGTCACCTAAATAAAACTGCCTTTTTTTTTAATGGGTACAATGAGTACTTCATTTTGAAAAAGCAGATGAGGTTATGTATCACAGAAGAGAAGTCAGACAAATAAAAAACTTGTCAAACAGGCACAAGAAGAAACAGACAACCTAAGTAGTCATACGTTGTGTGAATAAATTGAACCAGAACATTTCCGAGTAAATAAATTGAATAAGAACAACTTCAGGCCTGTATGGCTTCACCAATAAATTCTATTAAAAATTTAAGGAAGAAATACAATCCTGCACACGTTCTTTTGGCAAACAGAGACTAAAGGAGCATTTCTAAACTCACGTTATATGGCGAGTATAACCCTGAAAGCAAAACCTCACAAATACACTAAGATTTACAGAGCAATATCCATGAACAGAGATGTAAAATCCTTTATAGCTGCAACTACTGAAGCTCGTGTACGCTACTAGAGCCAGCCCAGGCTTCCCAACCAGGGAAGCCACCGCAACGAGAAGCCATGCACTGAGATGGAGAGTAGACTCCGCTCGCCACAACCAGAGAAAGCCTGAGCACAGCAACAGAGACCTGGCACAGCCAAAAATGAAAAGGAACTTTAAAAGTCCTTTATGAAGAAAAAGGACTTCTTCTAGCAAAGAAAATCCAGTAATATGTAAACAAAAAAAGCAATACATCATAAGCAAGTTGGATTTACCCCACAAATACAAGGTTGTTTTAACAATGAAAAACCAATCAACATAATTCATACTATCAACAGAAGGAAAGAAAAAAGATGATCTCAATAAATGCACAAGAAGCACTTCACAAAATTCTACATTCATTTTTGAGAATACTCTCAGCAAACCACGAACAATGAGAAACTTCCTCATCCTGATTAAAGGACAGCTATGAAAATCCTACAGCTGGCATGCTGACATCATTCTTTCCTGGTGAAAACATTAAACTTCTTTCCTGTAATACCAAGAACAAGGCAAGAATGTCTGCTCTCACCGCATCTATTAATCAAACTGTGCAATGAGGCACGAAGTAGAAATAAAAGCCTTAAGAATTTTTGTGAAACTGTCATTATTCACAGATTAAATAATAACGGACAGATAAAACACTATAGAATCTACACAAAAAACACCCAAAACAGATGGCTTTACCAGCAAATTCTGTAACATTTTAAAAGGTAGTATAAGACACACATCTCACAAAAAGGTAGCAATAAAACATAATATTACAAACTAATCTCATTTATACACATAAGCTTCTAGCCAAAGCCAACTAATGAGTAAATTTTGAATTTGGAAAAGCCACAGGATACAAGGTCATTGTTTAAAAAAAATGAAAAAAAAAACCCTATTTTCTAAATACCATAAGAAATAATTGGAAAATAAAATTTTGTTAGCATCAAAAAAAATCTAGGATTATGCTCAAAACACAGCAGCATAATATAAACATATTATATATAAACATATAACAGTATATATATAAAACATGTTATATATAAACATATAACAGTGCAGGGAACTGGATGAGGAGGTAGAACTCTTTGTCCTGTCTTTACATCTTTCAATCTAAAATTAATACCAAGTATTTTAACGAGGACATTTCGGGGTGTAAATGGGGAAACCTGACGATGGAGGTATGCGCTGCCTGGCATGCAGACTACTGCTGTGTGAGTATCATAACAGTATGGAGGGCAGGTGAGATCTTCCTGTAACAGAGAAATGTTGAAGTAGTTGCGGGTGAAGTGTGAGGGAGTCTTGCAGTGTCATTTCAAATTTCTTAGGAAAAAGTTATACTCTTATGTTAAATGTATCATACAAACATACACATGCACATCAGCCATACATGTATACCTAAGCATATAACATATAAACATACATGTGTTACTTATGCACACACACATAGCAAGCAACAGCATGAGCATGCAAGGACCAACGCAAATTAAGCAAAATGTTGACAAATTAATACCTCGTGACTCACACAGAATCTGTGTTCACTATTACCTTTTCAACTTGTGAGGATTTGAAATTTTTCAGAATGAACAGTAGGGAAAAAAAAATATACTACAATAAAAAAAAGTATTTCCTTGGAAGTATGATGAAAATCATACTTATTTAGCAAAAGTTTATTTTCTTTTATTTAGAGGAATTATATAATCCTGCAACATTTCACTTTATGTTGTAAATATTTCTCCCCCAAATTCTTCAGCCTTACACTCTGGAGACTGGATAAGTTAAAACTTTCTTGGTGAACCATTTTTAAAATTAATGTCATGCTGAAGCCCAGGATTAAAGTCTAAATTGCTACTTAGAAAAATTATCCATTCTAAGTAGGTCAAAAGAAGCTAATTCTTATTGTATGATTCTTATTCTTTTCCTTCCTAAAATGAATGCTATACTTGCCCCTCTGCAATACAGTTAACTGGTACATCCTACAAATACAAAAATGAAAAGTAATGCTGTGTAGGTGAAACAGAGAAAGAACAAACATAACCATAGAAATGGCATTCTTGGCAAGATGACTTTACCAGCAAACTCTCTAACGTCTTCAAACACAGTGTAAGGCTCACAAACCTCATAAAGGCAGCACTAAAACAGAATATTACCAACTACTCTCATTTATACACATAAGCTTTCAGCCAAAGCCAATACGTAATAATCTATTCAACCAACATGTTTTACTTTGTCCTAAGCTGCAAGGATACAGCAAAACACAAAAATCTAAAGTAAAAATGACACCTCATGACTAGAAACTGCAATAATCCATACCTAAGATGTTATACACATTAGACAATCTGTACATATATATTAAGTAAATGGAATTGAACAAAGTTTAGCAGGATTGCTAAAAACAAAATGAATACACAAAAATATACTTCATTCTACTTGTCAACAATAAAGAGAAAGTGACATATTTTAGGATACCGTTTAAAACATCACTAAAATATGAAGTACTTGGAATAAATCTAGCACAAGAGAAGACAGACCTTTACAAAGAAAACTGTAAAAAAGACACTAAGGAAGACTCAAACAGAGTTTCACTGCAATTGGAGTCAAAATCCCAGTAGGCTTTTCTTCTATGGAACTTGACAAGCTGATTCTAACTTTATGCAGAATGTGTAAGACCAAAACACTGAAGACATAAATTAGAAAGGAAATGCCGGGGCAGATACTAAGACACAGTGATTAACACAGTGGTACTGCAGACGGAGACACAAATAGCCCAAATCTACTTAACAGAAGGAAATCTACTTAAAATATGGGGAGAAAGAAATCAGAGAACAGGTTAATATGAAAGTATAGTTACTTGCAGAAAATAAATTGGATACTTAGAAAAGTGAATACTTTACCCTCTGGAGGAGTTTCAAACAGACAAGTGATAAACAAGTAAGTTCTTTAGAAAGAAAGTATTTTAAAAGCGCATTCAGAAGGCATTCAGAAGAGTAGAGAAAAGGGGACTGCAGAAGGAAAGACACGAGAGTGTAGGGGTGATGAGCTAAATGCTGTCACAGCAACCTGAGCAATGGGCGCTGGTGGCCTGAACGGAAGAGGTAACGTGTGAAAGGATAGAAGCTCACAGACTGGGAGGCTCTGGGGGGGCACCATTCCCCAGGCCTTCAAGAGGTCAGGAGCCCCCAGACTTTGCGCTGGCATTGAGGCCGGGGCCATTGCCCCAGGTCAGCAGCTTTGGGGCGAGGCAGATGCCAGCACCCATCATCAATGGCAGACACACTGAATGAGGCCTGAGATGACAACGCCGCTGCTTCACCACCAGGAACCAAAATCTTGGAAAACTTACCTGTTTTTGTCAAATGACGTCCTAGCCAAACGGGACTGCAAGATAGCTGTTATCTGTTAAGACAAAATCATTTAAAAAATATGGCTGTAAGTATCTGTAAGTGACACATCAATGCAGGCTCATTCACAATAAAGACACAGGTCTTTAGAAACTCACCATGGCAGTTTGGTCCCCCAGTTTGTCCAGACAGGATGCTCTATGAAGCTACGAGTACAGAAATATACATGGATTTATTTCTCTCTCTGATGATAAGAAGATAGTTCCTTAGAAGCAATGAAACACAACCACCATTCTGTTACTCAGTAACAGCTAAGAGCCATTCTAAAACATCTATGACTTCTTCCTAATGTAGAGTTTTCAAGTTCAACACATTCAAGTAAATCTCATTCAGATTTAGAGAACAGGTTATGGTTTCAGTGAGATGTACGAATATGAGATTCTTTTTAAAAAAGTTTGCCAGTGAATATCTGAGAAGAGCGCTGACTTACCTGAAGCAGTGTTTCCACAACATCTTCCACTTTCCCTGAAACATCCAGCTCGAAGACATACTCCATCGTGCCCTGAAAAAGAGGAAGATGAACTGAATCAGAGGAGAGCAAGCACATCAGGACCTGTCATTTTTAAGAACATTTGCAACCCCTGCTGATGGGTGCAGGGAACTCCCTCAGCCCACCTGGGAGATTTACTTCTGTATTTACTATTTCCTTCCTTCCACTGCCTTTGGGCTTAGTTTGCTCTTCTTTTTCTGGTTCCTTGAGCTATCTAATTAGGTTTTTTAATTTGAGATCTTCCTCTTTTCTTAAGGTAAGCATTTAATACTCTAAAACTTCCTTCTTAGGACTGCTTTTGCGGCATCCTAGGAGTTTAGGTATGTTTTCGTTTTGATCATCTTGAAGTATTTTTAAATTTCCCTTTTTATTTCTTCTTGACCCACTGTGTGCACAAGAAGGTTGTTTAATTTCCGCATACGTATGAATCTTCCTGCTGCTATGGATTTCTGGTTTCACTCCATGGTGGTTGTTAAAGATACTTGGAATGACATCAGTCTTATTAGATTTACTGACTTGTTTTGTGACCTGACATGTGATCTGGAGAATGTCCCCTGTGTACGTGAGGAGAGCGTGTCCCACTGTCATTGGGCAGGATGTTCTGCATGTGTCTGTGAAGCCCATCTGGCTAGAGTACTGGTCGAGTCCTATTTCCCGAGAGATCTTCTGCCTGGATGACCTGACCATTATTGAAGGTGGACATGGGAGTCTCCTCTGTTTGGCACAGTTGTCAGTCTCTCCCTTCATCCGGTCAGTGCCGGCTTCACACACTCACGTGCTCTGAGGCTGGGTGCACATGTGTTGTGACGGTTACTTTTTGTGTGTCACAAACTGTGCTCTTCTCTTCCCCACGAGGGTAAGTATGCTGGGCTACATCTGCCTGTGTCTCTGGCTCAAAGTCCCCTGGAGCAGCTGCACAAGCCCAGCTCTTTCCTGTTTTGGGAGGAGGGTCCCCAGACATCTAGAGCATTATGGGTCCATCAGAGCTCCAGGACAGGTGAGCAGATGGGAACGGGGCATTCCCTGCAATCACGTGCACTGTGCCAGGGGAGGGACCATGGTGAGACGATGCGCCAATGTCCCTACACCTTCAGTGTGGCTCACCTCACTCTCACCTGGGCACAGGGCACTCTGAACTGGTTTCTGGATTTCTCACAAAGGGAATTCATCCATGTACTGTTTCTGAACCAGTCTCCCCATCAGAGGAATAAGGGTCTTCCCAGTCTATCATCTCTCATCACCATCGTCAATGTCATCATTCTCCCCCTTAAACCTGAGAATCTTCTGGTGTCCTCATTCACACTTGAACAAAAGAGCTTTTCTTTGCTCAGACAACCTGACCCACTTCCTTTGACGTCACTTTCCAGCATATTTGTGCCTTGAGTAGGCATCAGGAGAACCTCTGCAGTGAGGGTGCAACGACCAGTGGTTCTCAGCTTGGAGGGGGGTGGTCCTGCCACCCCTGCAGGGCATTTGTCAACATGTGGAGGTGCCACACAGCAATAGGGGACAGTGTCGGGGGGAGCACTCAGTGGGTGGAGCAGCCTGTAACATAAGGAACAGCCCGTCACGGTGAAGAAGCATCCTTCCCAGATGCCAACGGCACTGCCTGTGAGCAACAAGAGCTCAGGGCTCACTGCTCCTGACTGACCGGCGTGCACAGATGTTTCCTGCACATAAAACCTGGAGGTGGCTACTGGTGGCCAGTTGTCCCAGCTGCTGCCGAGGACTTGCATGCCAGGCCGGCCTGTGACCAGGACTGCCACCCAGCCTGCAGCGGTCTGCTCAGAGGTGGGGCTTTTCCTAATTCAGAGGCGTCGAGGCAGGAGCAGTAGGCCCATCTCTAGGTCCTGTGAGGTCCCCTCTGCTAGGAGTTTTCCCTTTACTGCACGCGGAACTGCAGCATGGGTCTGTGCTCAGGCTCCTCTGTCCACGGTACTCTCCAGGCAAGAATACTGGAGTGGGTTGCCATGTCCTCCTTCAGGGGATCTTCCTTGCCCAGGGATCGAACCCACATCTCCTGCCTTGGCAGGCGGGTTCTTTACCACTGAGCCACTTGGGAAGTCACAACATTAAGTAAAGCACAGAGTGGTTGGATGTGATGTCTAGTTATGAGTCCTGTGTTCATGATCCTTCAGAGCTTCTACCCAATCAGGAGAACTTATACACTTGTTACTGAGCTCTTAAATAAGGGTATCTTATAACCTATAAATATTTCTGTAACATTTAAAAGAAGTCCTCAGCAATACCCAGTAAATATGATGCATCTTCTGATTTCAACTTTTAACCCAATAATTTAAGCCTTTTCCCCCACTAATAGACTCACTTATTTTTAAGCTAAAAAGTTAACTGAAATCTTTTGAACTGAAGTCTGTGGCTCCCTTGGATAATTCTGTTATAACTGCTAAGTAACAAGCCTTTAAATACCTGTTATCATTATACTGCATCAAAGAAGTTAACACAGACACAGAACCTTATTGCTCAAAATCACTATGGAAATTGTTGGGGATGAAGGAAAAACCTTACTTACCCTTTCTATTTTATACGGTGCAACAACGTTGTGTTCTTTAATGAAATACACCTGAAAAAGACAAATCAATACTTGTAAAATAATTAAACGTTTTCAGTGATGAGCTGATGGATGTTATGAATCAAATTTAAATCATTGTTATTTAACCTCTATTTCCAAAAGCACTTGCATTAATATTAGTATGGCTTTAAAGTTCTGATGTTAAAATAACAAACATTAAATTAAAAAGAGATTCATTAAGGAAACAAGGTAGCAACCACTGCAGGACCGATACAATGTCTAAGATGGCTTGTCAATGTCATCACTTGAGCCCAGTAACCACACAGGTGAAGGGTGCTAACCTAAGTGCTCATTGTCTAAGAAAGGATTAAGACAGTCACTGTGGTATGAAATCCATTCATCAACATAGAGAAACCTCTCTTTTCTAGAGGTGCAGTTTTCACATGCACCAGGCCAGTTGTCCTCACATGGGACACTAGCAACCACATATCTCTCTCACACACACACACACACACACACACTCACAAGCAACCACATATCACACACGCCCCAGAGCATCAACCTCCTCGCACATGCGCCCTAATCCCACCCTCCCTCCAGTTAGGACAGAAAGTCTGCTTCCCCCACATCCGTCAGCTGTTCAAAAACGTAGCTCCTAGGATCACAAGATGCACCTTCTCCCGTTTAAAACAAACTACAGATTAAAAAACGCTCCTTTGGTCTCACATCCTTTTATCCCTTTTCTATTCGTTTTAGTGGTAAAACTCTTTGCCAGAGCTGATGTACTTTCCAGGGCCCAAAGCAGGTTTTCCTCCGATCTGTGTTACTGCAGCCATTCCTGACGAGGTCAGAGAGGATGCACAAGGTTACTGTTCTCGGGACTTGGATTCTTTCTCAGATGCAACACAGTTGGGCTCTTCCTGGAGCAGGTTTCTAGCTGCCTGCGCAGCACCTGCTCCAGGTTCTCCCGACCTCACCAGCTGGGGTCCACCTTCCTAGGGCCCCTGCTTTCCTCCCAACCTCCCGAGAACACACCCAGCCCCGGGGCCTGACAAGTGTCTGCAAACGGTGGCTCCTCAGTCTGTCATTCCAGGCCCAGCCTCCTCCCGAAGCCCAGACAGAGGCCCCCAGACGTCGGCGGCGCCTCCTCCAGGTCACGATCTACAGAGCCTGCTCCCACATCGAGCCTCACCACTAGCCCAGCAGCACCTCTGTCAGGGTTTCTTCAGAGCACACCTGCATGCCGACCCCTCTCACCCTCCCGCCGCCACCAGCCTGGGCCACACCCCTGAGTCAGCAGCCCCAGATGCTTGCCTGGCGTCCCCTGATGTCCCAGGCGCTGGGGAGACCCACAGACAGAGACAAATCAGACCAGGGCCCTTCTCAGTGAGGCATCCGCCGCTGCTGCACTGTCGTAGCTCGTGCATGCCTTCTCACGCACTGGCCTCTGTCCTGGTTCATCTTCCTCATGGCGTCTGTCTCTGCCTGACGTCAGAGAAGACGTCTGCTCACTGTCTGCCGCCCCACCGAGAGGTAACGTTCTTGGAGAGAGGGGCTTCACATATTTTATTCTTCCCTCAATCTCCCTCCTCTCTCTTGGGCTTTCCTGATGGCTCAGAGGGTAAAGCGTCTGCCTGCAATGTGGGAGAACTGGGTTCAATCCCTGGGTTGGGAAGATCCCCTGGAGAAGGAAATGGCAACCCACTCCAACACTCTTGCCTGGAAAATTCCATGGACGGAGGAGCCTGGCGGGCTGAAATCCGTGGGACTGCACATAGTCACACGTGACTGAGCAACTTCACTTCTATCTCTAAAACCGTGACTGTGATACTTACAGGATGCAGGAAGAAAGTGAAAAGTGTTAGTCGCTCAGTCCTGTCTGACTCTTTATGACCCCAAGGACTGTAACCTGCCAGGCTCCTCTGTCCATGGAATTCTCCAGGCAAGAATACTGGAGTGGGTTGGATGCCCTTCTCTGGGGAATCTTCCCGACTCTGGGACTGAACCCAGGTCTTCTGCATTGCAGGCAGATTCTTTACCGTCTGAGTCACTGGGGAAACCCAGGATGCATGAGTACTATTGTTGACACACACACACACCTTCCTCTTTATTTTACCAGCAAAAGAGTATATAGAAGCAAAGCTCTCTAAAGCCCAAAGAACCATAACATATTTCTAAAGCACTGAGACCTAGTAAGTAATCAAAACAAACAAACACACACACACACATTTTGTTTTCTTGGTTGTGCAGTTAACCCAGGAAACTTAATACTTGAAAAAGTAGCTTATGTCTAGTTGCCCCTTGATAATAATAATAGCTGATTATGAGCTTGATATGAGACATCTTACATAAACTATTGAAAGGCAATAGAAAGATTTTGCTTCTAGGTTTATTAAAATTATATTAAAATGGATACTTTTATAACAGAAACCACACTTCCGATTTAAAACCTACCTCCTCCTTTCAAGATATGGACTTTCCAGAATAAAGCCACAGTGTAGAATGATATTGTAGTAATAATGAGAATACAGCTGTGGGCCAGAATTATCAATAATGGTGTTCCTTCCCCAAAGTAAGAGATGGCAGTAACCGCTTTCATTTATGCCAGTCAAAACTAACAGACATTCTAAAATTAATAGAACCATGGAAGGGAGACCTAGAATATCACGTACCCTGATATCTCCCAGCTTTCACAAAATAATTTTCAACATACGCTAAAAAGGGCCATGAACAAGAGGGCTGCGTCATCTAAACACCACCGGGAGGCTCTCTGTTCCAGACTATTCACCCTGTGAGACTCGCAAGGCTTTGAGTCAAGTCCTGAAGTGAAGAAACCTCTATATCTGTTTCCCATGGCTTTTCCTACATTTCACAGAAAGATACTTTTCTTTGAACACTTCAAGGATCTGGGGCTCTGCATAGGGGAGGCAACCCTGATCTCCTCTCTCCCTTTCATTTTCAAGGTGAAGACGGTGAGATTCACAGCAAAAAGACAGGGCTAATGGGCGTCCCAGATGGCTCAGTGGTAAAGAATCCACCTGACGATGCAGAGGAGCCCTGGGTTGGGTAGATCCTCAGAGAAGGAAATGGCAACCCACTCCAGTATTCTTGCCAAGAGAATGCCACGGGCAGAGGAGCCTGGCGGCCTAGCGTCTATGGGGTCACAAACAGTCGGACACAACTTAGCGACTAAACAACAAAAATGAGCTAATTTTTTAAAGATCTGCAGGTGAGTTAAGTACAGCTGACCCCTGAACAACGTGGGCGTGAGCCACCTGGGTCCACTTACATGTGGACTGTTTTCAATAAATACGCTGGAAAATTTTGTGGAGATTTCGGACAATTGGAAAGAAGATGAACTGCACAGCCTAGAAATATCAGAAAAATTAAGACATAAGTATGTCATGAGTACATAACATGTATGTAGATACTAGTCTATCGTATCATTTACAACCATAAAACAAACATGATAAATTTTTTTATCACAACTTAACACGCAAACTTCCGGATCAGACGCAGCACCAACTGAAGTGGAGAGAAAATGTAAATAACTATATAGAGATGCAGCGTGAAGCCACAGCGTTCCCTCCCTGCAGCTCACACTGTACCACGGCCATAGCTTCCTAGCCACCCCCTGTGCTGAGGTCAAGTGTTGAGAGTAACCTCAAAAGCCCACAGGACACCACTCATCTCCCTGTGAACATCTACAGGAAACTGCATGGCAGTAAAAAGTGGTTTCTCCTGGTTCTTGTGCATCTTTCATCGTGCTCAGGGTCAGATCGTAAACCTTGAATACCACCACGGGACCCACCCACCAGTGATGCTGGCAGTGCTCCAGAGAAGCCGAGGACAGTCACGACACTACAAGCAACAGCTGACCTGCTTGACGTGCGCCGCTGATTGAGCTGAGGTCCACAGCTGTGGCTGCCACCGTGTCAAGATAAATGGATCCTGCATTAAGGACCATTGTAGAAAGGAAAAGGACATTCATGAAGCGGACACGCAGCTACCCCGCAGGCAGGAGAACCTGGCACTTTCTGTGAAATACTTCTTTATCTCATGTTTAAAATGCAGCTTTTATGTGGGTGCAGGATTGCTGTAAGAAAGCCACACCTATAGATGAGTATGAAGTCATCACATGACAACTTAAAGCCAAAGGAAGGTGAAGGAGCTAAAGCTGGAGAACTAAACGCTAGCAAAGGATGGTTTGATAATTTTAGAAAGAGGTTTGGCTTTAGAAATGTCAAGATAACAGGAAAAGCAGCTTCTGCCAACCAAGAGACAGCAGATGAGCTCCCAGACAGCATGAAAAATATCTCTGAGGAGAAAAGAGTATCTGCCTGGACAGGTTTTTACTGCAGATGAAAATGCCCTCTTCTGCAGGTGGCTGGGGTGGGTGAGCAGGGAATCCACAAAGGACATTCATTAGGAAGAGAAGTGAGGACCAGGAGTTAATACGGCAGGCTGCGATAGGCTAAGTCTGCTGTTTTGCACAGGTGCAGTGGAGTTGATGACCAGGACTGCCCTGATCTACAAAGTTGCTGACGTCTAGCCTTGAAGAGTGGAGAAGGCGATGGCACCCCACTCCAGTACTCCTGCCTGGAAATTCCCATGGATGGAGGAGCCTGGTGGGCTGCAGTCCATGGGGTCGCTAAGAGTCGGACACGACTGAGTGACTTCACTTTCACTCTTCACTTTCATGCACTGGAGAAGGAAATGGCAACCCACTCCAGTGTTCTTGCCTGGAGAATCCCAGGGACGGAGAAGCCTGGTGGGCTGCCGTCTGTGGGGTCACACAGAGTTGGACACGACTGAAGCGACTTAGCAGCAGCAGCAGCCTTGAAGAGAAGAGATGACCACAGCTGCCATCTTTAGGTTGCACAGCAAGAGGGCCTGGGCAGCAAGAACCCTTTTCCTGGATTGGTTCCATCGATGCTTTGTCCCATCGATGCAGTCAGGAAGTATTTTGCCAGTAAGGGACTACCCTTTAACATTTGTTTAAATTAGACAATACCCCTGGCCACCTAGAACAAAGAGTTCAACACCAAAGCTGTCAAAGCGGTCTACTTGCCCCAAAACAGTGTCTCTAATTGAGACTCCAGATCAAGAGGTCATAAGAACCTTTAAGGTTTAGTGCACATGGTGCTCTGTGGAAAGGGCTGTCAGTGCTGACAGCCGGAATATCTTCAGAGTCTGTAAGGACCACACCACTGAAGATGCCCAGGTTGTTCAAGAAAAAGGCATGAAAGCCACCCAGCTGAAAACCACACATTCCTGCTAGAGAAAACTGTTCGGATGCTGTGCACGACCACACGGCATTTATGACAGAGCCAATCAGATTATGGATGTGGCCAAAAAAGAAGGGGGCTGAACTGTTTCGAGACCTGGATCTCAGAGAGATTCAAGCACTAATGGACACTGCACCCAAGGACAGATGATGACCTGGTGCAGACGAGCGCTCCCAAACCAGAGCCAGACTGGAGGGAGGAGACGCAGTAAGTGCCGGGGAATAAACTGACATTGGACAACCTAGCAGAAGTGCCGGGTTTTTTTTTATTTTTTCCTGCTTTTTGACTTCTTTTTACAACATGGACCCTTCTTTGACACAGGCGCTGAAACTAAAGCAAACTGTGGAAGAAGGATGGGTATGTGGAGAAACACTTTTAGAGAAATAAAAAAGCAGAAAAAGACAGAAATTATTATGTATTTCTGTAAATTTAAACTGAATGTGTCTGCCTTTCCTGCACACCCACCCACCCACCTCCTCCACCCCTTCCTCCTCTGCCCCCTGAGACAGCAAGACTCTCTTCCTCCTCAGCATGAAGACAGACGACAAGGATGAAGACCTCTGTGACGATCCATTTCTACTTAATAACTAGGAAACAGTCACCCTGCTGTGCAGTTACTAAACTTGTAAACAGATGACAAACTTATAGTATTGATAAACCCAGTACATACTGCAAACGTGTCTTTTCTTCCTTATGATTTTCTTATAACCTTTTTTCTCTAACTCACTGTATTGTATGACTACATAATATAATACATACAACATACAAAATGTGTTAATCAACCATGTATGATCCCCTACAGGATGAAATGGCAACCCACTCCAGTATTCTTGTCTGAAAAATCCCATGGACAGAGGAGCCTGGTGGGCTATAGTTCATGGGGTCGCCAAGAGTGGGACGCAACTAAACACGTGTCACCAGTAAGGCACCAGTAGGCTATTCGTAGTAGTTAAGCTTTGGGGGAGTCAAAAGTCATACACGAATTTTTAACTGTGTTGGAGGCTGTCAGTGCCCTGAACTTTTGCTTTACTCAAGGGTCATGTATGTTAGGAGAAAAAACATGTTATAATCTATCTCTGTACTGCCAGTGTGAACACACTGCTGGATGCAAAAATCTATACTGAGTAAACGCGAAATGAATAAAGTCATGACTCCAAGGCTTTATAATTAGACAAGGCTATACAACCCGAGTCGTGCCTGGGTTGCCGTCACGAGTCACCTTGAGCTCCCTGAAGCGGTGGGCACTGGCCTCCCCCCTCCTAAATGGTGACGAGGCTACAGGAGAACCTGCAGTCCTTTACCTCAACCTCACATACTGTCAGGACTCCTAAGGGCAAACCCACAGCCGGCAGGGGACACACACTCACACACACAGACACACACACAGATCACACCTTCTAAAACATATTTCCCAGTAACTAAATTTTAAAAGAATTTAAACATCTTTTCCAGTGGTCTTCATTTGAGACTTGTACAAATAATTTCATTATGCTAAAAAAGGGTGCATATGGAAACCCATACATACACACACACATATACGTATATAATGTATGTATTTATTCATTTAAAAGTTCATTCAGGTTAGAAAAAATATTTACCAAGTCTCCTTACCTGGCTGAAAATGAGTGAAATTGCCCCAGATACTGTCCTAAAAATACAGATGAAAGTCATTAAATATATATAAACACATACACATATACATACAGCTTTTTGGTAGCAGTCAAACAGTCGTAGCAGTGACATACTTTGCAAAGTGTCTACCGGCTTCATTTTCTCCATGTTTCCCTATTTTTATACAATCCCTCAAAGGAATCTGAATAAAATTGAGAGAGAGAGAGGTTATAAAAATAAGACAAGGTAAAATGTACACAAATATAGGGCTATTTCTCTTCACATTGAAAGTGTGTTTACCTTAATGATGGGTTGGGATATTGCATCCGGTTCAAAAATAACTGATTTTGAACATATTTTTAAGGAGCCTCTGATTTTCCTAGAGATAAAGTACAAAAGGATATTATTAATGAACATAACAGAAGTCCCAGAAGAATCATAACACATTTTAACTAGCGTGTATATGACTAAAGCATCAACTAATAAAAGATCAGAGACCAAGGTATGAAAGGTTGGACAACATAGCAAAATAATTATCCTCATCTCCTAAAGGAAATCAACCCTGAATATTCACTGGAAGGACTGATGCTAAAGCTGCAATACTTTGGCCACCTGATATGAAGAACCTACTCACTGGAAAAGATTCTGATGCTGGGAAAGATTGAAGGCAAAAGGAGAAGAAGGCAGCAGAGGACGGTTAGATGGCATCACCGACTCAATGGATAGGAATGTGAGCCGACTCTGGGGGATAGTGGAGGACAGAAGAGTTCCCTGTGCTACATACGGTCCATGAGGTTGCCAAGAGTCAGCCACGACTTAGCAACTAAGCAACAACCATCACCTCCTCCCCAGAGGTTAAAGAAACTCCACAGGTTGTAATACAGTCTCACTGGCTGAGGACTGTCCCAGGCATTTTATTCATTATCACTTCACTTGGTCCTCACAACTACATGAATGTGAAGCAGTTTTCTGATCCTTAAGAAACACTGATTCCATCCTGTCTGTGGTTAATTCTTTTGACTTTGAATTTCCTACATCTTAAACACCTATTCAGAAGACCATACTGTAACCCTAACCCTTTTTAAACCTGACATTGATTAGGTAAGGGATTTTTTCCCTTATTTATAACCATGGGAAAATAACAGTTTGAATTTAGCACATAAAATGCTTTTAGCAGTGATTCTGGGGTACATAGGAATTCAGGGTAAAATTGCTTCTATGAGAATAAGCAATTTTAAAGACGATCTGCCTACTACTATAATACCAAATAGATCAGCTGTCGACCATTTTTCTCCTTTCTTGGGACATGATAAGGCTCTAGTAAGTCTAGGGGGACGCCTGCCTGAGCATGCTAGAGCCAGTGTGCCTCACTAGCCTGAAGCCAATAAAAAGCTACACTTTATTGTCTTTTACTGACTGAATGACTTTTATCAATGATCAGACCAAGGCAATATATGTAATTGCAAATATGCAAAATATGTAATAAATTACGTCTTTATTATGTAATCACAACACAGGTTAAGAAATGCTGGGAAAAAAGAAACCTTTTAAAAAATAATCACCTTAGTTTCTAAGACTCTATTTTGTCTACAAGGAAAGCTCCATGGATTTTTTTTTTAATTACTTGTATGACATTTGGGCCTTTTCTCCAGCCATTCCTTGGTGTCCTAGTGAACCCTTCTCACTCTGCCCATCCCAGGGGTCGCTTAATTGAGGCAATTATTTTACTTGGACTCTAGAAAGACCCACCTGCTCTCCCTGTCCCTGAGTCCCCTCCCTGAGTCAATTATTCTGCCAAAAAATCTCACATCCTTCCTGGCTTACAAAAATGCCAATGACTTCCTAGCCCACAGGATAAAGCCCCACCGCAATCTGAGAAAGGTCTGCCTCTGAGTACACAGGTATATGTACCAAATGGATGAGAAGCGTCACAGTAAAGGCCATGATATAGTCTACAACTCTTCTCCCTCAAAGGATCTTTTAAATGTTCATTTCTATATCATTTTTTCCATGCTGTTAATTGCATTTACTTCTCTAACACCCTAAATTACCTAATAATAACTTAAGTACTTTTAAGCCAAAAGTAAAGAAATACAAATAGAACAGAAAACTCCCAAGCACCAGCCCACTAGTTCCTGCAGCTGCTAACATGCAGGTGTTCCTGTTTTGTGCCTAACACCCCAGAACCCTACTGGATTTTAGATAAATTCCCAGACCTCCTATACTTCATCTGCTGTGTTGTGCTCAGTCACATCCACCTCTTTGTGACCCCATGGACTGTAGCCCACCAGGTTCCTCTGTCCATGGGATTCTCCAGGCAAGAACACTGGAGTGGGTTGCCATTTCCTTCTCCAATACTTCATCTAAACATACTTTAACATGAATCTCTCAAGTCCTTCAATAAATGACCATCATTATACATCTACAAAAAATAATAATTCCTTAATGTCATCCAGGATAAAGTAAGGGTTCAAATCTATTTTATAACTGTTTTTTATAGTTGCTTTGTTCAAAGCCCACATTTCCTTTAGCCGATATGTCTCCTAATATCTCTTAATCTAAGACAGTGTTCATTTCCCCAGTTTATGGACTTTGCTAAACACGTCTCTGTGGTTTTCATCTATCCCACTTCCTTTATGTCAGAGGCAGGGCACATGTACTGCCCTCACATCAGGAGGCCCCAGTGGGTTCAGATAATACCCACCTTGACATATGCATTAAAATATTTCTTAGCAGCTTTTCACCTGCTAGTTTAGCAGCCACTGAAGAGTACGTCTAGGTCAGGAGTTAGCAAACTTTTTCAGTAAAAAGCCAGAGAGCAAATATTTTTTACTTTGTGGGCCATTTGGTATCTGTCTTTATACAGCTCTGTTTCCCTGTTGTTGCAGAAAACCAACCAGATACAAGATGTAAACAAGTGGTTGTGACTGCATTCCAATAAAACTTTATTTAAAAAACACAAGTGGCAGCCAGATATGACCATAGTCTGTCGATCCCTGATTCACTAGGGATTGAAATTTTTAACAGTCCTTCAGTGTTTGTTATCTGCTGCTGCTAAGTCGCTTCAGTCATGTCTGACTCTGTGCGACCCCATAGACAGCAGCCCACCAGGCTCGCCCGTCCTTGGATTCTCCAGGCAAGAACACTGGAGTGGGTTGCCATTTCCTTCTCCAATGCATGAGAGTGAAAAGTGAAAGTGAAGTCCCTCAGTCGTGTCCGACTCTTAGCAACCCCATGGACTGCAGCCCACCAGGCCCTCCGTCCATGGGATTTTCCAGGCAAGAGTACTGGAGTGGGGTGCCATTGCCTTCTCCGGTTTGTTATCTAGAATTTATCAAAGAACAGCTTTAATTATCTATGATTTGGTCGCCCTGAAATACAATTTGTACAAGGAAAGCATGAAAAATGCTTGATCTTTTTTATCAAGTTTTAGAAAAATGAGTCAGTGTACAATCCTTTGAAGGTAAATGATACACACACATGTATATATACATATGAAATTATTTATATTATATATATATATATCATTATGAACTCATGGAGTTGAGCTCTTATGATAAATTCCAATCCCCTATAGTCATTCTTTTGTGATGCTCAATCTGCTCCTTTTTTTTTTTTTTTTTTTGCCCAACTTTTCAGGGTGGCCTTGTGCCCTTTTAATTCAGTATCCAATCGTTTTTGACATTTTTCCTTACCTGCCAGGATAACAAGATGTTACAGGCTTCCCTCCCTCACATTTCCCGCCCCTCACTTAGACTCAGGCACTTCTCCAAAGAGCCCTCATTCGTTTTACTGGAGAGAGGCATTCACAGAGTAGCTCATTGCTACTGAGCTGTTTCTAGGTCTTTTCAGAAGGCAGAGCTAGAAACCACTTTCTTTTGAAAGAAAAGCATATGACTCCATATAAGCATTACATTCAAACCAAAGATCCCAAGGTTTTTACTTAACTCCTTTAATATTAGATCTGTCTCCTTTATACTGAAAATCTTAATCTTGGCATTTTGCTTTATCTAACTATATAAAATTGTCTGCATAAAACAGTTCCAAAATAATACAAAAATACTTAATATTACTACTAAAACAATTTACAACATTTTTTGCAATTCTTCCTTAACTGAAAATATATTTCACCAGAGACACAAATTATTGCATTGTGAAGTTGATTAAAACAATTCTTTTCCGTGATTAATCCTCCAGCTTTATATATAGTTAGGTTCATTTGTTTCATTTTCTTTTTAATTTTTAGAATTTTCTGTTTCTCCTGAAATTTAATAAAGAAATTCTATATTGCATATAAATATTCCTATGGTTCCAAAAACAGAGCTATAAAAAAAGGTACATTCAGAGGCATCTAGTTGTCATCTCAGTATTATCCCAATCCCTCCTTTTTCTCTGTATATAACCATTTCCATTAGCTTTTTGCCTATGCTTTAAAATATATATATATTTAACTTTTAAAAATATAATCAATATAACTGCCCCATTCTTATATGAAAGATGGCATCCAACACAAAATATTCTTCTCTTGCATTTTTCACTTAATATGTATTGGAGTACAGTAACACACAGAACTTCTTCATTCCTTTGTTACAGTTTCATAATACTCCAGTATGTGGTCATTCCATAAGTTATTCAGTCACACACTAAACTGCTTCCAGCATCTTGCTATTACAAGTAGTACTACAATAAATAATCTTGGGCATATGCCCATTTATATACTTTCTAGTGCATCTCTGCATCTCTGAAGTAGTTTCCTACAAGTAGCATTGCTAGATCAATAGGATAATTTACATGCAATCTTGCTAAATATTGCCAAATTCACTTCCATGGAACCGTACCATTTCAACCTAATAATAACTTGAAAATTACAAAAACAGGTTTCAGTTTGCTTGCTTATATTTGTGCTTCAATAATGTATTCAGTTTTAAGCAGGACATTATTATGACAGAGAGCAGAGGAGCATTGGGAGAGTAAAAGATATGAAATTAGAGAAAAAAATATGTTCAAAATTCTAGAGGTAAAAAGCCAAGGTTCTACTTTCAATTAGAAAAATAATTATATAATATGATTGAATGCCAAGGAAACAGATATGCCCAGATCTATCAAACAAAAAGCTGAGTTTTACTTTGGTTTATATTTAAACAAATACTACACAGTTTTGATTTAAACAAAAACTACATGAAGAATTAATGCTTTTGAACTGTGGTGTTGGAGAAGACTCTTGAGAGTCCCTTGGACTTCAAGGAGATCCAACCAGTCCATCCTAAAAGAAATCAGTCCTGGATATTCATTGGAAGGACTGATGCTGAAGCTGAAACTCCAATACTTTTGGCCACCTGATGTGAAGAACTGACTCATTTGAAGAGACCCTGATGCTGAGAAAGATTGAAGGCAGGAGGAGAAGGAGACAACAGAATGAGATGGTTGGATGGCATCACTGACTCACTGAGTAAACTCTAGGAGTTGGTGTTGGACAGGGAAGCCTGGCGTGCTGCAGTCCATGGGGTCACAAAGAGTTGGACACGACTGAGCAACTGGACTGAACTGAACATGGTTTTGATCCTTTCAGGATTAAAGGATATTTCATTTTTAAAATGGTAAAAAGTAAAGTGTTTATCTAATTCTAAAGCATGTTCTAAATTGTAGCCCATAGTTGTTAAGTGACAAACCAAGAGAATTAACAGATACATTTTAGTTAATTCAAAGTTGGCATTTTAAATAAATTAAAAAAAAAACAAAAACAAAACACTTCATTATATACTTTTGCAAATAGCTTTCAAACACTGTGGCCAAAGAATCTACTTTTACAGTAATAAACAATAATAATTAAAATACAGAGAATTTTGCTTCTAGAGATTTTGCTTCTAGCTCAAATCAAATTATTCATTTGAAAGTACTGATTTTTACACCACATGCACTGATGTTTTATGATCATTACTCTAAAATACCATAACCCAAATAATTGAGCACACAAGGACAAAAGGGATGCAAGAAAAAAGTGATGGAATGAATCAGGGCCCCATCGGGTGGATTTAAGAACCAGACACAACCTTTGAAGAATTAGTACACATTTAGCTTTAGAAAGGGCTTCCCTGATAACTCAATTGGTAAAGAATTTGCTTGCAATACAGGAGACCCCAATTCGATTCCTGGGTTTGGAAGATCCCCTGGAGAAGGATAAATCTACCCACTCCAATATTCTGGCCTGGAGAATTCCATGGACTCTATAGTCCACGGAGGTGCAAAGAGTCGGACACAACTGAGCAACTTTCACTTTCAGCTTTAGAAAATATCTTAAGTTATGACAATCCATAGGTTGGATTTATAAATCCCTTTCTTCTCATTAGTTTCCCAATATAAAAGAAGGGAAAAACTGTATGATCATACATTTAATTTTAAAACAGACAACAGAAAAGTCTGTAAGTCTGCAGAGATATAAAACTCCTCCTTACCTTTCCTTCTGGCTGCCCTTGTGCTGAATGTGATGAGCCGTGTGCTGTTCAAAGTAGTACTCCTCCAAGTTAAGCAGGAGCAAGGAAAATCTACATTTGGGAGAAAAAAATGTCAGATTAATTTTTTTAACATATTAAGAAAGCAGAATATTTTACATGTGTTCCCAAAGTGCTTTTCCATCTATTACATCAAAAAATACTTATTAAGTGTGTATTATATGCCAGACATGCCTCTCCATCCAGAAAGACCTGTCTAGCTATGCCAAAAATAAAACCGTTTTGTTGCTCAGTCAGTAAGTCACCTCTGACTCTCTGTGATCCCATGGACTGTAGCCCACTAGGCTCCTCTCTCCATGGAATTTCCCAAGCAATAATACTGGAGTGGGTTGCTATTTCCTTCTCCAAATCTGTTTACCAAGTGGATCTATTATTTCTTTACAGAAACCCCAAATTTCAATAAACAAAACTTATTCTTGCCTGAACAAAGCTTGGAGCCTTCCCACCTAATGGTTCTTGTCCTCTGTCCCCTGTGACTGCGCCTGCACACACACCACACCGGTGTCATGGCTCGTGCGTGGGCGAGTGCCTCTTGCTACTCTCACAAGACCACAGCCTCTGAGAGACAGATCTTTAGATATTCCCCTGTACTCCCTGGAAAAGACCCTGATGCTGGGAAAGATTGAGGGCAGGAAAAGAAGGGGACGACAGAGGATAGGATGGTTGGATGGCATCACCAACTCAGTGGACATGAGTTTGAGCAAACTCTGGGAGATGGTGAAGGTCAGGGAAGCCTGGCATGCTGTAGCCCACGGGGTTGCAAAGAGTCAGACATGACTGACTCACACACCAACCAACCCAATGCTTGCACACAATGACTATGTCATAGATAAACTAAGCAAGTTGAAACTGAATGGGAGTGAAAAATAGTTCCTTCTAAAGTTTCAAGTGCTTTTTTAAAAACAAAGCATTAAAGAAAAGTATTATTTAGTTGTATGGCTACAGAAGGAAACACATGGCAAAGAACTAGAAGCAACTGTTTGGTTTTGTGGTAAGAACCTGGAAACACAGATAGCACCCAGAGTTACAGGGAGGGAGAGGTTTTCATGAAAAACGTGGCACTTAAGCTGGGTCTTGAAGTTCCTGTGTAAGAGGGAAAGACATCTAGATTAAATACGGCAGAATAGACCTCTAGATTAAATACAGCAGAATAAATATGTATGGTTCATTTCTGCTCCCTCTGGAAACAACACAATGTAAACAAAAGTATTATTTAAATAGTAAAAAGCCATAGACTAAAGAAAACTGGAGAGGCATACAAGCAAGTGAGAAATAACAGTAAGTTTGTGAGCAAGACAGTGAAAGTGAACAGACAGTAGATGGAGGAATTAGCAGTGATCAGAAACCAGAAGAGCAGATGCCTCCAGAGAAGGCCCAGTCAGGAGAAAACCAGAAGTTCCACGACTGCAGGAATAAGGCAGCAAGAAGGCAGGGATGAAGTCAAGGTGATGCTGAAAGTCCAAATGAGGCTAGTCACCCAGATTCCTCCCCTGGTAGTTCTCCTGACACAGTTTTTCAATAACAAAATTAAACAGGAGGCTCCAAACTAGACATTAAGCACAGTGCAGAGCATGAGAAGAAGGTGGTTACACAAAAATCAGGAAGACATATCACACTCCAAGTAGCAGTCTGGTGGATTATCTTTGGAGAAAAGTAGTGCTAGAGAAAAGACCCATGGCTACCAGCATTTGAAAGATCATCCCACACTCAAGCCCAGCAGAAGAGGCCTGCCCACAACAATTACATGCTTCACCTTTAAATATAAGACACCTCAGGATTACCAGCTTCCAGTGCTAAAGAAATAGACCAAGCAAGCAGAAGAACACAACTTGAAGGACTAAAAACGTGTACAGAAAAAAAGGTCCAAAGACTATAATTAATATCCTTACAAAGAAGAAATTATATCCATAAACCAAGATATGGCTCACTTAAAAGTTTTGAACCAACAGAAAAATAACTCATAAACTAAAAATAATGACAGCAGGAACCAGCTCTACCATCACAACAGGCAACTTTTATTGGCCTGTTCTACACTGTAAAATCCATGAACAAGAATTAATCATAGGCTAAACTGCCAGAGCTCAGTGTAAAATGCTCACTATTAGTACCTACTGTGAATTTCAATACAATCACAAAAGTTAGGATTGTTAGGAATATCCTTTGATGCATCAGATAATTTCCAGAAAGGTACAAATCAGAGAGATAGTTACTAAGTACCTTGCCCTTTATCTTTAGCTTGTATTAATATCTTAATTAGCTGAAATGCTTTGCTTGGGCTGGAGCTAGGCAACCCTTCCTCCTTCTCCTTCATCTCCCCACTTCTCTTAGAGTGAGGATAAAATAAAGTATTTGTCAATAAGACAATGGCATAATTTTGTTGCTATGTAGCACAAGTAGCCTTCATAAACAGCCAGCTCTTCCATAGAAATAAGATATAATTGTATCTTTAATATTGTTAAAATGTCATACTAGCCAAAGCATAATATTGTTAAAATGTATATACCATCCAAAGCAATCTATATATTCAGTGTTATCCCTAGCAAACTCTCAATGGCATTACTGCAGAAATAGAAAAGAAAAATCCTAAAATTCATACAGAATCAGAAAGCTAAAATAATTGAGAATAAAAAACAAAGCTGGAAGTCTCACAGTGCCTGTATCAAAAGATATTACAAAGCTACAGTATTTAAACAATGTGGTGCTGACATGTAGACCAAAGGAACAGAATGGAGAGCTCAGAAATATTCTAGTATGATCGGATCTTCGACAAGGGACCCAAAGTCACACAATAGGGAAAGAACTGTCTCTTCAACAAATGGAAATCTGGGTATTGACATACAAAAGAACAATCCTGAACCCTTCATAATATATATAAAAATTAACTCAAAATGAATTAAAGACCTAATTTTAAGACCTGAAACTATAAAGCTCCAGGAGAAAAAATAAGGGGAAAGCTTCATGACACTGGATTTGGCAATGATTTCGTGGCCATGACACAGCAAGCACAACAAAAGCAAAAACAGATAAGTGTGACCACATCCGACTTGTATGACACGGAAGTATGCCTACTACTCTGCAGCAAAGAAAACAATCAACAAAGTGAGATGGAGGGATTTCCCTGGTGGTCCAGTGGCTAAGACTCCATGCTCTCAATGCAGGGGGCCTGGGTTCAATCCAGGGAACTAGATTTCACGTGCTGCAACTAAGACCCAAATATTAACAAAGTGAGAAGGCAACCTACGAAACTGGAGAGAATATTTGCAAACCATGTATCTCATAATGAGTTAATATTGAGAACATATAAAGAACTGCTGCCGCTGCTGCTGCTAAGTCACCTCAGTCATGTCCAACTCTGTGTGACCCCACAGACGGCAGCCCACCAGGATCCCCCACCCCTGGGATTCTCCAGGCAAGAACACTGAAGTGGGTTGCTATTTCCTTCTTCAGTACATGAAAGAACTGCTACAACTCAACAAAAATTAAACTAAAAAACGGGCAAAGGTCTTAAATAGACACTTGTCCAAAGATATGCAAATAGCCAGAAAGTGTATAAAAAAGATATTGAACATCACTAATCATCAGGACACTGCAAATCAAAATCTCATACATTATTACAAAACAACAAACATTGCTGAGGATGTGGAGAAATTCTGGTGGAATTGTGAAATGATGTAGCTGCTCTGGAAAACAGTACAGAGCTTCCTCAAAAAATTAAAGCTACAACTATCATACCCAGGTTCCCTCTGGTGGGCAGATGACCCGTCTCCTCCTTCACAGCCCCACAGATTCACGCATCTCTCACCACCTGCTTCTCCGTTGTTGTTTAGTCACTCAGTCATGTCTGACTCTTTGTGACCCCACAGACTGTAGCCCACCAGGCTCCTCTGTCCATGGAATTTCCCAGCCAAGAATACTGCAGTGGGTTGCCACTTCCTTCTCCACCTGCTTCTTTAGCTACTCTTTAGTCCTTCCAAGTCATCTAATTGCTCTAGCAACCAGGATATGTTTATCGACTCCTATTCATTAAAAGGCTTGGCTTTTAATGCTCCATGCCTAGAGCCAGAATTAAAAGCACGATGAGGTTATCACCTCACGTGGCTCAGAATGGCCATCATCAAAACGTCTATAGACAACAAATGCAGGAGAGAAAGTGTGGAGAAAAGGGAACCCTCCTGCACTGTTGGTGGGAATGTAAACTGGTGCTACTACTACGGAGAACAGTATGGAAGTTCCTTACAAAACGAAAAATAGAACTACCATCAGTTCAGTTCAGTCGCTCAGTCATGTCCGACTCTTTGCGACCCCATGAATCACAGCACCCCAGGCCTCCCTGTCCATCACCAACTCCCGGAGTTCACTCAGACTCATGTCCATCGAGTCAGTGATGCCATCCAACTATCTCATCCTCTGTCGTCCCCTTCTCCTCCTGCCCCCAATCCCTCTCAGCATCAAGAGTCTTTTCCAATGAGTCAACTCTTCACATGAGGTGGCCAAAGTACTGGAGTTTCAGCTTCAGCATCATTCCTTCCAAAGAAATCCCAGGGCTGATCTCCCTCAGAATGGACTGGTTGGATCTCCTTGCAGTCCAAGGGACTCTCAAGAGTCTTCTCCAACACCACAGTTCAAAAGCATCAATTCTTCAGCACTCAGCTTTCTTCACAGTCCAACTCTCACATCCATACATGACCACTGGAAAAAACCTAGCCTTGACTAGACGGACCTTTGTTGGCAAAGTAATGTCTCTGCTTTTGAATATGCTCTCTAGGTTGGTCATAACTTTTCCTCCAAGGACTAAGCGTCTTTTAATTTCATGGCTGCAGTCACCATCTGCAGTGATTTTGGAGGCCAGAAAAATAAAGTCTGACACTGTTTCCACTGTTTCCCCATCTATTTCCCATGAAGTGATGGGACCAGATGCCTTGATCTTCATTTTTTGAATGTTGAGCTTTAAGCCAACTTTTTCACTCTCCTCTTTCACTTTCATCAAGAGGCTTTTGAGTTCCTCTTCACCTTCTGCCATAAGGGTGGTGTCATCTGCATGTCTGAGGTTATTGATATTTCTCCTGACAATCTTGATTCCAGCCTGTGCTTCTTCCAGACCAGCGTTTCTCATGATGTACTCTGCATAGAAGTTAAATAAGCAGGGTGACAATATACAGCCTTGACGTACTCCTTTTCCTATTTGGAACCAGTCTGTTGGTCCATGTCCAGTTCTAACTGTTGCTTCCTGACCTGCATATAGGTTTCTCAAGAGGCAGGTCAGGTGGTCTGGTATTTCCATCTCTTTCAGAATTTTCCACAGTTTATTGTGATCCACACAGTCAAAGGCTTTGGCATAGTCAGTAAAGCAGAAATAGATGTTTTTCTGGAACTCTCTTGCTTTTTCCATGATCCAGTGGATGTTGGCAATTTGATCTCTGGTTCCTCTGCCTTTTCTAAAACCAGCCTGAACATCTGGAAGTTCATGTTTCATGTATTGCTGAAGCCTCGCTTGGAGAATTTTGAGCATTACTTTATTAGCGTGTGAGATGAGTGTAACTGTGCTATTGTTTGAGCATTCTTTGGCATTGCCTTTCTTTGGGATTGGAATGAAAACTGACCTTTTCCAGTCCTGTGGCCACTGCTGAGTTTTCCAAATTTGCTGGCATATTGAGTGGACCACTTTCACAGCATCATCTTTCAGGATTTGAAATAGCTCTACTGGAATTCCATCCTCCACTAGCTTTGTTCATAGTGATGCTTTCTAAGGCCCATTTGACTTCACATTCCAGGATGTCTGGCTCTAGGTTAGTGATCACACCATCATGATTATCTTGGTCATGAAGATCTTTTTTTATAGTTCTTCTGTGTATTCTTGCCACCTCTTCTTAATATCTTCTGATTCTGTTAGGTCCATACCATTTCTGTCCTTTATCAAGCCCATCTTCGCATGAAATGTTCCTTTGGTGTCTCTAATTTTCTTGAAGAGATCTCTAGTCTTTCCCATTCTGTTGTTTTCCTCTATTTCTTTGCATTGATCGCTGAGGAAGGCTTTCTTATCTCTTCTTGCTGTTTTTTGGAACTCTGCATTCAGATGCTTGTATCTTTCCTTTTCTCCTTTTCTTTTCACTTCTCTTCTTTTCACAGCTATTTGTAAGGCCTCCTCAGACAGCCATTTTGCTTTTTTTGCATTTCTTTTCCAAGGGGATGGTCTTGATCCCTGTCTCCTGTACAATGTCACAAACCTCTGTCCATAGTTCATCAGGCACTCGATCTATAAGACCCAGCAATACCATGCCTGGAAATATATCTGGAGAAAACTAATTGAAAAGATACACACACACCAATGTTCATCGCAGCACTATTTACAACAGCCAAGACATAGAAGCAACCTGAACATCCATCAATAAGAAGAATGGATAAAGAAGATCTGGTACATATATACAGTGGAACATAAATCAGCCATAAAAAAGAAAAAATGCCATTTGCAGCAACATGGACGGACCTAGAGACTATCACACAAAGTCAGAAAGAGAAAGACAAATATCATATGAATCATATGTGGAATTTAGTTTCTTAAACTGATATAAATAAACTTATTTACAAAGTAGGAACAGACACTCAGATTTTGAAAACAAGCTTATGGTAACCAAAGGGGAAAGGCTGGCTGGGAGCTTGGGATTAACATACACACAACTATATAGAAAATAGATAACCAACAAGGACCTGACATATAGCACAGGAACTCTACTCAGTAACCTATATGGGAAAAGAATCTGAAAAAGAAGGAAGATATCTTTATACATAATTGAATCACTTAGCTGTACACTTGAAACTAATACAACACTGTAAGCCAACTATATTCCAATAACATTTAAAAAATAAAAAAAGAACTACCCTATGACCCAACAGTCACACTTATGAATATATATCCCAAGCACTGAAAATGTATCAGAGATATTTGCATATCCATGTTCACTGCAGCGTTATTCACAACAGCTAAGAAACAGAAGCAATCTAAGTATCTGTTGATGGATGGGTAAAGAAAATGAGGCATACACATACAGTAAAATATTTTTCAGCCTTAAAAAAAAAAAGGAGGAAGTCTTGTCACATGCTACAACATGCAGGAACCTTGAAGGCACTGCTCCAGGTGAAATAGATCAGTTCCCAAAAGACAAATACCACATTGTTCCACTTATCTAAGAATCTAACATAGTCAAACTCTTACTAAGAGAAAACAAAATGGTGGTTGCCAGGAGCTGGGGGAAGGATAGAGCTTCAGTTTTGCAAGATTTGAAAGTTCCAGAGATGAGTTTGGGTGAACTCCGGGAGTTGGTGATGGACAGGGAGGCCTGGCATGCTGCGATTCATGGGGTCGCAAAGAGTTGGACGCGACTCAGCGACTGAACTGAACTGAAAGTTCTAGAGATTTGCCACACACCACGTGAACATACTTAATACTACTATACTGTGACTTAAAACCATAAATACTTAAGTAAAAAATAGTAACTCTTAGGTGCTTTTTTAATAAAAGGGTTAAATTTTTTTTTTATTTTGTTGAAGTATGTGGGTTTTTTTGGCCAATCAAAATATCACATCAGGTACTACAGAACTAAAGGCATTATTTTGGTAAATAATTTATATCCTCCATAATGTACCAATATGCCTATTTTGTAAGAAATGTACAACACATAATGAAGGAATATAACTAAATCACATTATTCAAAGTTAAAGGATTAAGAAACCTTTCAGAGTTTTTTCCTTTTTACTGAAATGTTCAATTATACCTGCTTGAGAATTTCTGTATGTAAAAATTATCATAAATTTACACTGTGTTTTGAACAATGATTTTCAAACTGCATTCCATGGAGTAAAAGTTTCCACAATTTAAAAAGAACCTAAAAACCCTTTTATAATTTTATGATCTCAGCCATTAGTGTTATATCAGTATAACAGACTATAAATTCTTTCTTTAGGAGACCCTGGGTATTCCTTAGTTCAACCCATGTTTACAGAGCTGTAGTGGCATTTTCTGTAGATAAATTGACTCATTTGGCAACTGAACTTTCCTGAAAAAGATTCTGGCCCATTCTCATAAAGCATCTTGCTCAACACTTAACCGACAATTGTAAAACAAGCTCACTGCGGGCAGCCCTCAGAGCCAAGGCTGCGCTCACAGCCGCTCAGTGACCGTTCAACACTTCACTGACAAACAGTATTTAGAATGGAGCCCGAAGGTTTTGCCAGTCAGTCGATTTTCTAGGTTGGAGATGCTGAGGAGACTGAGAGAAGGGAAAATGTGCCAGCTCACGTTAGGAGTGTGTTCACGGCTGGCTGTCCTCTATCTGCATCTTTACTCTGAATACTTCAACACAATCTGGATTTAGCCAGACTGTAGGGCCCCCCTACCTATCTGGAGAGCTGGTTTAACTAACTTGAGCATTTCTTAAAATGGCCTCTGAAACGAGATATGAAATTAAGGGGAACTCCCTGATGATGGTTAGGGCTCTGTGATTCCACCACAGGGAATGAAATGAATGAAAGGAATAGAATGAAGAAAGTGCTGAACGGACAAGGGTGAGAACACAGTTCTGTGGCCCACTGTTAGAAATGTGCCCCAATAATGTACATTTGACAGCAACCTCTGAAAAAATGAATCTTACTCCACCTAACTCTGTGAACGTCAATTTCTCCTTTCTCAGTTCTGCTATTAACACAAAAGGACAGCTTACTCTCTGCCAAAATTCAGCTGAACTGAATCTACTCCATTTTCCCAACCCACCAGTCAGAACTCTGTCCAAAGAGATTAGATTAGCAATGGATGACTTCACAGTGAGTTTATGCTGCAGATGGGTGACAACTTCCTCTTCGGTTTATAAATAATCTGTCTAATCTAGAATGAGCACTAAACCTGTGTTTCTCAAGGTCTTTCAGTTTCTTCACCAAGAGTCACAGCCCTGGGAGCAGGCTTCCAGGAGGGCTCTCTACACCATCAAGAGGATAAAGGTAGAGACAGTTTGAAGGAACAAACAATAGGAAGTCCAGATGAATGCTTGATTACTGTTATCTCCAGCAGGGCTTCTCATGCTTTAATTACCCGGGGATCTTGTTAACATGCAGATTCTGATGCAGAAGATCTAATAGGAGCCTGAGATTCTGCATTTGCTAACAGGCTCCTGGACAGAGCTGATGGGATAGCCACAGACCACACTTAGTGTAACAAGGTACTAAGTCTCCATGAACCAGGCTTGGAGCATTCCTGAATTGTTCTAAATGTCAAAGATACCATCAAAACAAGCACTGACCCAGGATGTAAAACAGGAGCAGCATGCTGCGGTGGAAAGGGGGCCGGGCTGGATTAGAGGACATCTGTTTTAGGCTCAGCACAGCCATGTCTTGGCTACTGGACTCTTGGTCAAACCACTTTGCTTTCTCAGGCTTCCAACTATAAAGTGACGGGCAGGGAGCTATAGCTTAGATGACCTCAAAAGTCCTTTCTTAACCAGTGGCTGAGCCACCAGGGAAGTACCAGTGGGTTTATAGATTAATAAAATAAACTTGGGTTTAAAGGATCAGCAGGAATTTGGGCATCGTGGCAGATTAAATTTCCAAAGAAACAATCTCAATACACAGCCTCTAAAACTGCTGGATTACTGAAAACTTCGCATGCTTGGCTGAGGTGATGGAAAAGTAAGGGAAGGTCTTGGAAGAGAGAAACCAAGAAGTCAGCAAGTCACTGGAGGAGGGTTTTCCCAACTGTCTGAGCAGCAGAGCCTGAATTCAGGAGGCGACTGAGATGGGGAGATGGAAGGAGCACAAAAAGCTAGGATCCCTAAAGTAACAGCCTATAAGGGTGAACATCTGTTGGATCACAGAAAAAGCAAGAGAATACCAGAAAAACATCTGCTTTATTGATTATGTGAAAGCATTTACTGTGTAGATCACAACCAACTGTGGAAAATTCTTCAAGAAATGGGAATACCAGACCACCTTACCTGCCTCCTGAGAAATCTGTATGTAGGTCAAGAAGCAACAGTTAGAACCAGACACGGAACAACAGACTGGTTCCAAATTGGGAAAGGAGTACGTCAAGGCTGCATATTGTCACCCTGCTTATTTAACTTATATGTAGAGTACATCATGCAAAATGCCAGGCTCAATGGAGCACAAGCTGGAATCAAGACTGCCAGAAGAAATATCAAAAACCTCAGATACGCAGATGATGCCACCCTTATGGCAGAAATGAAGAGGAACTAAAGAGCCTCTTGATGAAAGTGAAAGAGGAGAGTGAAAATGCTGGCTTAAAATTCAACATTCAAAAAACTAAGATCATGGCATCCGGTCGCATCACTCAATTGTTTCCCTATTTGTTTGCCATGAAAACAATGAGAGACTATTTTGGGGGGGCTCCAAAATCACTGCAGATGGTGATTGCAGCCATGAAATTAAAAGACGCTTGCCCCTTAGAAGAAAACCTATGACCAACCTAGAGAGCATATTAAAAAGCAGAGATATTACTTGGCCAACAAAGGTCCGTCTAGTCAAGGCTATGGTTTTTCCAGTAGTTTGTATGGATGTGAGAGTTGGATTATAAAGAAAGTTCAGCACAGAAGAATTGATGCTTTTGAACTGTGGTTTTGGAGAAGGCTCTTGAGAGTCCCTTGGACTGCAAGGAGATCCAACCAGTCCATCCTAAAGGAAATCAGTCCTGAATATTCATTGGAAGGACTGATGCTGAAGCTCAAACTCCAATACTTTGTCCACCTGATGTGAAGAACTGACTCATTTGAAAAGACCCTGATGCTGGGAAAGATTAAAGGCGGGAGGAGAAGGGGATGAGAGAGGATGAGATGGTTGGATGGCATCACCAACTTGATGGACATGAGTTTGAGCAAGCTCTGGGAGCTAGTGGGAAGCCTGGACAGAGAAGCCTGGCGTGCTGCAGTTCACAGGGTCGCAAAGAGTTGGACACAACTGAGTGACTGAACTGAACTGAGGATGAAAATAAAAAAAACCACCCACCCTACCTTCCCAGAGGGATATGGCAGGACCTTGGCCCTGGGCAGGGAACAATGTAAGTCTCCTTTATAGCCTGAGACTACAAGCCTGCCTTAACACACATTAGGGTTAGAATTAATACTACCTACTTAGCCCAATAATACTCAGAGCAAACCAGTGTTGTCTCTCCCCCAATCCCAGGCACATACACATGCAAACACTTGCTGGGAAAAACACTCATTAAACTGAAATCTCCAAGAATAAATTCAAAGAGGCCACCATCAAAAACCATTAAACAAATGAAGAAGTAAAATGACTGAATGAAGGTCAGTACAAGCAGCAGACCACTCATCAAACCTGTAAAGTCTACGGTTAGTTTATTTTCTGCATCTGATCATTACAAGAGTAGTTTCTCAGTCGTGTCTGACTCTGCAACCCCATGGATTGTAGCCCACCAGGTTCCTCTGTTCATGGAATTTCCCAGGCAAGAACACTGGAGTAGGTTGCCATTTCCTTCTCCAGGGGAACTTTATAAGCCAGAGATTGAACCTGGGTCTCCTGCATTATAGGCAGATTCTTTACCATCTGATGGGTAGCTCAGACGGTAAAGCGTCTGCCTACAATGCAGGAGATCTGGGTTCGATCCCTCCAGTACTCTTGCCTGGAAAATCCCATAGACCAAGCAGCCTGGTAGGCTACAGTCCATGGGGTCGCAGAGTCAGACACCACTGAGCGACTTCATTTAACATCTGAGCCACCAGGGAAGCCCAATCATTACAAGAATAAGTTAAAAGAAATAGGACATCAAAAACACAAAAGATCAGACGTTTATAAAAAATGACCAAGGCAACTGTGAGTGAACCAAATGAAATTAGGAATTTACAAATATAGTAAGTGAAATTAGGGAATTCTTTGGGTGTCCAGTGGTTAGGACTCGGCACTTTTACCGCCGAGGGCCTGAGTTCAACCACTGTTTGGGGAACTAAGATCCCATAAGCCACACAGGGAAGCCAAAAACAGAAGAAAAAAAAAAAGTGAAATTAAAACCTTAGTGCAAATTAGGCAACTAGTGAAAAAGTTGTAAGATGGATTTAAATAACCTACATGCAACACAGAAAAATCAAGATACATATTAAACAGCTGTTATGAGAGATTAGGGGCTTAACGAGTAGCAATATTCCCTGAGCCGAAGATTTAGCTACAAATTTTCCAAAACTATTCCAGCTTGAGGAGCCCCAACTAGCAGAGATGAACTGAAGGAAGTGTCTAGGCATGCAAACAGCAAAACAGTAAAGAAAAGACCTTACAAGCAGCCAGAGAAAGGGCAGATTCCTAACAAATAATGAGACGTGAACAACAGGGGTGTGTTGCAGGCTAATCTCCCCAAATAGAAGGTGGCCCCCTGCAAAGCTCCATGGAAACCTGTTCTGGTCTTGTGTTACTGGCAACAGTCTGGGTCAACAAGGCTTGGACCCCAGTGTCTTAATCATGCCAGAGAAAGTGCTGGCAAGCCCCCAACCATGTTTACAGACACACGAACCCTGCCCTCATCCACTGTGTCATGCAGACTCAAGTTCCAGGCTGACACAGCCCCTGAGCAAGCCAGGGGAGGGGCCAGGCCAACCCACGGCCCCAAAAGTTGCATGGGACCTGGAGAGCAAGGCTCCATCACAGCATAAGAACCCCTCTGTATCCTGGCCCTCGGTCACCCCATGGGGCCCAGGCTCTTCCTGAAGTGTGAAGCCTGACCCTGCTGGGGGCTAAGAGCCACACCCGGAGGGCAGGGCACACAGGTTACTGATCTATCTGTACTTTGCTGGGTCTTCCCTCCCCCATCCAATGTTACTCCAACAAGTCACATGCATATTACAGGATCTTCAAAATGCTGAGAGAATTTAACAACCAGCAAAATTGATTTTCAAAACAAGGGCCATATAGGGACATGTTCAGGCAGACAAAAACAAACGTAGTTTACTATCATCAGACCCCCATCAGGGGAACTTCTCAAAAACATTCTTCAGGAGAGAGAAAATTCTGTAGGGAAGATACATGCAAGAAGGAATGTCAAGACAATGAAAAATATGCACGTAAACTATACACGTATTAATGAGACAGTGACACTGTCTGATTAAAATACAGACTGCAAATACTGGACAATAACAGACTATAATTTAAAATGGGACAAAAGGAGCTAAATGTCCCAAGGTCCTTATACTGTTAGGAAGGAGGGTAAAGAGAATGATTGGCCTCAGACCTTAGTTCAGTTCAGTCGCTCAGTGATCTTAGTTTTCTGAATGTTGAGTTTGAAGCCAACTTTTTCACTCTCCTGTTTTACTTTCATCAAAAGGCTCTTTAGTTCTTCTTCACTTTCTGCCATAAGGGTGGTGTCATCTGCATATCTGAGCTTATTGATATTTCTCCTGGCAATCCTGATTCCAGCTTGTGCTTCTTCCAGCCTAGAGTTTCTCATGATGTACTCTGCATAGAAGTTAAATAAGCAGGGTGACAATATACAGCCTTGACATACTCCTTTTCCTATTTGAAACCAGTCTGTTGTTCCATGTTCAGTTCTAACTGTTGCTTCCTGACCTGCATATAGGTTTCTCAAGAGGTAGGCCAGGTGGTCTGGTATTCCCATCTCTTTCAGAATTTTCCACAGTTTATTGTGATCCACACAGTCAAAGGCTTTGGCAGACCTTAAGTTAAACATAAACGTTAAAATTTCAAGAAAAAGCACTAGAAAAACCAGAAACAATATATAGCTTCCACATTCTTCAGGAAAAATGAAAGGGAACAAGGGGATCTTGCTAGTTAATCCAAGAAAAGGAAAAAATAAGATAAAATAAAAAAGTAAAAATGATTCCAAATATATCTGCAATACTAACAAAAGTGGGCCAATCTGTGAAGAAATATCAGAAAGAATAAAAAGTTCAACTACAAACTGTAAGAAATGAGCTTAAAATCTAAGGATAAGAAAAGTTGGAAGTAAAAGAATGAAAACATATATAATGCAAACAACCCAAAGAAAATATAGCTATATTAATATCAGACAAAATAGAAAAAAATTATTACCAGAAGTTCACTGTATGTTGATGAAAAATTTAATTTGCTAAGAAGACATCAATTCTAAGGTTAAATAGACTTAATAACATACCCTGAAAATAGTTACAGTGAAGTTGATAGAAATACAAAGTGAAGTTAGCATCATGAACCCTCTCTCAATCAGAAAAAAAAATTCATTAAGGAAATAAAAGGTCTAAACAATTAATAAGCTTAATGTTAATACATATACAGGATATTGTAACAATATTAATATAAATCTATCAACATCTTATTGAACATTTGTGAAAACTGACTACATATTGTTATAATACAAAATTTCAAACTATTATACAGACCTTATTCACTGAGCACAGATAAACAAATTAAAAGATAATTTCAAAATCCATCAGTTGGAAATGTTAAATATCTGATGAGTAAAAAATGATATCAAAACAGTATTTAGGAAAAAAACAAGCAACGAATTCATTAAATGATCATTTCCATTTTACATTATTTTAAAAAACACATAGCAAACACACTAAAAATCCATTTGTGTGTAGATTTCTGGTGTCTTTTTAAATGGTAGCCACTTTGGAGGAAGTTAATTTGAGACAGTAATAAGGGAATAAGGTGACAGGTATTTCCAGTAAAGCCAGTGTAAATTTTAAGTTAATCAAAAAATTTGCAACATTTATTTTTACTCTGTGTTTTGGTTATGTAAGAAAAATAAATCCTATTTCTTTACATCATAGTTATGTCAATTTCTGTCAGCCCATCAGTGTTCCTGGCAGCTAATTGAGTGCTGATTCTGAGTTTATTTTTGACACCTGGCAAACTCCACAGAGGTATGAAAGGAACAGGATGAACAGTCTTTAAAACGAATGATTAAACCAGACTATAACAAATCAGTTTTCCCTCTCAGCAATTATTTTTAGTATAACAAATACAGACACAATTGGCAAACATATTAAGTGAAAGATTGTATATCAGGCACGAAATTTAACATTAGCATAACCAAGAGAATTATGCACAGATAGAATGTTTGAAGCAAAGCTGAAGTCTGAGATATGCCTGTAGAATGATGAATGTAATTTGTGAGCCCAATATAGTATTCATGATCGTCGTGTTTTAGCCTGGAAGGACAGCTTTCAAGCCACAGCTAAGTAATGTGTTCTGAAACTGTAGACAGAAAACTGACTCTCTCCCAGTAGGGAAAAGCCTCAACTGTCTCCGTTTCTCTATCACCTTAAAAGAAAACAGCTGTGGTCCCACCACACCACTCCTAGACCTGAAGATAAAAAATATGTAACAATTAGCTTACTCCATCCTAAAGGAGATCAGTCCTGGGTGTTCATTGGTAGGACTGATCTTGAAGCTGAAACTCCAATAGTTTGGCCACCTGATGCAAAGAGCTGACTCATTTGAAAAGACCCTGATACTGGGAAAGATTGAGGGCAGGAGGAGAAGGGGACGACAGAGGATGAGATGGTTGGATGGCATCACCGACTCAATGGACATGGGTTTGGGTAAACTCCGGGAGTTGGTGATGGACAGGGAGGGCTGGCATGCTGTGGTTCATGGGGTCACAAAGAGTCGGACACAAGTGAGCGACTGAACTGAACTCCTGAAACAGAAATATCTAAATAGCAGTAGTTTGTAGAATTCCCTCGTATGTTAACCCACTGTACACATCTACCATTCCCAACAATTCCAAGACGTGAACTGTCTTTAGATTTTTACATTTATCTTCATTAACACGTGCAAAAGGCATTTCAGAACACCAGTGAGATCAATATGGTTTCTTCCATCTAAGTCTTAACCAGAAGAACAGAGTATTTAATTTGAATAGCCAATTAGCTCTTTGTTTTCTAATAGTGAAAACTACCCAAAGTTTTACTTTAAAGCATCATCAATATTGATACCACTCTGCAGCTGTTTAAACCAGAACCCTGAGAGTGGGACTGCTGTTTAGCAAGTAAAAATACAGGACAACTAGTTAAGTTGGAACTTCAGATAAGTTACAAAAATTTTTTAGTACAAATATGTGCCACATATCACATGTGACATACTAGAAGATTTTTCACTGTTCACCTGAAATTCAAGTTTAACTGGGCGTCCTGTATTTTATCAGACAACCCTAAGCTAGAATTCTCCCTCTGTTACCTCCCACCTGCAGACCATCCCAACAAGGCCTATCAATTCTACCTCCTAAAACCATCTAGAATCCGTCCACTTTTCTCCATTTCTTCTGCCATCACATTGGTCGAAGCCACCAATCTAAGAATTTCCCAACTGCCTCTCTGCTTCTACTTTTGTAGAAATACCACTTTCTCTATTTGTATCAGCATTAACTTTATACTAAGAGAAATAAAAACTAACTTCAAGTTTCCCCTTTCTGGGTCATTATTGAGTAGCTGAATAGCAGCAACCTAAACTCTTATGGAGAAGGCAATGGCACCCCACTCTAGTACTCTTGCCTGGAAAATCCCAGGGACAGAGGAGCCTGGTGGGCTGCAGTCTATAGGCTCGCTAAGAGTCGGACACGACTGAGCAACTTCCCTTTCACTTTTCACTTTCATGCACTGGAGAAGGCAATAGCAACCCACTCCAGTGTTCTTGCCTGGAGAATCCCAGGGATGGTGGGAGCCTGGTGGGCTGCCGTCTATGGGGTCACACAGAGTCGGACACGACTGAAGCGACTTAGCAGCAGCAGCAGCAAACTCTCTTAAGCAGCATCAGAGGGACCTAAGAAATCGCAACTCTGAAGAGTAAGGACTTTTCAGGAGTGACCTCTGAAACAGCTCCAAGGAAAGTAACAGTTCTCTTGGGTGTGTCCAAGTCAATGACCTCTATCAATCATCTTGCTAAATGGTGTTTATTGCTACAAAGAGATAAGCTAAGAAAATCTGTACAGCCATAAGTAAATCAGTAGTTCAGTAAAGTTGGTTTAAGACACTCCCGTCTTTCAGAAAGAATTCCAAGATTTAGAAAAAGACTGCTTGATTGTGAGATATTCCTGTCCTTCAATCTCCTATTCTAAGAAACCATCCTGGTTAGTGTGCCCATCAATCCAAGGTTGCAAAGCCACAGAGCAGAGCACTAGAGAATTTAGGTAGTTGGTAAGTTTAAGAGGCAAGTGAAAAAAATGTGGCATTGACTTTTTCAGATTACCGATGCTCAAGAACAGCTGCCACCTCCTGACTAATGAATAATAAGTATTTTGGTTGTGAAAGCTACAGAGAGCGCAGCTAACCTGTCATGCTGTGTGATCAATGGATAGCAACAGAGCAGATTATACAGAGAAATGCCAGTGCAGACTTTAAAGATTTGTGTGACACTGCAGAGCTGTACCAGCTAACCAAATTAAACACAAATTACTGCCATGGAAGTAACTGGCAGAAAACAGGTTTCCCTGTATATCAAAGAGGCCCCTGGAATTGTTACAAATGACTCTTAGATCATAGAACACGATGGCAATTCAAGTGTTTCAAAGTTCTTACAATGTAAATTTGAACATTCATCTATTTAATACAGAATACCCAGTCTTAATGTAGTTGGCACTGAACAAAGAAACTATTCAAGCTGTCTCCACATGAAACAAGCATTCAAAGGGGAAGTCAGAACAGCCTCTTATGAGAGTGAGTTCCTTTATTGAGGATCCAGTTATTATTATTCAATAAACAAGCCTTTCTGTGGATAAAACCTAATGATGCCACCAAAATCGTTCTTGGAAGCCCCATCCAAGATACAGCTTTTAGTATGTCTTCTTCTCTACAGTGGAAAATATTATTTCAGCCTCTGGACACCCTGGCAGAGGCCAGTATTAGCGACTGGAAAGAGGTATGAATGGGTACACCGGATCCAGTTAATCTCTATAAAAAGAAGCATGGATGCTGCAAGAACAGGCAACCCTTAACGCCTGCACTTGTATTTCATATATAATCTGTTTTGTGGGTCTCCCCTGATCACACAACGTGACAAGCTGGCAGCACTCCGAGATAACTGGCTCCACAACCAAAATACGTGTAAAATGATTCATTCCCAGTTTCTGTCGGCACCTGGGACCACAGATCTGAGGACCAGCAAGCTGTTTCAGTAATACAAAATACACTGGAAACTGACTTACAGCAGAAGTGAGCTTATAAAGGGCTTCCCTTGGAGAAACTGAGGATCAGAAACTCTGAATCCTAACTGCTCTGAGACCATTTCAGCCTCCGTCCGCGAGACCCCGAATCCCCCCGGGATGCGCTTTCACATGCACTCATAAGAAGGTCCACTGCTCGGCGGAGGAAGTCTGGGGGTGGGGGGCTGGACCCCAGCTTTTCTCTGAATAAGGCCGATCTTTGAGGCTCTCTCCCGGCCCAGGAGGGCAGAGACCGGCCCGGGCGTATGCTTTGGGGCCGAACTTGGGATGGGAGCACCTGCGTCTGCCCCGCGGGCGGGTGGTCGCCAACCTGCGCGGTGTCGCCCGAGCGAACAGCCGGGGACCGAGTGCGGGGACCCGATGCCCGGGACCGGGGGGAGCGGGCCCGCCGAGCCCGCTTACACCCCGCTCCCACCCACCCCCGACCCCTGACCCCTTCCGGGTGAGCCGGGCCGCGGCGGCGGGACCCGCGTGGCCGCCCGGGCTTGGGGCTCGGGCGCGGGATGGGCCCAGCCCGGCGCCGCTCCTGCCCCGCGGTCCCGGCGGCGGCCCGGCCTCTGCGCTCCCCGGCGGGCGCTCACCTCTCCCTGGAGTAGAGCTGCAGCTGCTGCTCGCGCTGCCTCTTCCGGGTGAACGCCATGGAGGGCGGGCGGGGCGCGCGGCTCCAGCTCCGGTTCCGCGGCGCCGCCGCCGGCCGAGAGGTCGGGAACCCGGGAGGCGGGCCGGGCACAGCGGGCCTGCGGGCCCCACGAGGAGAGCGCGCCTGCGGCCTGGCGTCCCGAGCCCGCGCTCAGCGCCGCATCCCCGCCGCGTGGGGCCTCGGCCGTGACTCAGGTCGGAGGAGGGGCGGGCGCTCGCCCGAGGCGCCCGGGACCCAGGGCCCGGCCTGGGGTCCGGCCCTCCGCCTCAAACCGCCGCCCCGCGGCTCCATTTCACTGCTTTTCCGCATAAAAACGGAAGCCCACCTTGAACTAAGTCAGCATGTGGGCCACGGAGGTTCTAAATAACATTTGAGTCTTTAATTGAAATAACTAGTCACATGACTCTCTTTTTGCTAACAGCTGTGTTTGAGATGTAACTTACACGCGAAACAATTCAGCCATTTAGTACCAATCAGTTGTTTTTAGTATATTCACAGATATGTCCAACTATTGGTGCAGCTGAGATCCAGCAGGACCCTGGAGGGAGGGGGCGGGGTGGCTCCTGGGTACAAAAGCCTTTCTGGGTCCCTGTTTATGTTTGAAGAAAAATGCTTTAGTTTCCTAGGCCTCCCCTGAGTTCCCAAGGGCAGCTTCAGGCAGTTACTAACCAGGGCAGAGGGAAGGAGAGACCAAAGCAGTCCAACAGTGCAGAGCAGAGTCCTAGCTCCTCAGGATGAAGCCAGTGCAACTGAGCTCTGCTACCCGGATAAGGCCCCCGGAGCAGCGGGAGGATGCTAACTTCTGGCTGCCCACACGACTTCATCCTCTTCCCTCACCACCAAACAATGAGAAGAAAGGCAAACACCCTTCCTCCTTCAGCCCACATTTTGCCTATAAACATTCTTCCCTGAAACCCACTTGGTCTAGCAATAGATGCTCTGAGTTCAGAAGAGAGTCACCTCGGCTGGAAAAAAGGCCAGAAAACAGCTTGCAAGTTTTCTTCATTCAGTTAAACATTAGCGACTGATGTGACCCTGCTGATGGAGAGTGACAACGATTCCCTGATGGAGAGAGCTCCAGCCTCGCCACTTTGAGCCTTCCTCTCCACCAGGCCTTGGCCTAGAAAACCACAGACTCTCAGCACATATGATTTTGCCTGCCACAGTACAAGACCTGTACAAACAGGAGCAGTTTCTGACTACCCAGGCCTCATCCCTGGGTATCCCCAGCTCCCCTTAAGTGCCTGTCTGAGGAGGCTTAAGGCTTCCCAGAGGGTTTACTATTTATTATAGCCAACACCTGGGGCTTCCCCGGTGGCTCAGTGGTTAAGAATGTGCCTGCAAGGCAGAAGTGGGTTCGATCCCTCTGTAGGGAAGATCCCCAGAAGGAAGAAATGGCAACCCACTCCAGTATTCTTGCCTGGAGAATACCTTGGATGGAGGAGCCTGGCAGGCTACAGTCCAGGGTCACAAAGAGTCAGGCACAGTTGAGTACATACATACCAAACATCTGATATGGGCCCTGACTGTTGTTTCTTAGGGCATTTACAAAAAGGGCTTACAGCTGTGAATTCTTTCTCTGAACCTTTGAGATGTATCTCCCACAAGCCAGGATTGGCTTCCTAAAGCACTCGAAAGCCATTTGAAATATCATCAGGAAGTTGAAGGCGTCTGGCTCCTCTCTCCCTGGGAAGGCAGCTGCCAGCCAGCAGATAAAGACTCGCATTTACAGCTAACCACTCTCAGATTTTTCACTTCCTAGCTTACCTTTGACAGGAGAAGGGAAAAAAACTCTCTCAAAAGGACTTTCTTGAACAACAGCTCAGATATACTTCTGCTGCTATGGGGGTTATGTTCCCTGAGAATGAAAAGAGGACTGCGGGGGAGGGGGCAGTTCCCTCCTCCTCCCACCCCAAACCACCAGCCCCCCAACACCTGTGCCCTTCACTTCATTCTGCTATTTCCAAGTGTATTTTCCCAACGTCAGCCTCTCCTTCCCACTCAGCCAGCTTAGCCTCTGTAATTATCCCTTCTCTCTTCCCTCTTTCTCTTGCTTTGTCTTTTTCTCCCTCACTACTATGTCATTCCTATCCAAATATATAGTGTTGAACAATGTTCCCCTTACCCCGCATCTCCTTCCACCTCCCCCTTCTTAGCCAGACTTCTGGAAACATTTGCTTCTCAGGGCATCTCTGCTTTCTCACCCTGCCTGTCTTTAGTCTGTCCCACCTGGACTTCTGTTTCCACTCTGTGGTAGTGTTGTTTAGTCGCTAAGTTGTGTCTGGCTTTTTGTGACCCCCATGGACTGGGGTCAGGCTCTTTGGTCCATGGGATTCTCCAGGCAAGAATACTGGGGTGGGTTGCCATTTTGTTCTCCAAGGGATCTTCCTGACCCAGGGATTAGAGCCAGGTCTCCTGCATTGCAGGCAGATTCTTAACCATCTGAGCCACCCGGGAAGCAAGGAGATTTAGAACATTGGATTTCCGAAGCTCAGGTTCTTTATGTCTCATCACAGAAAGGATTCAGTTAAAAAGGGTGGTATCACATTCATTAGACTTTAGTCTTATTCTTAAAAGGGCTTCCCTTGTAGCTCAGTTGGTAAAGAATCTGCCTGCAATTTTTAAAGAATAATAATCCTTATTTTTCTTAAGGAAAAATTATTCTTACCCTTCCTTGATATTCCTTTACCAGTACTCAAGACCTCTGTGGGAATGATCTGATTACTGAAATGTTATTACCATGGCCTATGTGTAAGCTGGTTCTCTCTGTTCTAGCTCATGTGAGAATGCCTCTCAGTCATGTCCAACTCTTTGCGACCCCCATGAACTATATAGCCTGCCAGGCTCCTCTGTCCGTGGGATTCTCCAGGGAAGAATATTGCACGGGGTAGCCAGTCCCTTCTCCATGGGATATCTTCCTGACCCAGAGATCGAACTCAGATTCTTTACCAGGCGGATTCTTTACCATCTGAGCAACCTGGGAAGCCCACTCCAGCCCATTGATTTATAGATAAAATTGGCTCAAAGCTCACAGGATTCAACACCCTTTCCAACATGTCACTTCCTTTCTCTGAGGGCTTCCATCATCATGACTCTCTCTGCCTGTGTCTTTGCTTTCACCACGGGAGAATTTTATCTGCCCGCCTCCCCACCGCATTAATGGAGAGTTGTGAATCCTGGTAGCAGTAATATCAGTGCAAATTGCTGTTAAAAACCCATGTTAGAGACCCTGGGTTGGATCCCTGGTCAGGGAACTAGATCCCACATGCAGCAACTAAGAGTTTGAATGCCACAGCTAAGACTTAGTGCAGCCAAATAAGTAAACATTAAAAAAAAACCAAAACCCTATGAATATTTTCTTAGCTGTTTTAAGTCTACCACCACTGAGGATCCCTAACATTTTTCTTCCACAGAGAGTCCAGGCTTACAAATTCCTTACCCCTCCCCACCCCACAGCCCTTCTAGGGCTAAGGAGTCTGGCCCCAGGATCTTCTGGGGTCTTGTTAGAAACACAGATTGCTGGCCCCACCCTGGTGTTTCTGATCTACTAGATGGCTTCACCAACGGCTCATCATGTAAAAATCCGCCTGCAAAGTGGGAGACATGGGAGATGCGGGTTCTATCCCTGGGTCGGGAAGATCCCCTGGAAAAGGGCATGACAACGCCCTCCAGTATTCCTGCCTGGGAAATCCCAGACAGAGGAGCTCGGCAGGTTACAGTCCGTGAGGTCACAAAGAGGCAGACATGACTGTGACTGAGCACACAGATCTGAGGTGGGAACCGAGAGTCCTGAGCCCCCAGGTAGTACTGATGCTTGTCTAAAGACCACTCTGCGAAACTTGGCTTTAGAACAAATTCCTTCCCAGTCTTAAAGAGAGCAGCACCTCCACCTTCCCCCACCCCACCCCTTCTCTTCATCCTGGCATCAGCAAATATGTAACCTCAGGTTGGAGACTGGTGTGCTCACATTTTACTGCAAGCACTTATCAGCACATTTCCTCCAATAAGCAGTTTCCTTTCTAAGAGGCATGAGATGCCAGGTTTAAAGAAAATAAGCCTTATTTTTCTCCCACTGTGTGCCTCATCATTGTAATTGTCAATATTATTGCTATCTGAATTTATGATGCAATTACTTTGTATAAAACACTATGCTGAGTACTTTGCATGCATTTTATTTTTCAATCCTGTTGGGAGCTAATTCTCCACAAATCTTTCACATTTCTCCGTGTTAGGCATCATCAGTCAATTTGCTCCGATTTATTTCCATTCTGGGAGAGTAGAGATCAAGAGTATCCTCTGCCCAGAGACACCCTGGGGATGATGAGGACCACACCCTCCCTGCCCCAGGGAAGACTTGCCAACCTCTCAGGATAATTAATAGTTCTCTCCAGAGGACAGAGGGCACAGGTTTGCCAGCAACCTCTGAATAAGGCCGTGGCTTCCCTGGTGGCTCAAACAGTAAAGAATCTGCCTGTAATGCAGGAGATTTGGGTTCGAGCCCTGGGTCGGGAAGATCCCCTGGAGGAGGGAATGGCAACCCACTCCAGTATTCTTGCTTGGAGAATCCCCAGGGACAGAGGAGGCTGGTGGGTTATAGTCCATGGGGTCACAAAGAGTCAGAGAAGACCGAGCGACTTTCACTTTCCTGGAGAAGGCTGGGGATTTCCAAAGATGCTAATTCCTGAGCTGTGATGCAGGACCACGGTGCGTCTACATCTACTGACTGCCTCATCGCTCCAGTGGGACGTGAGAGTCAAGCGGCTCATGTTGCCTGCTCCCCGGTAAGTGACACACTCTCCAAATCCATGTGAGTACACTGTCCCCATACCTGCTAAATCAAGAGGCATTTGCCAAGCCCATCTAGCAGCTGTCACCTGCCACTCCAGAGGAACTTCTTGACTTCTTTCTTGGCAAATCTCTAAGACTGTTCTATTATTTCCATTCTTTGGAAGAGAACAGCTAAAGCTTTATGCAGTTTAATAATATGTCCAATAGTAAGTAACAATGCCAGTTGATAAGTGACAGTGACAAGATCTGATCCCGTGTCTGCCTGACTCAAATCTACTTTCTTTGCAATTATACATTTCTAGCGGCAATTCCGAGACTTTAAAGAAAAAAAAAACAAAAAACAAAAACTAAGAATCAAAAGTCCTCATTATTGTATTAAAGCTCTAAGTAACCTCACAGGAAGAAAATAAAATTTTCCACTGTCAATGTACCCAAGGGAGCCCCAACATACCTACCAGTGACAGTTGCTCCTGGACAATCTTCCTTGAAGGCAGGGAGGGGGAAGGGTCAACTCAATGTTTCTGACATCCCCTTTCAAGAAAATCTATTTTTATTTACTTGGCCACACTAGATCTTACTTGCAGCACCCAGGCTCTCTTAGGAGCAGCATGTGGCCTCCTAGCTGTGGCATGTGGGACCTAGCTGCCTGAACCCAGCCCCCAGGGTCTTAGCCATTGGACCATCAGGGGCATCCTGACATCCTCATAAAGTCTGCTTTTCCTCAGTTTCTCTTAGTAATTTAAAGTATTTGTACATCTACATACCCATTTTCCGTCAGGTTTACTGAGGTGTGACTTACATACAATAATGATCCTCAGTTGTAAGTGTGCCACAGGATGTGTTAGGACAGGTGTGAAGTCATGTGACTGCCCCCATGCTTGTGAGGTAGGAATTTCCATCACCCTAAAATGCTTTCCTGGGCCCAGTTGTCAGGAATCCCGGGGTCTCTTCCTGATTCCTGGCAACCATTGATCTGCTTTTTCTCTGTTTATTCCTCTTTTCTAGACTTTCATATATTGGAGTTATGAAGCACGTCTGACTTCCTTCCCTCAGCCCAGAGCTCTTAAGGTACATCCATGTGGCTACCTGGAACACGACTTTATTCTTTTTCTTTTTTTTTTTTTGCTCAACAGTAAGCTTTGTGTGAATAAACCACAATGAGTTTGTCTTTTCAACAAGTGATGGAAATCTGGGATGTGTTCAGTGTTTTGGGCTAATATGGATAAAGCTGCTATTAACATTTGAGTACACATCTTTGTTTGCCTTGAATTAGCAAACTAAAATGGAATGGAATGGGTGAGTTTAATTCAGATGCCCATTTTATCTACTACTGTGGCAGTAATCCCTTAGAAGAAATGGAGTAGCCATCATAGTCAACAAAAGAGTCCGAAATGCAATACTTGGATGCAATCTCAAAAACGACAGAATGATCAGTTTTCTTTCCAATCCCAAAGAAAGGAAATGCCAAAGAATGCTCAAACTTCCACACAATTGCACTCATCTCACACGCTAGTAAAGTAATGCTCAAAATTCTCCAAGCCAGGCTTCAGCAATACGTGAACTCTGAATTTCCAGATGTTCAAGCTGCTTTTAGAAAAGGCAGAGGAACTAGAGATCAAATTGACAACATCTGTTGGATCATGGAAAAAGCAAGAGAGTTCCAGAAAAACATCTATTTCTG
>NW_024070203.1:36857079-37118623 GCF_014754425.2 Oryx dammah
CAGAAATAGATGTTTTTCTGGAACTCTCTTGCTTTTTCCATGATCCAGTGGATGTTGGCAATTTGATCTCTGGTTCCTCTGACTTTTCTAAAACGAGCTTGAACATCAGGAAGTTCACAGTTCACGTATTGCTGAAGCCTAGCTTGGAGAATTTTGAGCATTACTTTACTAGCATGTGAGATGAGTGCAATTGTGCAGTAGTTTGAGCATTCTATGGCATTGCCTTTCTTTGGGATTGCAACGAAAACTGACCTTTTCCTGTCCTATGGCCACTGATGAGTTTTCCAAATTTGCTGGCATATTGAGTGCAGCCCTTTCACAGCATCATCTTTCAGGATTTGAAATAACTCTACTGGAATTCCATCCTCCACTAGCTTTGTTCATAGTGATGCTTTCTAAGGCCCACTTGACTTCACATTCCAAGATGTCTGGTTCTAGATGAGTGATCACACCATCTTGATTATCCGGGTTGTGAAGGTCTTTTTTGTACAGTTCTTCTGTGTATTCTTGCCACCTCTTCTTAATATCTTCTGCTTCTGTTAGGTCCATACCATTTCTGTCCTTCACCGAGCCCATCTTTGCATGAAATGTTCCCTTGGTGTCTCTAATTTTCTTGAAGAGATCTCTAGTCTTTCCCATTCTGTTCTTTTCCTCTATTTCTTTGCATTGATCGCTGAGGAAGGCTTTCTTATCTCTTCTTGCTATTCTCTGGAACTCTGCATTCAGATGCTTATATCTTTCCTTTTCTCCTTGGCTTTTCACTTCTCTTCTTTTCACAGCTATTTGTAAGGCCTCCCCAGACAGCCATTTTGCTTTTTTGCATTTCTTTTCCATGGGGATGGTCTTGATCCCTGTCTCCTGTACAATGTCACGAACCTCCGTCCATAGTTCACCAGGCACTCTATCTATCAGATCTAGGCCCTTAAATCTATTTCTCACTTCCACTGTATAATCATAAGGGATTTGATTTAGGTCATACATGAATGGTCTAGCAGTTTTCCCTACTTTCTTCAATTTAAGTCTGAATGTGGTAATAAGGAGTTCATGATCTGAGCCACAGTCAGCTCCTGGTCTTCTTTTTGTTGACAGTATAGAGCTTCTCCATCTTTTGCTGCAGAGAATATAATCAATCTGATTTCGGTGTTGACCACCTGGTGATGTTCATGTGTAGAATCTTCTCTTGTGTTGTTGGAAGAGGGTGTTTGCAATGACCAGTGCATTATCTTGGCAAAACTCTATTAGTCTTTGCCCTGCTTCATTCCGTATTCCAAGGCCAAATTTGCCTGTTACTCCAGGTGTTTCTTGACTTCCTCCTTTTGCATTCCAGTCCCCTATAATGAAAAGGACATCTTTTTGGGGTGTTAGTTCTAAAAGGTCTTGTAGGTCTTCATAGAACTGTTCAACTTCAGCTTCTTCAGCATTACTGGTTGGGGCACAGACTTGGATTACTGTGATATTGAATGGTTTGCCTTGGAAACGAACAGAGATTATTCTGTCATTTTTGAGATTGCATCCAAGTACTGCATTTCGGACTCTTCTGTTGACCATGATGGCTACTCCATTTCTTCTGAGGGATTCCTGCCCGCAGTAGTAGATATAATGGTCATCTGAGTTAAATTCACCCATTCCAGTCCATTTTAGTTCGCTGATTCCTAGAATGTCAACGTTCACTCTTGCTATCTCCTGTCTGACCACTTCCAATTTGCCTTGATTCATAGACCTGACATTCCAGGTTCCTATGCAATATTGCTCTTTACAGCATCGGACCTTGCTTCTATCACCAGTCACATCCACACCTGGGTATTGTTTTTGCTTTGGCTCCATCCCTTCTTTCTTTCTGGATTTATTTCTCCACTGACCTCCAGTAGCATATTGGGCACCTGCTGATCTGGGGAGTTCCTCTTTCAGTATCCTATCATTTTGCCTTTTCATACTGTTCATGGGGTTCTCAAGGCAAGAATACTGAAGTGTCTGGCCATTCCCTTCTCCAGTGGACCACAGATGGGAAAACAGTGGAAACAGTGAGAGACTTTATTTTGGGGGGCTACAAAATCACTGCAGATGGTGATTGCAGCTATGAAATTAAAAGATGCTTACTCCTTGGAAGGAAAGTTATGACCAACCTAGAGAGCATATTCAAAAGCAGAGACATTACTTTGCCAACAAAGGTCTGTCTAGTCAAGGCTATGGTTTTTCCAGTAGTCATGTATGGATGGGAGAGTTGGACTATAAAGAAAGCTGAGCACTGAAGAATTGATGCTTTTGAACTGTGGTGTTGGAGACGACTCTTGAGAGTCCCTTAGACTGCAAGGAGATCCAAACAGTCCATCCTAAAGGAGATCAGTCCTGGGTCTTCATTGGAAGGACTGATGTTGAAGCTAAAACTCCAGTACTTTGGCCTCCTGATGCGAAGAGCTGACTCATTTGAAAAGACCCTGATGCTGGGAAAGATTAAGGGCAGGAGGAGAAGGGGATGGCAGAGGATGAGATGGTTGGATGGGATCATCGACTCAATGGACATGAGTTTGAGTAGGCTCTGGGAGTTGGTGATGGACAGAGAGGCCTGGCGTGCTGCAGCTCATGGGGTCGCAAAGAGTTGGACATGACTGAGCGATTGAACTGAACACATCTTTTTTAGAATATACATTTTCTCCCATGTCCTAGGGGCCATCTCCTGGAGGCTCCCATGTGTTCCCAAGGTAAAGCCCAGCTCCTAGCATGGCACTGATACTTTTTAGGAGCCTTTCTTTGTCTTTCCCACTGTATATTTCTAAAAATATTTTCTGACACAAATTTGTATCTCTGCACCCAAACAGTGGTAAGAGCTGCGGATAAATATGAACAAAGCAGAGAAGATTCCAGTCTTTACAGAGCATATAATGGGTAAAATTGACTATAAACAAACCAAAATATAAAATAATTGCAGGAATTCCCTGGAAGTTCAGTGGTTAGGACTCTGTACTTCCACTGTGGAGGGCCCAGGCTCAATTCCTGTTTGGAGAAGTAAGATACAAGATACCACAAGTCATATGGTGCAGCCAAAAAAAAAAAGATTGCAAACCATGAGTGCTACAGAGAGATGAGATGACACTACTAGCTGCCACTTGGCACAGGAAAACTTGGCTGGAGGTGAGAAGGTCACAGAACAACAGGCTGGGAGATCAACTGAGTCAGGCACATGGGCACAGATGCCATCAAGGTTAATGATGGGCTAGGGAAGAGGGACTCGGTGAGCCCAGAGTCAAAGCCTTTCATGAATCAGGTGGATTCCCAACAGGACAGTAGATGATAAAGCCTGATGTCATTAACTTCTAAGGAATTCTGGATCCTGAAGGAGAAAAATAAATCATGTGAATATAGCAAAAGGAAGCAAGGGAGATGCTTATCTCTTGGTCCTAAGGTGCACAGGTTTAAGAAGCCAGGATTACACAGGACAAAGGACTAAGAGCTGCTATGATTGCTACAGATCAGAAATGAGCAACATCGTCTCCATCTTGAAGGGGCTGTTATGTTAACTCCCAAAGAGTTGGGAGGAGAGAGGTGGAGAGGAGATGAAGTTCAGGGTGAGTGTCCTGTGCTAGTCAACAGCTGGAGAAGCTGGGCTACTAATGATAACAGAAGTAAATACGTGAGAAATGGGAGGACAGATCGTGAAAATTGTAGTTTGGGTCCTGAATATATGGTTCCCTGGCTTCTGGCTTCTGCTCACTTGTGATTGCTCTGAGCTTCAGAAGCCTGAAAGGGATGCTTGACAAGGCGTAACAATGTGCTTGTCCACACACTCAGGCCTTTGCAAAGCTGTTCTGACTCAGTAATTTCCTTGTCCTCTGACCTCCCATTCATGATACACGTCAAATTTCACTTCCTCTTTGAGCTCCCCAGTCACCAATTTGTAACTACCCACACCCTAAGTGAAAAAGAGCAGATACTTGAATCACCCGGATTCTCACAGCTTCCTGTTCAGAATCTAATTTTAGCTCCTACCCTCATGTAATTATTTGTTTACATTTCTGTTTACCTTACTCTCATAACAGCCCCTTCAGGACAGAGATTATGTTACTCATTTCTGATCTATAGCAATCATAGCAATTTATGGTGTCAGTCCCCTGCGTATCTTACCAATACAAGCTGATAAAAAGCATTAGAAATTCAACTCCATTGGCCTGCTACCTGTTTCATGAGACCATACTTCCTCTTATTTATTGTACTTATCTTGTTCAAGTTTCACAGCATGCTCTTTCCATTAATACTTTGAGCATAGCTAACAAATCCATGTCATCTTTTTCATGCAGTTTAGAATCCTGTGTGCTGTGTGAGTCTATATCCTGATAAACTCAAGCGTCCACACTTGGTGGCTTGTTCTTTCAATGAAGCTTCTCGCCTCCATTGTGTTGATCACTTCAACTGCCCTTCTTTGCCCGAGTGAGTATAGATTCCCTTTGTTTCAATATTCAGAAAGCATTCCTTGCTTCACCCTGCTTTTGTTTCTTAATTTCTTCACTGGGGCTTAAAATCAACTTGGAACGTTGACTGAAAATGGGCCTGGTTGTCACTGCGTGAATGAGTGGAAGATATCACTCTATATGTGGTCTTAACATTCAAGAGATTTTAGTTGCAAAGTAGACTAGATTTATGATCACTGTTGTGTTGCTTGCCACCTTTAACATATATATCCATTTATTTAGAGGGTATTGACAAATGACAAGGTGTAGACAGATTACCTCTTTCTAGATACATAAAGAGTGTGGAAATTAGAACACAGTCATGGTTAGGACAACACAAAACATCCAAATCTACTTTAGCACAGATTAATGAATTAGATAGCTGACGAAGAGTATGCATATATAGCATGAAAAAAAAGTGTTAGTCACTCAGTTGAGTCTGACTCTTTTGTGACCCCTTGGACTGTAGCCTGCTAGGCTCCTCTGTCCATGGAACTCTCTAGGCAAGAATACTGGAGTGCGCTGCCATTTCCTACTCCAGGGAATCTTACTGATCCAGGGATTGAACCCTGGTCTGCATTGCAGGCAGATTCTTTATTGTCTGAGCCACCAGGAAATACCCATTATATAGCATATTGCTTTTTTAAAAATATATATATATTTATTTGGTTTTACCAGGTCTTAGTTGCGGCATGTGATATCCAGTTCCCTGACCAGGGATCAAACCTGGGCCCCCCGCATTGGGAGCATGAGTCTTAGCCATGCTAAGAGTCCCAGCATATTGCTTTATAAATGATATAAATTGCTTCAGAAAATAATGAAACCTCATCAGAATGCTCCCCAAAGATGTTCACAACTTCACCTCAAAAAGGATGAATATTAACTTACATGGAAAAAAGATTCTGATTTAAGGACCTTGAAAGGGCAAGATTATCCTGGGTCATGTAGATGTGCCCACTCTAATCACATGAGTCCTTTCCAAGCTGTAGTCACAGGGAGGTGTGAGTGCAGAAGAGAGAACCCGAGAGGCAGCAGTGGGAGACTCAAGTCACACTTGCTAACCTGGAAGACAGAGGCCGTGAACTAGGGGATGCAGGCGCCCTCAACAGATTTGAAAAAGCAGAGAACCAGATTCTCCCCTGGAGCCTCCAGACAGGAGCAGGGCCTCACTGACACCTTGGTTTTAGCTCAGTGAGATTCCAACTCTGTTGAAGCCACAGAGTTCATAGTAATTTGACACCACAGCCATAGGAAACCAAAACAAGACAGGATTGTAAGGTGGATGGAATGGCTTTCCAGAAAGAAAACCAAACCAACCAGCCTAGTGAAACCCTGGCTGAGAGCTGTATATAATTTAGATGGAAATGGGGAACGTGACTGGAGAACATGAATTATCTTTGTTCATTATTTTCCAGACAGGCCTGATGATCACTTAAAACAGAGGAAAAGACAGCACAATATCCACCAAGATGTTCACAGTATTGCTTCAATGGTGGGATTATGGGTAGAGCAGTCCCCCCTTATCTGAAGTTTCACTTTCCGTGGTTTCAGTACCCCACAGTCAACTTCAGCTTGAAAATACTAAATGGAAAATTCCAGAAAGAAACAATTCATAAGTTTTAAATTGCATAGCATTCTCAGTAGTGTTGTCGGGGGAGTGTGTAATTTCCTCGGTTCTGTCTTGCCACAGCAAAAATTTGAAGTAACGGACAGGACCTGTGTTACAGCTCAGTTTTATCGGCAGGTAAAGAAAATACATCCTCGAGGCGTGAGGGCAAGCAGTCCCAAAAGAGGTGAAGAGAACAGAAGTCCTGGGCTCAATTTTGGCTCCTCTTTTTATATGTTTTTTCTCCTCCCCCTGAGCCTGCCCTATGTAAATTGGCCTAGCCAAGAGGGCTGTTTGTTTTACCTGAGGTCCTCACTCCTGTCCTTGGACCTTCCTTTGTTCTATTTTTGTGGGCTTTTAGCCACCACCATTTTGGACTCCCTATGTAAACTGGGCTAGCCAGGAGGGCTGTTTGTTTTACCTGAGGTCCTCACTCCTGTCCTTGGACCTTCCTTTGTTCTATTTTTGTGGACTTTCAGCCACCATCATTTTAGACTCCTTTTTCCTATTCTAACTACCTAACATTCCCCCCCTTAAGAGATGGGAGGCCCAATTCTTTGGGAATAAGGGCATAGAAGTCTTTCTGGCTACTTCCTGCTGAACTGGGATGGTGAGGGGCATTGGGCCTCCCCCCTCTTTCTAATCTTAAGCCTCAGAGTCCTTACAGCGGTGTCCATCTAAGGGTGAGTGATATTTTCTGTGGTTGGCTGTAGTTTTATATATCCTTGCTGAATTGGCACTGCATGTTGTAGCTTGTTGACCTGGGCAGAGACAAAACAGGTTAGACAGTTGAAAAGATATGGAGCAATCATAAGCAGCATCAATATGGTGATAATAGGAATTGGTAGGGGTATTAGTCAACTCCAAATTCCCCTCGCCAGGAGAAGGATCCCCCAAAGAGAGACTGTAGCCATCCCAAGGACTCTCCAGCTCATTCTTTGAGATCCTGTAGGATCTGAATGTTTTCCTTGAGGACTGTGAGGCTTTCTTTAACTTAGCTGGAGGTATTTACCCAGCAACATCACGTCTCATTCAAGATGACTCAAGCCCCTCCTTATTCAGGGATCAGGAGATCTATCTCCTGTCTGTTTTAGAGTACAACCCCTGCAAAGCTGTGTGGCTTTTTAGCACTACCCTGAGAAATCTTATCCCCAGAAACTTAATTTGGGGGGTGTTCATTAGACTGGCACTCATTTGCAGTCCTGAATAGGTATCTGAGATCTCCCAGGGGGCTCACGGGTGTATTGAGTGTCCTCTTCTGTTTTCTTTCATGGCTTGACTAGTGAGTAGTGAATCCAGGAGTCATGAACTGGTATCTTCACTGCTGTGTGGGTAGAAAGTATTACAGGGTAGGAGCCCTCACATGTGGGATGGAGTTGAGACTTTGGGGACAAATCCGTCCAGACTTTATTTAGGACTTGAGTCCCTGGAGCATATAGTGGTGGCTTTTTAGAATCTTTTGGGTCCTGGTTGACATCCCAAAGCATAGACCTTGTTGGAACTGTCCAATGGCCATGGTATAAGACTGGAGGGTCTGAGCCTCTGGATCTAGGAAGAGCTTATTGACAAAACAAAAGGTCTCCCATATAGCATCTCAGAAGGACTAAAACCAACCTGTTCCTTAGGGGCAATATGGGTGTGTGGAGGACAGCTATTGTTAAAGCCTCCTTCCATCCCAGGGAGGCCTCCTGGGTTATCATTTTTATTTGCCAATTTTAATAATTGGCTGGCTCTTTCTACTTTTCCTGAAGACTGAGGCCTCCAGGCCCAATGGAGATGATAAGTAATATCCAATGCTTTACAGATCCCTTGGGTGACTTTAGAAGTAAATGATGTCCGATTGTCAGTTTGTAATGACCTGGACAGACAAAATCTTGGAATGATTTCCCGGAGCACTTTTTTTTTTTTTTTTACCACCTCCTCAGCCTTCTCAGTCCAGGTGGGAAAGCCTTATCCATCTTGTGAATATATCTATCATGACTAATAGGTATTTATACCCTTGAGAAACTGGCATCTGGATGAAGTCCATCTGCCAGTCCTCTTCTGGGTAGGTCCCACGTCACTGGACAGGCTGGGCCAACTGGGGTCTTTGAGCTCCTCGGGGGTTAATTGGCAAGTGGGACAAGAGGAGACCACTTGCCTTATAGTCGTTTGGAGGCCTGTTCCTCTGAAGGACCTTTCTAGTAATCTTTGGAGGGCCTTCTCCCCTAAATGAGTAGTGACAAGTAAGGAGTTAACCAACTTCCATTGGAGGTTCCCAGGTAGAAAAAAGAGTCCCTCCTTGTGGAACCACCCCATATGATCTTCTTGAAAGCCCTCTCATAGCTTTAAGAGTCTCACCTTTAGGATATGAAGGAGTTTCTGGCAAATTAGTCTGTGGAACTAAGGTGGCAACCCCTATTAGGTCATTGTTCTGTAATGCTGCTCTCTTAGCTGCCTGATCAGCTGCAAAAATCTGAAGTGATGGACGGACCAGTGTTATAGCTCAGTTTTATTGGCAAGTAAAGGAAAATACATCCTTGAGGCATGAGGGCAAGTCAACCCAAAAGATGTGAAGAGAAGTCCCTGGCTCAATTTTGGCTCCTCTTTTTATATGCTTTTTCTCCTCCATCCTGCCCTATGTAAACTGGGCTAGCCAGGAGGGCTGTTTGTTTTACTTGAGGTCTTCACTTCAGTCCTCAGACCTTCCTTTGTTCTATTTTTGTGGGCTTTTCCCTTGTCTTTTAGCCACCGCCATTTTGGATTCCTTTTTCCTATTCTAACTACCTAACAGTGTGATGAAATCTTCCTGTCCAGTTCCATGCCCCCAAACGGGGTCCCAGCCACAGACACGATCGGCTCCTGACAGTCAACCCAAAGTTTAAGGTCCTCCTTCTGACCTACCGACAGAAGGTCAGTAGTAACCTAACACACTGCCTACACCACTGACTTATCTCCTTTTCATCACATACGCATTTCATCTTCTCACACTGTCACAAGAAGGGTGAGAACAGTACAATAAAATACTTTGAGACCACATTCATATAAGTTTTATTACAGCATACTTTTCTGTTTTATTATGAGTCATTATTGTTAATCTCTTACTATGCCTATTGCCATTTCCTACTATGCCTAATTTATAACCTAAACTTTATCATAGGTATGCATGTCTAAGAGAAAAACAGTATCTGTGGAGTTTGGTCCTACATATGATTTCAGGCACCCACTGGCAGCTTGGAACATATTCCCCACAGATGACAGTGGGCATTGTACATATGTATATATATTTCCCCTATCCATTTATCCATATGTTGCAGGAAGAGGGACCCCTTCCAGGGCCCGAAACTGGGCTCTTGTCTAACACTCGGAAATGAATTGTCTGAGGAGACACATGTGCTGACAAAGCAAGAGATTTTATTGTAAAGGGTACCCGGGTGGAAAGCAGCAGGGTAAGGGAACCCAGGAGAACTGCTCTGCTGCGTGGCTCACAGTCTCGGGTTTTATGGTGATGGGATTAGTTTCCGGGTGGTCTTTGGCCAATCATTCTAATTCAGAGTCTTTCCTGGTGGTGCACGCATTGCTCAGCCAAGATGGATGCTAGCGAGAGGGATTCTGGGAAGTGGACAGACACGCAGTGTCTCCTTTAGACCTTTCCTGAGCTCTTCCGGTTGGTGGTGGCTTGTTAGTTCCGTATTCCTTATCAGGATCTCCTGTCATAAAACACCTCATGCAAATGGTTACTATGGTGTCTGGCCAGGGTGGGCGGTTTCAATCAGTGTGCTTCCCCTAACACATATACTTGCTTAGCTTTTTTATTTTTGTACAAAAAATATATATCTCTTTGTATATTAACAAAATACTTGACAAAAAGAAAATGGAAGTGAGCAAAAGAAGAAATTATTTACTGCAAAAAAATTTGGTTCCAAGGTCATTCATACTGAAAATCATGACCCAAGACCAAGTTTTCCAGTCAGTAATAAATTCTCTTTCTAAATACTCTGAGGTGCAACACACACACACACACTCTCATACACACGTGCACACACACCCTCACACACACACACACATCTGTGAATCAAAAATTAGAATTTTAAAAAACCTTCATATAGCACTATGAGCTTTATATTTTCCTAATATTCAAAAGAATATTCTTGATGAAATCAGTATGGATATTACCAACTGTGATTTTTTTTTTAAACATAGTAATAATGAGATTTGTCAACATTTGGAAGTTACAAAATCACATGTGGGTGAAAGATTCTTTCAGAGTGGGAGACAGACTGATGGATTGAAAAGTTCACTGATACAGTTTCAGTTTCCCCATTCAACCAGCCTTTAAGAAGTTACGACTTGCTGAGCTACTGTTGAACCAAAGACGAAAGTTCATTTACATGAGAAGACTATTAAATACCCTTCCCTTTTCTAGTTAAATATCCCTCTGAGATCAGATTTTCTTCAGATACTTCAACCAGAACAACATATCACAAGGGGATTACAAGCCCAGGATACTGCTAGAATCCAGTTTTCCTCTATTAAACCAGACATTAAAGAAACTGTCAAGTATGAAACAAATGACATTCTTCTAATTAATTTTATTCCAAAACATGTTTTATGCAAATCCTTATTTTAACAGGCAGTGGATTTATTACTGTCATTTTAAAATATTTTAAAAACATCTAGCTATCAATTTCTAAGATAGTAAATATCCACATAAACAAAAGTTCTCAGTAATTTTTAAGAGTGTAAATGGGTTTGGGAGAGGAAGTCTGAGAATGGCTAAATAAAGCCATTAGGAAGTTCTAGAATCTGACAACTTCTGACAGAGAGATGGCAAAATTATTAGCAAGGAGTCTTGTTTATTTGACACACCTGTTGTCTCAGGAAGGGTTAAGAATATCAGAATTCAGACTTCCCTCATGGCACAGTGGATAAGAATCCACCTGCCAATGCAGGCAACATGGGTTGTACCCCTGATCCAGGAAGATTCTACATGCCACGGAGCAACTAAGCCCTTGAGCCACAACTACTGAGCCTGTGCTCTAGAGCCAGGGAGTCACAAAAAGAGAAGCTACCGCAATGAGAAGCCTGTCCACCACAACTAGAGAGTAGCCCCTAGCTCGCTGCAACTAGAGAAAGCCCACATGCAGCAATGAAGATCCAGTGCCCCTATAAATAAATAAATAAAATCACAATTCTAAGGACAGTTCCAGTTATCCATGCAACTTCTAAGGTTTCTAGTTGTTGTGATGAATTGTAAATGAATTACTTTAATATAAAAGAGATTTTCCTGTCCTATAAGTAATAAAAACTGCAAAAGTATGAAAGATTTTGATCCTTGCTTCAGGAGAAGATGGTACTTTATTAAAAGAAAGGAGAAAAAAAAAATAAGAAGGGAAATTGATACTAGAAGGTAAGAGTTTTGGAGCTGTTCTAGAGAAAATAGCCACTAAGAAACTTTGTGATAGGGACTTCCTTGGCGGTCCAGTGGTTAGGACTCCCCATCTCCACTGCAGGAGGCATGGGATCGGATCCTGGTTGGGGAACTAAGATCCCACATGCCATGCAGCCAAAAAAAGAAGATATACACTCTGCAATAAACAGAAGTACATACCAAGAGAAGACTGGAATCTCTAACTTGGCTGAAGAGATATTTGAAACAAGGGTAATACATCAGCTAAAATAAAACCTCAAGTTAAGAAACATTCTCTATTCCTGTAGTTTTTATAAAGCATAACATCAATGTAGATAACCAGAGAAAACACAATTTTTATCCATATAATTTCTCAGCTGCCTTGTCACCACTAGCTGGGCGATGGCCGTGGTGACAAATAACAGCCCTTAAACTGACATATGAGTTCACATATGGAGAACTGGGAATTCATTTCAGGTAATTTAATTTTCCATCTCTATCCAGCAGGGAAAGTGTCTCAGATATTTTCCAGAGTAAATGATCACGTTCCCCTGAAGATGATGCTAGAGGTACAGTATTTTAATGCTAGTTAATTGAGCTGGTGATTCCCTCAACGCTCTGGCTTCACTAGCTACACGCAGGAGCTCGATGGACTATAACACAGCGCTGACCCGAAAGGGCTATTGAATAACTCCATCGCTGCACACCCTTCAGCCACAAGGATGCCGACCTGATGGTGATCCAGATGGAGGCTGATGGTTGGAACTCACTGATGTCTTTGTACCACTGGCCATTTTTTTTTTCTAATGCTCATTCACTTAAGCCCTGTCACAGCACATCTACTGTCTCCTAAGTTAGCAGTTAAGAGAAAATACAAAAAAAATTGGATTAGTGGTCTACTCTCTCTAAGTGAGAAGCTATGGATGGAAAAGCATATGATTTAATAATAACTGCATTATAACAATCATTACGATGTTGGGTTCCAGATAATTGAGGACACAAACACAGAAGGTGTTCGTGGATTTTTGGCAATCAGCATCCATTGCCTCTTTGCCATAGAATACTCATTGCCTTTTGAGGACGATCTCATCTCCCATTGAATTTAATCTGGTGGAACTTGTTAGACAGATGTTTCTGCCTTGCCAAACTGATGGCTGGGCACACGACCCACACTTGATGCACCTTCCGTGCAACTTAAATCTTGACTAGAGTGCCAGAAACTGAGAATGGCTTCAGTGATTTATTCTAGAGGCACAAACTGGGAAAAGCTGTTCTCGCTCCCACTTCATTCCTGCCTTTCCCATTCTCCAGTTACCTGGGCTCCTGTCCATAGAACTCTGCTTCTCCAGCCACGGATTCTCTGGATTCCTGATACCTGTCCAGAAAATTTCTTTTTATCAATTAACTGGAGGATAATTGCTTTACAATATTGTATTGGTTTCTGCTGTACATCAACATGAATCAGCCATAGGAATACATTTGTCCGCTCCCTCTTGAACCGCTCTCCTACTTCCCACCCCATCCTACCCTTCTAGGTTGTTGCAGAGCACAGGTTTAAATTCCCTGAGCCATACAACAAATTCCCACTGGCTATCTATTTTGCTAAAATAAACAAGCAGCTCCTATCGCCCAATACCCAAAAAACAAACAACCCAATCAAAAAGTGGACAGAAGATCCAAACAGACACTTCTTCAAAGAAGACAATACAGATGGCTAATAAACAAATGAAAAAATGCTCAACATTGCTCATTACTACAGAAATGCAGATCTGAACTACACTGAGGTATCACCTCACACCAGTCAGAATGGCCATCATCAAAGGCCATGATGATGTGTGGAGAGAGGGTATGGAGAAAAGGGAACCTTCTTGTCCTATTGGTGGGAATGCAAACTGATGCAGCCACTATGGAGAACAATCACTATGGAGATTCTTTAAAAAACTAGGAATAAAACTACCATATGACCCGACAATCTCAGAAAACTTCCTTTGTGCTAAAGTTAGTCAGAGCCTAGCCATCCAGTTTTTGGCTTGCAACCAAAGAGGCCCCATATAAACAAGTGTCCCCATATGTATTACATTTAAACATGCTAAGAGGAATTGTAATTTCTTGCTACCTAAAGAACATTAGTCAAAACTTCCCTGGTGGTCCAGTGGCTAAGATTCTGCACACCCAATGCAGGAAATCTGGGTTTGATCCCTTGTTGGGGTACTAGATCCCACATGCTGCAACTAAGACCCAGGGCAGCCAAATAAATAAATAAAAATAAAATTTTAAAAAGTCTTAGCTATGTGCAAGAATGTGCTGGCATAAATCCCTCAAACCTTGGTCAGTTCAAACACCCCAAGTATTCATGAGAACAAAGAAGTGAAAGAATCACCGCACAACATATACTCTGCACCAGGCATTGCGCTCAACCCTAGGGCAGATATTGGAAATACGGAGATAAGAATAAAACGACTGCTTGTCTTCAAAGAATGTATAATCTAACAAAGCAAACAGACATGCACACAAATAGAACCCATGCAGAGGTCTGAACAAAGGACCGGGGGAGTGGGTGCAGAAGAAGCTGCACTTTCCCTCTGCCAAGTAGTTCAAGGAGGAGTCTGGCTTACAATTAACTGGATTTCTCCAATCTGGGAGGGAGAGGAAATGTCTCAGGAAAATTAAAAAGACAGATTATGAAAGACGGTGGCTTGATTGGGAACAAATAGAGGGTCCCGGCAGTTAGAAGGCAGAGTGCAGGAGGTATAAACATGAGAACAGGGGGTGGGAGAGCTGGTGGGTGTGATGCTGGAGCAAGGTTGGGTCTGGGTTTGAGGAACTGGCTGTGGAGACCCTGGACACGGATTGGGATTGGAAAGGTGAGCCCGCCGTCCAGCAGGAGAGGCAGAGAGTAAATGTCCAGTGATGGAGTGAGTTATTTCACTGCAGCCATGGTCATTGCTGAAAAGATGAAGCACGCAGCCCACTGGGGTCATAGGATCTGATTGAAACTGTCTGTGGGCATGTGACACGTGACACACATGCACACACACCTGATCCTTGTCTTAAGATAGTGCTGTCAGGCTGCGAAAAATTGACCCTACCGTGTGATGAGGAAAGAGCCTTGGGGAGGAGGGAGCCGGGCAAGGTGAAGTGGCCGAAGCCAGGGTCACAGAAGCACAGATCCGGGATCTGTGGCCTCAAGCTCACACAAGCCTCAAATTTAGATCCCTAGCTCCAGCTGAGGTTGCGCACACACTTGCCCTGGACATGAGTATTTAGGGCATCGGTTTATTAAGCAAACATGCCATCGTTTTTGACTCCCCATTTTATCTTTTGGGGGGTTTCTTCTTCATAGCATCTAACATTCCACAGGCACTGGGCCCCTCTCACCTCTGCTGGGGGCTGGGAGCCGGTCACACAGGCCTTGTTGGCTGTGGCAGGACTGGACTCCTCTCTCCAGGGCAGTGGGGGCCTCAGAGGGGCTTGGTCCACACCTGAGAATCGCTGTGACCGTTTTTCCACATTAATCATCTCTGTCCTCTTTTCACCGCCGCCTGCCAAGGGGAGTATTTTTAGCCTTATTTTACAAATGGGGAAACCAAGGCTAAGAATAGGCTAAATAATTCCCCAGTTCACACTGCTGGAAATGGTCAAGCCAGCAGAATACAGGCCTGACTCCCAAATTCAAGCCCCCTCCACTGACTGCCTCATGGTCTCTCCACTGCCTGGCAGAACTTTGAGAAATATTGGGCACCACTGGAGAGAAGGGCAGTGTTACAGGCTGCACTGCAGCCCCCTCAAATTCAGTGTTTGAAGTTCTAACCCTTACTATCTGTGATGTGAACATATTTGGAGATGGGGGTCTTTAGTTACAATGAGTGCATAGAGTAGCCCCTTAATAGCATGACCAGGGTCCTCATAAAAAGAGGACATTTACCCTGGATATGTTCCAGTGTCTCCTAGTTTACAGTCTATGGGAACTCGACTAGAATGCATATCCTAGTGCTGTGTGAAAACTGTATAAATCTTAATTATGTTGAACTGGTTCATAATGCTTTTCTGGTCAACTATAGCCATCTACTTCTCTGTCTGTTCTATTAATTTTTAAGAGTTTGATATTGAAACTCCAACTAAAAATCTTGATTTTACATGTTTTCTGTCTTGTGTCATGCATGCATGCTCAGTTGCATCCAACTCTGCAGCTCCATGGACCATAGCCCACCAGGCTCCTCTGTCCATGGGATTTCCCAGGCAAGAATACTGGAGTGGGTTGCCATTTCCTCCTCCAGGGGATCTTCTCGACCCAGGGATTGAACCTATCTTTTGCATCTCCTGCATTGGCAGGCAGATTCCTTACCATTGCACCACCTGGGAAGCCCAATTTACCTATTTAATAAAAATAATTGTAGTATATAGTGGAACTATATGTAACTTTGTTCTGTATTTCCCAAGTCTCCTGTAAATGTGTTATCATACTTTCATAATTAAAAAAATAAAATATGATACCCTCTGGTCCCTTGTGCATTCCCTGGTCAAAAACTAATGGGGCATCCAATATTATGTGGCAGCCAGGATGGGAGAGGAGTTTGGGGGAGAATAGATACAGGTACATGTATAGCTGAGTCCCTTTGCTGTTCACCTGAAACTATCATGTTGTTAAGTGGCTATCAGTTCAGTTCAGTTCAGTCCCTCGTCGTGTCCGACTCTTTGCGACCCCATGAATCACAGCACGCCAGGCCTCCCTGTCCATCACCAACTCCCGGAGGTCACTCAGACTCGCGTTCATCGAGGCAGTGATGCCATCCAGCCATCTCATCCTCGGTCGTCCCCTTCTCCTCCTGCCCCCAATCCCTCCCAGCATCAGAGTCTTTTCCAATGAGTCAACTCTTCGCATGAGGTGGCCAAAGTACTGGAGTTTCAGCTTTAGCATCATTTCTTCCCAAGAACACCCAGGGCTGATCTCCTTTAGAATGGACTGGTTGGATCTCCTTGCAATCCAAGGGCTATACCCCAATACAAAATAATAATAAAAAAAGAGGACATTTGGACGCAGACAAGCACACGTGAAGACAGGTGGAAGGCGGCATCAGAAGCGCACGACACTTTGATCTTGACCTTCTAGCCTCCAGAACAGTGAGGAAACCTATTTCTGACGGTTAAGCTGTCTGTCTGTGGTGCTTTGTTATGTTGGCCTGGAGCAAGGAAGCCACCTTGGGAGGTTTGTCACCTTCTTTGCTGTTTCTTTGTGGTTGACTCTGTTTTCTTTCCACAGATGCCCCCATTCCTGGCAGATTTCCTGATACAACCCTCCAGTTGCAGGGTTGCATCAGAGCTTTCTGCACCTGGTCTTCTTCCGTAAATTAAAGACATCGTCAGGTTAATCTGCAAAACCTTTCCTTCCTACCACATGGTGATGCATAGCAGAAGATTAAGCCATTCAAGCTAATCTTTGCAATCATCAATATTAGCCCTCTAAGTTGAGGTAAAGCCTTTAATTCAAAGACATTAAGAATGTTAAGACATAATTAAAGCTCTTAAAGAATGTCAGGTACCAGGAGTTAATCAGAAGAGAGATTTCTGAGTTAAGGAAACTTTCAGCATCTTTTGAATCATTCTCGAAAACTCATCCAAAAGGCTGACTCCACTGAAAGAAATATTCTGGCAGATGGAGGGGTTGAGAAGCTCTGTGTAAATTTACTCTCATTTACAATCTCATGACTTGTTGGGCTTCACAAATTGAATCAGTTTCTTGTGTATTTTAGTCTCTTAAAAACAAAAAATCCAAAGACAGAACAAACCTAATGCCTTTAGGCACCTGTATTTTGTCTTCTGGAGACTTTTTAGTGTGATAATGCCCTCAACCCCTCTGTAATTCTTTATTAAGTTTTAATGTGGTTTAAACTCTCCATCTGTAGACAATGTATTATTTCCTCCTTCTTGCCAGCAGGTCTAATAGTCCCCAGTAGTCTGTTTTAGAGCGCCTCCTGGTGGTTTAAAGCTATTATGACACATCCATCTGTGGCCTCTGCATCCATTTCAGCTTGCGGTGATTGCTAAGATCTGCTCACTCAAACAATAACAGAGGTTCTGTTTGCAATAGACTGCAGCAGAATGATGCTCAGCTTTACAAATTAAGAGTAATGACTCAAAGTGTGACTGTCCACAAAGAACAGGAAACTTCTGTGGGGGCAGGTTACAATCACTCTAGCAATTGCTGTGACTATAAAATATACTCTGAGATGGTAACACAGGGAAGGAAATGTGGTGTCTTAGCTGAGTCAGTCAGTGATCATAAGAGAAGATTTAATCAGGGCTTAGGAGAAGCACATTTATCTTCGGCACTAAGTCCAGAGAAAATGTTTTCCTGGCGGTTCTTATCTGGAGGACAGGAGCAGTGGACTGAACAATGTCTCTTAAAATATCTACTGTAAACACAGTAATGAAACAGGGCTGCCTCTTATAGAAAAAAATCTCAAGAAAGATCATCACAGTTCAGTGAGTAACTTTCTGGGTGGGGAGCCTAAGCAACATGGCCAACATGTCCAACAGTAGGGCACTCTGACCTTGGTCCAGCGATATGAGTAGAGGAAGGGTTAGACTGTGTCCTTCAGGTATCCTCCACAAAGATAGCTTTTCTCAATGACGTTTGATAAATATTTTTAAAAGGTCTCCCAGAATAATACACGCATATGGTAAAGTAGTGTGAAATAAAATTCATATTTTGTGGCAAGACATGAAAAATTTAAACATAAAATATTTCCTCTTCCTTTTGGCCTTCCCTCTTCCCACCACTGTGTATTGTATATCTGCATTATGCATCGAACCTCCCCCAGGGGCAGAAATACCTGCTCAGCCAGCATCAACAAGACAACACCTAAAGGATAACATTCCTTCTTGATCCTGTAAGGGGCCAGAACTGGATTGTGTAAACTGTCAATAATGTGTCATTTGGTTTTTTCCATAGCCCTCATGGCACCCCACTCCAGTACTCTTGCCTGGAAAATCCCATGGACGGAGGAGCCTGGTAGGCTGCAGTCCTTGGGGTTGCGAAGAGTCAGACACGACTGAGCGACTTCACTTTCACTTTTCACTTTCACGCATTGGAGAAGGAAATGGCAACCCACTCCAGTGTTCTTGCCTGGAGAATCCCAGGGATGGGGGAGCCTGGTGGGCTATGGTCTATGGGGCTGCACAGAGTCAGACACGACTGAAGTGACTTAGCAGCTGTTTCAGAAAAATTATATAACTGTTTCTTGACCTCTTGTGGGTATAACAGTTCTTGGAGCTTTCTGAGATTCTGTTCCCGGGTTATAATCCTCAACTTGGCTCCAATAAAATATTCCATTTATTTCTTAGATTGACTGGTTAATTTTTTATGGACAGTATCAAATAGTAGATAACAGCTTAGACACAAGCAACAATTTCCCCTGATCCTCTCCACCTTTTAGACTCATTCTTCAGAGGCATTTATTATTGGGTTGGCCGAAAGTTTGGAAAAACCCAAACGACCTCTTTATCATGCACGATCTAAATTTCACAGCATTGCGTGTAGATGTTTTCCCCTTATTTCATGGACCTGTTCAATTGGTATAGGAAAATCCCATGGACAGAGGAGCCTGATAGGCTGCAGTCCATGACACGACTGAGCGACTTCACTTTCACTTTTCACTTTCATGCACTGGAGAAGGAAATGGCAACCCACTCCAGTGTTCTTGCCTGGAGAATCCCAGGGATGGGGGAGCCTGGTGGGCTGCTGTCTATGGGGTCGCACAGAGTCGGACACAACTGAAGCGACTTAGCAGCAGCAGCCCTTCTGGACTTACTATTCAGATGCTGAGCCTAAGGAAATGATCCTTTAACTTTCTTATATTTTCTCTTCTGTTCTCTAGTCTTCTTTGTTCTACTTCCTGGGATATTTTCTCAACTTTAGTTACCAACCTTCCATAGTCAATTGATCCTTTGTGCTTCTTTTCTCTCATTTTCTATTTTTACGGGCATATCCTTACCCATTTATTATGCTTTACAAACTCTGCTTTTACTATTAACATCGAAGTTTTTTCCCAAGAGCTCTTACTTTGTTCCTGATTATTCTCTTTGATAGCATACTGTTCTGATTTCCTGTGGTTATCTCAGTTCTTCCTGAGTATACTAAAAATGCATTTACAAATCTATTTTATAAATTTTCTGTCTTTATATTTGATTTTTATGCTGTTGGGTTTTCTCCTATTTCTAGTGATTCATGACTGACATTTTTATTTAAGAGAAGGCTTGTATGTGAAGTTGCTTAGTTGTGTCTGACTCTTTCCGACCCCGTGGACTGTTGCCCACCAGGCTCCTCTGTCCATAGGATTTTCCAGGCAAGAATACTGAAATGGGTTGCCATTTCCTTCTCCAGGAGATCTTCCCCACCCAGGGATTGAACTTGGGTCTCCTGCATTGTAGACGGATGCTTTACCATCTGAGCCACCAGGGAAGTCAAGAGAAGGCTTGAAAGTGAAGTGAAGTTGCTCAGTCGTGTCCGACTCTTTGTGACCCCCTGGACTGTAGCCCGCCAGGCTCCTCTGTCCATGGGATTCTCCAGGCAAGAATACTGGAGTGGGTTGTCATTTCCTTCTCCAGAGGATCTTCCCAACCCAAGGATCGAACCCGGGTCTCCTGCATTGCTGGCAGACGCTTTATCCTCTGAGCCACCAAGGCTTAAGGACCTGCAAATGCCAAAATGAGATTAGATATTTATGCTAGGCAACCAAAACCCACACTAGAAACTTTAAAACTCTCCAGAAAACATTCATATTTTTAGTAAGTAGTCTTCTGGATTTTCCCCCAGAATTAAATGCTACATTTCCTAAATACTTTGAGTGGTTAGGTAGGCTGGTGAGCTAGAGGGTATATCCTCTGTGGTGGTGGTGTTTAGTCACTCAGTCGTGTCTGACTCTCTGCGACCCCATAGACTGTAGCCTGCCAGGCTCCTCCGTCCATGGGATTCTCCAGGCAACAGTACAGGAGTGGGTAGTCATTTCCTTCTCCAGCGGATCTTCCCAACCCAGGGATCAAACCCAGGTCTCCTGCATTGCAGGTGGACCCTTTACCACTGAGCCACCCGGGAGGCCCATCCTTTGTGTGCCAGGCCTTTTATCAGTTCCCTGGTTCTTACTCCTGTCCTCCATCAGGTCTTCTGACTCTGAGCCTAGAGCCTCATCCAATCTCCAGAAGGCAGGCGGCTTCTGCCTGTGCTGCAGCATCCCTGGAGCACAGTCCGGATGGCTGATCCTTCTGCTCCGTCACCTGACAATATGCCCCCTCCCTTTACATGGTCCACCCATTTGGTGGTATCTCTCATATGCTGTTGATTCCTCTCATGTTCATTGCTATTATAAAATATTATCTTAATGTATTTCTATCATTTTATTTCATTTGGAGGAATAGAAGAGAAAAATGCTCAGTTTTTTTCCGTAAGTACTCAATGGCAGTCAACTTCAGATTATGCTGTTATATACTCAACTATGCCACCTCAAAATTCAAATGTTGAAACCAGCTAGAAGCAGAATGAATCCTGCTCTGCACCCTGAGCTTTGGCGCAACATGCTGTACTCTAAACTAGCAAGTGCTCTGCCAAATTAAGTATGTTCTGCTGAATGTGATATTTATTGCTTGGCCTATAAGATATTTATTTTGTGTGTGAAAATAATTTTTACTTATAATGGCTGAAAAATGCACACAAGTTGTAGTGTTGAATCACGCAATCTAAGATAAATGCTTAAAGGGGAATTTCACAACAGTTGCTTAAAGAATCTTTTAGAAAATGTTTGAGGATATAGAATGTGTGGTAGCCAACTTCTAAGATGGCTATACTAGATTTCTGTGGCTGTTAAAAAAAATTTCCTACAGACTTGGTGACTTAAAACAGAAATGTATTTGTTCATTGCTCTGGAGGCCAGATGTCTGAAATGTATCACTGGGTCAAAACCAAGGTGTTGGTGGGGCCATGCGTCCTCTGGAGGCTCTTGGGGAGAACATGCTCCTTGCCTCTTCCAGTTTCTAGTGGCTCCTAGCTTACTTTGGGTTGGGGCCACATCTTCAACTCTGTCTCTGCTCCATATGTATATTACCTTCTCCTCTGTGTGTCTGTAAAAATGCCATCTACCACTCTCTTACAAGGATATTTGTGATGGAATTTATTTGTGTCATTCACCTGGAATATGCAGAATAGTTTTCCCATTTCAAGATTTTAAAAAATATCTATTTAATTTGGCTGTGTCAGGTCTTAGTTTCAGCATTTGGGATCTTCATTGTGGGGTGCAGGCTCAGTAGTTGCAGTGTGTGGGCTTAATTGCCCCACAGCATGTCGGATCCTAGTTACATGACCAGGGATTGAACCTGTGTCTCCTGCTATGCAAGGCAGACCCTTAACCACTGGACCACCAGAGAAATTCCTCAGGATTCTTAACTTAATCACATCTGCAAAGACTCTGCCATATAAGGTAATGTTCACAGGTTCCAGGAATTAGGACTTGCTAATTTTTGGACCATAAAGAAGGCTGAACACCAAAGAATTGATGCTTTCAAACTGCAGTGTTGGAGAAGACTCTTGAGAGTTCCTTGGACTACAAGGAGATCCAACCAGTCCATCCTAAAGGAAATCAGTCCTTAATATTCATTGGAAGGACTGATGCTGAAGCTCCAATACTTTGGCCACCTGATGCAAAGAGCTGACTCATTAGAGAAGACCCTGATGCTGGGAAAGATTGAAGGCAGGAGGAAAAGGGGACAACAGAGGATGAGATGATTGGATGGCATCACAGACTCAGCGAACATGAGTTTGAGCAAACTCCAGCAAATAGTGAAAGACAGGGAAGCCTGGCATACTGCAGTCCATGGGGTCACAAAGAGTCCGACACAACTGAGCGACTGAACAACAACAAATTTTTGGTGGGGAATGAGATTCTGACCCCAATCACAATGCATGGTTTCTTTCTGCATGACCAAGCAATTCTCAGACACCAGCTAGATGTCCTGAAAGTCAACTCAATTCTGACACTGTTGACCTAGAGACAGCCTCAGATCCCCCAGGGTAAGGGGGATTCTCCCCTTCCCCATCCCTACAAAATTCTCCCCTTCCCCATCCCACCACTGACCCAACTTCAGAGGCCATTTGCAAACCCAGGTTGTCACCTGTGCCTCTGATCACCTAGTTATAGACTGAGAGTGTGTTAGTCACTCAGTTGTGTCGGACTCTTTGTGACCCCATGGACTATAGCCTGCCAGGAACCTTTTTCCATGGAATTCTCCAGGCAAGAATCTGGAGTGGGTAGCCATTTCCTCCTCCAGGGGATCTTCCCGACCCGGTGATCAAACATGGGTCTCCTGCATCGCAGGCAGATTGTTTACTGTCTGAGCTACGAGGGAAGTCATTGAGGGTTCCAACAAATCCCTCTTTACTTACTAGGTCACCAGTTTATTAATAAAGGGTTTAACTCATGAACAGCCAAATGTAAGAGACACATAGCCCAAGATATGGAGAAAGGAATGTGGAGCAGTCCACCCTCCCCACAAACCCATGTGTTCACCACCTGGAAGCTCTCCCAGGCCTGTCCTTTGGGGTTTCTATGGAGGCTTCGTGACACAGGCGTGATTGATTAAACCACTGGCCACTGATAACAGTTTGATCTGCCTGACCATTCTCTGGAGGGATTGTGGGGAGGGGTGACTGTAAATTCCAATCCTCTAATAACATAATTGCTTCCTCTGGTGACCAGCCCTCATGCTTGGGTTGCTTCGGGGCTTTCCAAAAGTCACTGCCTGAACAGAACAAAAGATACCTTTATGGCACTTCTTAGGAAATTCCAAGGGTTTTAGGAGCTCTGGGCCAGAGATAGGGATGAAGACTAAATGAATGTCCTGATTATGAATCACAGGAGAAGAATGGAGTGACAGAGGATGAGATGGTTGGATGGCGTCACCAACTCAATGGACAAGAGTTTCAGCAAACTCCGGGAGATATGCAAGGATGGGGAAGCCTGGCATGCTGCAGTTCATGGGGTCTCAAAGAGACCAACACGACTAAGCAATGAACAGCAATAAATCACAATTCATAAGCGGCATGATTCTCTCTGTCACAGTGGTCCCGGGAATGCCCCTCTCCTAGTGTGCACAGCCTTGTCTAGTTCTCTCAGTTGTTATGGCCAATTACAGAGAGCACAAGTGATGAGTTCAGGTGATAAAGGACTGCAGCTGCCATCTTAAGTTCTCTGCCCGCCCCCACCCCAACTCCTCATCACTGATCATTCTGGAGGAATCCAGCTGCCAGGTCTTAAAGACAACTAGACAACCCGATGAGAGGACATGTGGGGAAGAAACAGGACTTCCAACCCAGCAGCAACTATGCATTCCAGCTTTAACTACCTGAGTGAGCCTCCTCAGAAATAGACTTCAGGTCACTGCAATCCACGCAGCCCGCTTCATAAGAAAACCTGAGACAGACAGAACCACCCAACTGCTCCCACATTCCCGACCCTCAGAAGCCATGAGGTGATTAATGCTGTTTGAAGTCACTAAACTTTGAGGTTAATTTGTCAAGCAGCAATGGATAATACAGAAAGACTAGATTGGTGTGCAGTTAGGGATTGGTGGAAATCTACTGATACTGTGAGAAGCCTCATAAATATCATTACAGTCTGTATTATTGTCCAAAAATTATGTAAAAGATAGAAGAGTTACAGTAGGAAGCTTGTCTTGATAACATGGGATTTTAAGCACCAAAAAGAACAACTGACAATGCTGGGACTGTGCTGTCAGCGGGACCATGCTATGATGACTGTGTTTTCCTGATTTCATTTGGGCTCCTATTTTCTGGAAGGCATCCCTTAAATGAGTATTAATGTTGTTGAGTCGCTAAATCAAGTCCAACTCTTTTGCGACACCATGGACTGTAGCTCACCAGGCTCCTCTGTCCATGGGATTTTCCAGGTGAGGATACAGGACACTGCCATTTCCTCCTCCAGGGAATCTTCCTGACCCAGGGATCAAAGCTTTGTCTCTTGCATTGGCAGGAGGATTCCTTACCGTTGAGCCAGTGAGTACAGATGTAATCTAAAAATTGCAAGTTTAAACAAAAATTAGAAACTGTTTTACCTTTTTAATTTGTAAAGAAGAAGACAAGTTAAAACTTAATTTTGATGGACTGGATTTCTGGTGAGAGTACCAACTAGTGTACTACTTCTCTAGGGAAATTCAGCAAATGTATGAAAAGCTTAAAAATATGCTTTATTATACTTCAATTTTTCTTAATAACCTTAATAATTTGTTAAGATTCAGCTTATAGAACAAATTCAGCAAGGTTGCAGGTTATGAGATCAGTATGTCAAAATCAGTTGTATTTCTATATACTTGCAATGAATAATAAAAATGAAGTTCAGAAAAAAATCTCATTTGAAATATCAAAATGAACATACTTTGGAATAAATTTATAAAAAAAACTAGAAAACATATACTCTGAAAACTATAATAAAACCATAGTGAAGGAAAACTACTGAAAGAAAATACTGACAGAGTATCTAAATAATTGGGAAAACATCCATGTTTATGGCCTGGAAGATTTACTGTTAAGATGAGAATATTCTTTAAACTGATTTATAGATTCAGTGCAATCTCTATCAGAATTCTAGCTGACTTTTTAGAAATTGACAAACTAATTCTAACATGCATATGACATTGCAAAGGGCCTAGAATAACCAAAAACAATTATGGAAAAAGAAGAAAGAAGGAAAATGCATACTTCCCAATTTCAAAATTAATATAAAGCAATGGTAATCAAGACAGTGAGGTACTGACATGAGAAAGGTCAGATATATGGATCAGTAGAAAAGAATTAAGGGTCCAGAAATAAACCTATACATCTATAGTCAGCTTATTTTCTATAAGGGTGCCAAGACTATTCAATGAGAAAAGAATACTCTTAAACAAATGATGTTAGGTAATACAATATGTGGTACTGAAGAAGACTCTTGAGAGTCCCTTGGACTGCAAGGATTTCCAACCAGTCCATTCTAAAGGAGATCAGCCCTGGGATTTCTTTGGAAGGAATGATACTAAAGCTGAAACTCCAGTACTTTGGCCACCTCATGTGAAGAGTTGACTCACTGGAAAAGACTCTGATGCTGAGAGGGATTAGAGGCAGGAGGAGAAGGGGACGACAGAGGATGAGATGGCTGGATGGCATCACTGACTTGATGGATGCGAGTCTGAGTGAACTCTGGGAGTTGGTGATGGACAGGGAGGCCTGGCGTGCTGCGATTCATGGGGTCGCAAAGAGTCGGACACGACTGAGTGACTGAACTGAACTGAACTGAAAAGAATAAAGTTAGATTTTTACTTTACATCATATCAAAGTAAACTCAAAACAGATCAAAGTCCTAAATGTAAGAGCTAAAACTATAAAACTCTTATAATAAAACACAATGGTAAACTTATGATTTTGAATTTGGCAAAGGATTCTTAGATATCACAAAAGAAAAATTAGGTGAACTGGACTTCATCAAGATTGAAACCATGTGCTTCAAGGACACTATCATGTAAGTAAAGTGACAACCCACAGATGAGAGACAATATTTGTAAATTATGTATCTAGTAAAGGCCTAGTGTCTAGAATATATAAAGAACCCTTATAACTTGATAATGAAAAGGTAAATAACCCACAGAAGATATATAAATGGCCAATAAGCACCATCCAAAGATGCCTGACATCATTAGCCATCAGGAAAATGCAGGTCAAACATACAGTGAGATACTACTTCATACCTATTAGGATATCTAGAATCAAAAAATCAGATAATAAGAAGTGTAGGCAAGGATATGGAGAAATCAAAATCCTCATACACAGCTGGTGGGAATGTAAATTGGCGCAGCCACTTTGGAAGAGTCTGACAGTTCCTTAAATGATTAAACATAGAGTTATTACCTGATTTCAGCAATTCTGCTCCCAGGTAGACTCAAAGGAAAGGAAAACATATCCAAACTGAAACCTGTATGGGAAAACAGCCCCAATGTCCATCAATGATGAATGAATAAACACAATGTGTCACATCCACAAATGGAATATTACTTGACCATGAAAAGAAATGAAGTATGGACACATGCTATGCATGAACGGATGCTGAAAAGTGAACACATCCTCAGCAGATGACCACATATTATGTGATCGCACTTCTGTGAAATGGCCAGAACACAAAAGTCTGTAGAGACAGAAAGCAGCTTAGTGGTTGCTCATGGCTAGTGGTACTGGTGGTGTGGAGTGTGTGTATGTGTGTGTGTGTGTGTGTGTGTGCATGTTGTGTCTGACTCTCTGAAACCCCATAGACTGTAGCCCACCAGGCTCCTCTTTCCATGGGATTCTCCAGGCAAGAATACTAGAGTGGGGTGCCATTTCCTTCTCCAGTGGAATCTTCCCCACCCAGGGATCGAGCCCACCTCTCCTGTGTTCCCTGCATTGGCAGGCAGATTCTTGACCACTGTGCCACCATGTGGGGTAGCAGGAATGAAATCTAGGGAGTTATGAGTGTTACAGCTAAAGCTTAAAGAGTTTTTCTTTTTGGAGGGATGAAAATAATTCTAAAATTTACTGTGGTGATGGCTGTGCATATCTGTAAACATATGACAAATTACTAAATTGTACAGTTTAAACAGATGATTTTGTGTATAAACTGTATCTCTATAAAGCTCTTAAAAAAAGGAATGATGACTTAAAGCTCATTACATGTTGGAGCTGAAACTAAAAGTTACCCACTATGACATACTATTTAGTTAGTAAAAAATAGGTTTAGTAGGTGAATATTTATTGACACTGGATGATATTTACAACATCTTGTTGAATAAAAATAGCAATCTATAAAATAACAGATATGATCCTAGTTTACAAAATACTTTTACATACATAGAAAAATATGTTTAAGGATAAGTGTTAAAAGTGAAGAGAAACAAATTATTGCATATTAATGCATTTATGCGGAATGGTACAGATGAACCTATTTCCAGGGCAGGAATAGAGATGCAGACACAGATAAGAGGCATGGGACTCAGGAGGTGGGGGGTGAGGGGACGAACTGGGAGATGAGGATTGACATATATACACTACCATATATGAAATAGCTAGCTAGTGGGAAGCTGCTATAAAGCACAGGAAGCCCAGCTCGGAGCTCTGTGATGACCTAAAAGGTGGGATGGGGGTGGGGTGGAGGGAGGTCCAAGAGGGAGGTGGTGTGTGTGTGTGTGTGTGTAGCCAATTCACTTTGTTGTACAGCAGAAACTAACACAACACTGTAAAGCAATTAATATTCCAGAAAAAGCAGTTACCCTTGGTGGGATTATAAAATCTAATGAAAATTTCTCTTTCTATACATCAGTACTTTCTACAGTGAGTATCTATCAACTTTGTATTGAGAAAAATACTTAAATTACTTTGTTTCTGCTATAACACAATCAAAAATCTCAGAGAATGTGGCTGCAGTACTTGAAGAATTCTCAAAAAAATTTTAAGCATGAATCTAAACTTTCATAAAGAAATAATCTCAGTAAAATGTGTAATTTTCGATGACACAACCTAGTGTGCCCTTCAAGATGAATTGGCCTGATTAAAAAGAGTGAAATAATGCCATATGCAGTAACATGGACAGACCCAGAGATCGTCATACTGACTGAAATAAGTCAGAGAGAGAGAGAGATGTATAATATCACTTAATAGCAGAAATTAAAAAGAAAAGATACAAATGAACTTACTTACAAAATAGATTAACAGATTTAGAGAACGAGTTTAGGGTTACTAGGGGGAAGGGATAGTTAGGGAGTTCGGGCTGGACATGTGCACACTCCTATATTTAAAAATGATCAATAAGGCCCTACCGTATAGCACAGGGAACTCTGCTCAATGCTGTGTAGCAGATTGAACGGGAAAAGAATCTGAAAAAGAATAGATACTAATGGAATCACTTTGCTGTATACCTGAAATTATCACACTATTGTTAATCAGCTATACTCAAAATAAAAAATTTTTAAAAAGATTAACTGGCTGGAAAATCCTGGTAAGTAGGATACTTTACAGAATAGATAGTAAGCTTTAAACCCATTAAATGTTAAAGAATATTTATGAAAGTACAACTTTGAAATAGTTTATCTGAATATTTTCTTCTTAATAACAATTAAGATTGTTTTAAAGCCACTCCTCAGTGGAACAATAAGCCCCTGCTATCTGAGTCTGGGCACTTTTTTCTAAGGGTAAGTGTTAGGTGAAGAATGAAGAAACTACTCTATCTAGTTTATCCCAAAATGTCACTAAATTGAAAGTTTTATTGACATATAGTTGATTTACAATGTTGTGTTAATTTCAGGTATACAGCAAACTGATTCAATTATGTATATATGTATATATATATACATAATTATATATATAAGTATATGTATATATATATATATTTCAAATATAGGTTATTACAGCAAAAATGTCATTAAGCCTATAAAGAATATTCAAAAGAACAAAGAAGAAAACCCTGTGTATTCTTAGAAATTTAAGGTAGCTATGATGAGTATGTGGGAAAAGTGTAGATATTTATATAAGATTTACTTACAAATCTCTCAAACAAACATTGTTTCATCCATATATAGATATATTATTGCCAGAGTAAGGGTATAGTTACCTAAAATCACTACCCACATGTCATCAATTTTTTTTTCTTTTTATTGTTGCCTATTCCAAAAACAGGAAAATATTTATAGCCTGTAACTGCAAGTATTTTTTTATATCAGTGTAATAAAGCTTTCTTTTGCTCTTAGGTGCCTCAGTTTATACAATAATTTATAAGGTCACCTGACCTATAAGAATATGATTGTGTCATAATTTAAAATATCATATTTTTATGGATTTAAAATTACATTACACATTTCTCATTTAAGTATATTAAATGTGAATTTTTCCAAATGTGTGGAAATGCAGATGGGCCCAGTGAGAACAGAAATCAGGAGGTAATTCTGTTATAACATTATAGTTAGCATTTATTAAATACCTACAGTGGACCCAGCATAATAGGTACTTTGCTTGCACTCTCTCTTTTAATCCACACAGTAAGCTAATGAAGTAGGAACCTTAGGTTTAGAGAGTTTATATATCTTGTTTAGCATAACCACACTCTTGGTAAGTCACAGTTAGACTTGAACCAGGTGTGTCCATCTCCAATTCTAGGGGTTTTCCCTAATACCTCAGGGGAATGAAATGAGACCTTTCTGATCATCTTATAGGCCTGGCTAATTCATGGGTATAGCTCCTGCACTAATGTTGGGCAAAGTTAGACTTTAGCATCAGATACAGGTTTATGCTACTCATTATGTATATAATTTGGGGCAAGCCAAATAAGTATACCCATTTCCTCATCTGAGTATACGGCAGAATACTACTGACTTCACAAAGTTACTGTGATGAGTAAGTGTAATTACGGTCTATAAAGTCTCAGCACTCCTAAGTAACTGCTGGCTCTTATGATAATGAGAAAATTGTCCTTTCGCATCCACAAACTAAGATCCCACTCTCTCGTCATCCTGGGTGTCCACTGAAGATAAATGAAGTTCCTACTGTGAGCCATCTTTGGAGTTAGAATATCGTGACCAGGAAGTGAGGCCCTGGAGGTTGATTCTGAGCTGGCTAAGTCACCTTCACGTCTTTGGGAATCTCAGGCTTGGACTCTGGAGCATCTGCATGTCCCTGAGGACATTCTTGTTTGGTGTAGAAACAAGGGCTTCTTCCTCACGGAGGGAGCTGTGTTCTAAGCAAGGACGCGCGTGTACAGCAGCAAGAAGGCAGTCCAGCTGGAGACCTCAAGTGCCCAAGGTCTCGTGCCCACAGAGCACGAGAGCACAGGTTCACACAGCAGAGTGACCACATCCAAAAGGTCACTGGGAGTTTTGCTCTGAGCTGTCGTTTCCTCAGGACTTTAACAAGAACTGACCGCGTGTTTCAGTCTGGTCTCAGTGCTGCTGTGGGAAACTGCCGAGATGTTCACCTTCAAGCTCTGGTGGGAATGGGGAAAGACGAGAATGTGCCATGGTTTGTGTGCCATGCTTTAACAGTTTCAGTTATAACATGGTACAAAATGCTGTTCTATGTATATTTGTGCTTCACTGAAAAGGTCAAACGTTTTAGGTTGGCTTTCAACTCAAAGTTTGCTCCTGATGCTGACACAGATAACACTGAAGTAAATCTATGCTTTCTGCCTCATTTCACTTATTCATTCATTCACTTGTTTAACAAAAATATAGGGATCACCAATAATTGTAAACCAGGGCTTTTTCCAAGTGTTGTGGACATAAAGCAGATCCTGGCCCCATAGGAGACAGACACATAAAAAGGAAGATGGAAATCTGAATAAGTTACAACAGCCTTAAAATGGGGCAAAAAAAAAAAAAAAGTTCTTTGAGACTGTAGTAGTAATAATTCTCAAGGGTAAATACAGAACCACAAACAATAGGATTTCTTCGAATAGAAATAACATAGGTGTTAGACATACCCCAAAAGACAAATGCCCAGTCCAATAGCCCTACTGTGTGTGTGTGTTCAGTCACGCAGTCGTGTCTGACTCTTTGTGACTCCATGGACAGAAGCCCAGGCTCCTCTGTCCATGGAATTTTTCCAGGCAAGAATACTGGAGTAGGAAGCCGTTTCCTCCTCCAGGGGATCTTCCTGACCCAGGGATAGAACCATGTCTCCTGCATTGGAAAGGCAGATTCTTTATCATTGAGCCACCTGGAAAGACCCAATAACCCTAGGGAAGATCCTAACAGCATTCTAATAGCATTCCTACTTGACTTATGAGCATCTGAGGTATAGAGAAGTTAACCAGTCTGTTCTGACTGCAGAACATGGATTTTAATCCACTTATGTCTGACTCTTAATCTCTGTGCTGGACTAAAAATGATTGCTGTTACCAACTCACTTGTGCATAATTTGGTTATTTGGAAAAAAGATAATTTATATGGTGCCCCAGGTATAAAAAATGATTCCTGATTGTAGGATTTTTTAAGTTGTTATTTCAGATGGCATTAATATTAAAGGTAAAATATGGTGGGTACTTTTTAAAGGAATATCTGGCGTTTTTGGCAACTTGAAGAAGGTCCTGTTGACCCTCCCTCTTGGAATTTATGCCATCGTGTAATCTCCTCTTGAGGGCTGGTTCTAGTCACTCTCTTCTAACAAGCACAATATAGCAAAGATTTTTGATGTAAATAAATAATTGAATTAATCAATCAAAGAGGAGACAGTTTCTTCTTACAGTAGAATTCCAGCTAATAAGTTTTTTAAAAAGTGGGACATAGAAAATCACAGTAGGCAAATACCACAGTAACAAATGTCACAGACAAGAAAACTGCTGGATGCTAAATTAATTGACAAAATTTTGAGGAGAAGTAGGCCTAATCTCAAATTATCTCCCCCAAGATATTACCTGTTCAGTGAGAAAGAGAATAACTACAGTGGAAAATCCAGCAGACATCCACCTAGCCAAGTGCTTAAGTCAAACGTAACTGTTGATAAGACATTAACTTTGGAATTTTAAAAACAAAATATGAAACTGAAATCACTAAACTAGACTAGAATAAAATTAATAATATTTACTCATCGAGATACCACAGAAGACTGAAAAGGCAAGTCACAAAACAGAAGACATCCACTCACACATGTGACAGAGTTGTGCCAGAACGTGTGAAGCGCTCCAAAAGCCAGCAGGAAAGAGGCAGACCGCCGGAAAAGTGGGAACCACGATGGCCGTGAAGTGTGCAAACATCCTTACCCACACTGACAGTCAAGGAAACACCAACTAAGACCAAAAAGAAATAGCCATGAGCTCACAGCAAACTGTTCAAAATAAACGAAAAAGAGACCTGTCAATAACAACTGTGGTCAGGATACGGACCATCAAGAGGTCTCATATCACCGGTGGAAGTGTAAAGTTATACAGCTTCTGTAGAAAACCTGTTGTCATTTGGTTAGTAAAACTGAACATTTATATCCTCTGAGACAAAGCAAACCCACTCTTATGTGTACAGCCTTCCCATACAACTTCAGAACTGTATGCTGAGAGGCTCTGAAACACATGAATGAACACATTCAAAGGAGATTTATTCATAGTATCCTCAACTTGGAAGCATTGAGATGTCTACCAACAGCAGGATGGATAAATAATTCATGCAACGGAATATTATGTAGCAACAAAAATGGGACCATTATATACCCTTCAATACAGAAGAATCTTAAAGATCCATGGTAATGGGGAAGAAGGTAATCTCATACACACATATCACATATCTTGTGATTTTATTTAGGCAAAAACTTTCATATTTTATTTAGGGATACTCAGTTTGAAGCTAAATTATAAACAAAAGGGAAGGGCAACCAGGGGCCTTCTGGGGTCCAGAGAATATTCTATTTCATAATGTAGGTAGTGGTCACATAACTATTTTATAATAACTTGTTAAATTAATACATTTATTTATTTAAACAAGAAAGAATATGATATCCATGCAGCCTGCTTTTGGGCAAATGACAATTTCTGAGTGACACAAAAATATTTAATGATGCAGTGTGTTCAAGTATTTAATTTTTAGAATCATAAATACTTAAGACTTTTCTGAACTTTGATAGTCATTTTTTTTTTACCATAAGTGCTATAGATAGAAAGATTCCCCACAAAATTTGTTGACAATCTGCTTTATCAAATTTTGTAGAAAATGTGGGCCAATTTCTTTTATTATAACCATATGTATTGTGAAACTAAAAGTCAAGATTTTCCTTAATTTACTCCATTTTCAGTAAATGCCTCCAGGCGTAAGTGGGGGCCTCCAGGCATAAGTGTCTACAAATCAGACTGTAATGAAAGCATTCAGAGATGGTACTTCTTTAGCTAGTCCACTTGATGGCACTCAACTAACATGGGATGTGCACTAATCCTCTCTAGACATTTGATGCATTAATGTGTTTTTAATGTGTTTTCATAATCTTAGACCTTGTGAAATCTAAAGGTCTTTTTTGACTTAGAGCTTTGAATATATTCAGTAGGGAAAAAAAGGATTAAGAATTCTTAAAGAATTAAAGCTGGTTTTGAGCATTAAAGAAAGGTACATTAAATGTCTCAGGACAAACAGGGCTTTTCATGTCCTCTTTACTCTTGCCTTTCCCACATTTCCAAATTATGTACCCTAGAATGAAGAAATAAATAGTTTTTGGCTGTAAGATTTTAGAAGCAGATCTCACTGGCTTACTGAAGTACCCTTCCCATTGCTCTTAGATGGCACAATAGATATATATGCATTGCAGCGCTACAAACTGAATTATTTTGTGAGGAGAATGAAATGGAGATGATTTTGCCCCTGTGGTCAGCTTGGGCTGACTACCACAGACTGGGGACTGAAACAACAGACCTTTATTTCTCACAGCGCTGTAGGCTGCAAAGTCTGAGATTAAGATGCTGGAAGACCAAGTGTCTGCTGAGGGCCTGCCTCCTGGTTTGCAGGTCCCCTCACATGGCAGAGAGCAGAGAAAGGAAGAAGGCTCTCCAGACTTTCTATAAAAGGGCACAAATCCCATTCATGAGGGCTCCATTCATATGACCTATTGACCTGCCCTCCCCCCCCATGCCATGCTATCACAGAGAGGATGAGGATTTCAGCACATGGATCTTGGGGGACACCAACATTGTTTAGGACGCATTGCACAGCAGACACAGGAAGGGGTGGAGCCTCTGCACCCTGGCATCGAAGATGCAGTTTCACAGGCTTAAGTTCTGCAACTTCCTTCTCAGAGGAACATCTTTGTTTGGCTCTTAAAGCAGAATAAGGCTTCTTTGCCATGACTCCTCATCTGTAACCAGTGGAAAGTGGTTCTTTGCTGGTGAAGAGAATTGGGACACTGAAGAAATGGGAGAGGCTACTGCTCCTTTTCCCTGGAGGAGGAAATGGCGACACAGTCTAGTATTCTTGCCTGGAAAATCCCACGGACGGCGGATCCTGGCGGGCTGCAGCTGCAGTGATGGGGTCGCAGAGTCGGACATGACTGAGCGACTGAGCACACTGCTCCTTTTGGGTGCCTTTATTGCAAACAGAATAATTTAAGTGGTCTTGACTTCTAGTCTCACAGTACACATGGCTGTAAAGAAAGAAACTGTCCCACCTTTCTCTGAGTGAAATAATTTTGCTTTACATGTATCAAGGTATGACATTGCAAAACAATCAGGAAACCTGTGAGTGCTACATGGAGCATCAATAGTGGCCCTAGAAGAGAGCTATGGGGATCTTTGTTCTTACATTAACTGTAACTGGTCCTTTCCCTGACTTGTAATAAAGTGAAATAGTTCATCTAAGTGCTTTTTTTTAAATCCTGCAAAGAATCCCCACTCTGTGTGAAGACTTCGGGTGCTGTTTGCCTGTCAACGGCCTCAGGAGATGGTGGGCTCTGTTTCCGGGGAGACAGGAAGCTTCTGGAGAGAAGGAACTGTGCCTTATGTTTATCTCTAGTCCTGGCAGCAGAAAACCCAATGACTTAGCTGGTTGCTCAATAAACATGAATATGACAACTGGATTGTCATTATGTTCAATCTAACATCTGATCTTATATTTTCTTCCTTCCTGTGAAGGTCTGGTTGTCTAGCATGTCTATATATGAATTAAGGTCATCCCAGCCTAAAGGTAGAAAATTTGATAGAAAATGAAATGCTCTGTGTGCATACTTTTAAATCTAAATGCTATACATTTTTAAAAATAAAGCCCCACTCTGCACTTTCCTTACCACTTCCTTCCTCTTTTGCTGCAAAGTACCAGCAGCTTTGTCCATAATACTTCAGATAACATTTATTTCCCTCAAGAACTGAAAAAGTTTGTGAGCACTCCTTCAGCATTATTTGACAATATTAAGCAATTTTAGTTGTCTATGAGGTTTTAAAATACATCCTGTAAGAAACAAAAAATAAATGTACTTGAACAATAAGAATTTAAAAATAAGTAGGTCTTTCGGACTTAAAAAAAAAAACCCAACACAGGCTAAAAAGACACACAAAATCTGACCCTTTTTAATCTTTATATTTCTTGAATCATAAAGCATTTGTCAAAATGCCAAAAGCAATATTATACACAGGCGGGATATTAATTATAACCTGAATTCAGGTAGGGAGAGCTCTGTGAACCAAACTTGTGTTCATGCTGTTGCTGCTGCTAAGTTGCTTCAGTCGTGTCCGACTCTGTGTGACCCCATGGGCCTATACAAATTCTCTGAAGTATTAGAACAACAGGAAAGGATCACAGGGTATATTTCCTAAAATTTAAAAATATGTAATTTAAAAGCTATGAATAAAAAAACTTCTGTTTTTTAAACTGAAGTGTAGTTGATTTACAATATTGTGTTACTTTCAGATGTACAGCAAAGTGATTCATACTATATGTATTCTTTTTCATATTTTCTATCTTAAGTTATAAGATATTGAATATAGTTCCCTGTGCTGTACAGTAGGCCCTTGTTGTTTATTTATTTTATATAGAGTGGTGTATATCTGCTAATCCCAAACTCCTAATTTACCCCTCCCTTCCCCCCTTCTCCTTCAATAACCATTAAGTTTGTTTTCTAGTCTGTGAGTCCATTTCAATTTTGTAAATAAGCTCTATTTGTATTAAAAAAAAAACAAACTCCTATCTTTAATGTCAGTTTCTCATGATGTAGAAAAAATCTTCACAGGTAATATCAAATATTATCATGTGCTTTATGAATAAAAAAATATACAATAATTTTATCATATAAGAAATAATTGCTAAGACAATGGTTCATATGGGTCTTTCTGACTTGCTTTAGAAATGTTTTCATATTTTGCTTTTAAATGCTGCCTGTTTCTATATTTTAAAAATATTTAACACACAGAGGAGAAAAGGTACTCATTGTTTGAGTCTATAAACTAATATTTGGTGCAGATAAAAGTCTCTTGTTTTGGACATGTGCCCTCATTGCCTTAGCATAGTGCCTGAGACACAGTCAAAGCTCAGTGAGTATTTACTGAAAGAAGGAACCACTGCACATGGTGGGTGCTACTTTCTCTCAAGTCCTTCTGCTTACTTCCACACTAAAGTCACTGTGCCAGTTCTGGTTCTCATCATCTCTGGTCTGTTTACTGTACTCAGTTCAGTCGCTCAGTTGTGTCCGACACTTTGCAATCCCATGGACTGCAGCACACCAGGCTTTCCTGTCCATCACCAACTCTTGGAGTTTACTCAAACTCATGTCCATCGAGCCAGTGATGCCATCCAACCATCTCATCCTCTGTCATCCCTTTCTCCTCCTGCCTTCAATCTTTCCCAGCATCAGGGTCTTTTCCAATGTACTCAGTTCAGTTCAGTTGCTCAGTCGTGTCCGGCTCTTTGCGACCCCATGAACCGCAGCACACCAGGCCTCCCTGTCCATCCCCAACTCCTGGAGTTTACCCAAACTTATGTCCATTGAGTCAGTGATGCCATCTAACCATCTCATCTTCTGTCGTCCCTTCTCCTCTTGCCTTCAATCTTTCCCAACATCAAGGTTTTTTCAAATGAGTCAGCTCTTCGCATCAGGTGGCCAAAATATTGGAGTTTCAGCTTCAACATGAGTCCTTCCAATGAACACCCAGGACTGATTTTCTTTAGGATGGACTGATTGGATCTCCTTTCAGTCCAGGGGACTCTCAAGAGTCTTCTCCAACACTAGCCTACTAAATTATCTCTTTGGTTGTTGTCCATGTTTTCTCTTATTCATTCTCTACAATATAACTTTGATTATTCTCCAAAGCAAATTAGGTCATAATAGCAGCTAATATTTATTAAGCCCTAGTATGTGCCAAACTTCACATGCATCACATAATTAAACTCCTGTAGCAACAATGATAAGAAGGCATTAAGACTCCTGATACTAGAGATGAGTAAACTGAGGCACAGAGAGGTCAAGCAGAGAGAGCAATCTGGCTCTGGCAGAGCTACCTTTCTGTGACATTATGCACCTGATGGAAGAGGGTTATTGATGATCTCAGTTTTCTTGGAGCCGGGGTTCAGTGCAGCACTGAAAGTCTGGTGTCATAAGAAGATCCCCTGTCCCAGGTCAGCTGAAGCAGTTGCTTACCTTCCACACAGCATAAGAACTTTATACTAGTGTACTTTCATCTCTGCCCTCCCAATTCCTGTCCTGTTTTATCATACATTCTACTTTTCCCTATGTTATAAATCCCATACTACACTTCTAATATTTTTACTTAAACAGTCAATTATTCTGAAAAGAGATTTAAATAATATAAAATTCTTTTCTGTTTTCTGTGCTCATCAATCCTTCTTGTAGGGACTTCCCTGGTGGTCCAGTGGATAAGAGTCCATGTTTAGACTGCATGGAGCACAGGTTTGATCCCTAGTCAGGGAACTAAGATTCCCACATGCCAGTGTGATGCAGCCAAAAAAGAAATAAATAAAATAAAATAAAATAGGACAGCCTGGTTAAAAAAATCCTTTGCGTCAATCCAGATTTCCATCTGGTATTCTTTTCATTTTGCCTAAAGGGTTTCCTTTGATATTTCTTATAGTGTGAGTCTGCTGGTGATGCTAATTCAGCTTTTGTATATCTGCAATGTCTTTATTTTGATTTCACTCTTGAAAGAAAGTAGAATGAAAAGAAATTATAGTTATAATTTTTCTTTCAGAACTTTAAAGCATTTGATCTACAGAATTCTTTTTTATCTGCAGAATTCTTGCTTGCATTATTTCCTTTGTTTTCCTCCAGTTTTATTGAGATATGACATATAATATTGTATTAGTCCAATGTGCACAACATAATGATTTGCTATATGTATATATGACAAAATGATTATGACAAATTTAGTTACAGACAATCACCTCACAAAGCTACAATTTTTATTTCCTGTAATGAGAATTTTTAAGATCTACTCTTTTAGCAACTTTCAAATATTTAGTACTCTATTGGTAATAATAGTTACCATGCTGCATATTATATCCTCAAGCTTTTATTATCATATAATTGAAAATTTATGCCTTCTGCTCAACTTCACCAGTTACACTTCATCTGCCTTCACATTTCTCCTCTGGCTCTTATGAATTTGTGTTTCTTTTTTTTAAACTTTAAGATGCCACATATAAGTAAGTTCATTCAGCTCTCCTGTCTGATTTTTTTCACTTAGCATAAGGCCTTTGAGATCCACCCATATTGTCAAAAATAGCAGGAATTTCTTTTTTATGCTCCCAAAATATTCCACTGTAGACATATACCACATTTTCTTTATCCATTCATCTGTGGATCAACACTCAGATGGTTTTCATGTCTTGGCCATTGTAAATAATGCTGCACCAAACACAGGACTGCAAATATCTTTCTGAAATGATGTTTTTTGTTTTCTTCAGATAAATATCCAGAAGTGGAATTACTGTAGTTGTATTTTTAAATTTTGGAAGAACCTCTGTACTGGTTTCCATACTTGTTGCATCAGTTTACCTTCCCACAAATAGTGCACAGGGGTTCCCTTATTCTACAAATCTTTGCCAATATTTATTATTTGTTGTCTCTTTGATAATGGCTATTTTAGCAGGTGTGGGTGATCTCTCATTGCGGTTTTGATTTGCATTTCTCTGATGATTACTGATGTTGAGCATCTTTTCATGTGTCTGTTAACCACCTGTATGTCTTTGGAAAAATATCTGTTCGGGTCCTCTGCCCATTTTTAAACTAGCTTTTTTTTCTAATGCAGTATATGGGTTCTATATTTTGGGTATTAACATCTTATTAAATATCTGATTTGCAAATATTTTCTCCCATACTGTAGGTTGTCTTTTCATTTTGTTGATGGTTTCCTTTGCTGCCCAGAAGCCCTTTAGTTTGATGTAGTCTCACTTTACTTTTGTTGCCTTTGCTTTTGATGTCAGATCCAAAAAAACCATTGCCAAAATATATGTCTGGAAGCTTACCCCCTATATTTTTTTCTAGGATTTTTATGGTTTCAGTCTATTGTTCAAGTTTTAAGTCATGTTGAGTTGATTCTTTTGTCTAGTATAAGATAAGGGGTCCAGTTTCCCCAACACCGTTTACTGAAGAATTTCCCTATGTATATTCCTGGCTTCTTTGTTGTAAATTAGTTGACCAAATATGCATGGGTTTATTTCAAGGCTCTCTATTCTCCTCTATTGTTCTATTTTTATGCCTATAGCATACTGTTTTATTACAATAACTTTGTAATATGGCTTGAAATCAGAGTACGATGCCTCCAGATTTGTCCTTTTTCTCAAGATTGCTTTATTGGGGTCTTTTGTGGTTCCACATACATTTTAGGATTTTTTATTCTATTTCTGTGAAAATAAATGCCACTGAAATTTTTATAGGGATTGTCTTCAATCTGTAGGTACTTTTTGATTAGAAGGATGACATTTCAAATTTTATCTCTGGGGTAAAATTCTTCTATTCTTATAAACAGAAGACAGTTAAATTACTTGGAAACAGGTGAATCCTTTCAGGTCTTGATTGTAATGTTTGTCAGGCAGAATTTGAACTGCATTCAGCCTAGGAATAACTTCCCTCACTACTGAAATGAGACCCTTCCAGGTACTCTTCTTAAAGTCCCATGGATACGAGGTTTTCCAGTCTGGCTGGTGGGAACAGGTACTATTCCTGGCCCACTGCAAGTGCTGGACTCCATTACCTTTGGTCTGTTGGATGGTTCTTTTCTCAGTCCCTGAGAGTTCCCTTTTTCACATGTTCTGATCTGGACTCAGCTGAATATTTAAGGGGGACCTCTACTGATCTCTCACTGCACAGCATTCTTTTTTTCTAGTATTGTTCTATGAACACTAGCTGCCTTGGTCCCCCCAGCCTTTCAGCTTCATCTCAGTCTAGCAAGTCCTCTGGGTTCCCCCCAGACCCCCATCCTGCACCACTGCCTGGAAAGTCTCTCAAGACAGTAAGCTGGGACAACTGTAGGGCTGACCTCACTTGTCTGTTTCTGAGAGAATCACTGTTCTTTGTTGCCCTCCTTGTGTGTTATAAGCCAATACTTCATACATGTTTGTTTATTGGCTGTTTCAGGTGGAGGATAAGTCCCATTTCTGCTTCTTCATTGTGGCAGTGTGAGACCAGAATATGATGGATAAATGATCATAAAATGTTTGTTCTCCCTTCTTGTGGCTCCACATATTAGCACACAAATTTAGTGACTGTTGACATGTTTTTGAACTTAATTCAAAATTGTTTTCGTTTGGTCAAGTTACCAAACTTATGTTTTGTTTATATAGACATGATATAAATTAAAGGGCTGAACATGAAATGATTAACTACAAAGATTAGCTACTCAACAAGATAAGCAAGATAGCTCTTGGTTTACTTATTAATGTCCATCTTACTAGTTGCTTTACTGGCATTTTGAAATAACTACTTTTAATTGTGCAAGAATACTTGAGGTGATGTGTCTAAATGTGATCTAGCTGGGTAATAAAGTAATCCTTTTGAGTGGCTAATATCCATTTACATGGACAGAATTATGATTTATGTAATCTAACTTGAGTTCATCCAGTGTTTACTGGATACATTCTATGTGCTAGTCACTGAGCTAAGTCTAGAGACAGAAATGAATAATAAATAGCCTCTGCCCCCGAGGAGCTCAGAGGGAGGCAGAACTGATAAGCGAGTTGACAATGTGGTAAGTACTGCAATTATACTAATTACGGGTTGCTATGAGAGCACAGAGGTGGGGCACCTCACACAGCCCAGGCGAGTGTGATGGTTGTGGGTGGGAAGGTGTAGCTGATGCTGTGGTTGACCTTCTCTCTCCTCCTTCCATCTTGGAAGAGCCCTGGTTTGATGATTCCCTCTCCTCCTCCCTGGTGGGGCCAGGAAGTGAATGCTCACAAGTCTAACTCAGTCACCGTCAATCACTGTATTCCCATGCTCATTTTCAATGATTGTTTTAGATGAAGGTATGTGACACCCCCAGAAGGAAAATGCAAAAGTAATTCTACAGATGGGTCTCAGGACAGGTTTTTCTCCTGATAGAAGGAACCGTGTAAGGAGAAACCTCTCTTCTGGCTTTGATCACAGTTGTGTGACAACTTGGGCCTTCCCAGGTGGTGCTAGTGGTAAAGAACCTGCCTGACAATACAGATGCAGGTTCCATCCCTGGGTCGGGAAGATCCCCTGGAGGAGGGCATGGCAACCCACTCCAGTATTCTTGCCTGGAGAGTCCCATGTTCAGAGGAGCCTGGTGGGCTACAGTCCATAGGGTCGCAATGTGTCAGACACGACTGAAGTGACTTAGCACACCGCACATGAGACCTCATGATATTTGAGTTGTGTCATTCATGTTCTGATCGTGAAAGGACAGCCTTTCTGTTCTTCAGAGGACTGAAGGACAGAAATAAGGGAAGCTGTTGGGTCTTTGTTGACATCATCATTTCACTAGATTATAAACTTGGAATCTTCTGTCTCTATCTTCTCTTGTTATTTTCTTTCCCTGATGTGGACCATTTTTAAAGTCTTTATTGAATTTGTAATGATATTGCTTCTGTTTTTTTTTTTTTTTTTTTTTGGTTGTGAGGCATGTAGGATCTTAGCTCCTCAACCAAGGAAGGAACCCACATCCCCTGCATTAGAAGAGAAAGTCTTGACCACCCGACCACTGGGGAATTCCCTTTTGTTGTTGTTATAATGAGATAATAAATCCTTATTATTTAAGCCACTTTCAGTTATTCCATTATATGAAGTCAAAAGTACACTAACAGATATGGAAGTTTACCCAAAGAAGTGATGCTTGGGTAATGCTGTAAAGGACCAAAGATATTCAATCCTGGAGGATGAAGGAGAGGGAGAGGTCACCCCCAGGCAGAGGAAAGAGCTTGCTCAAAAGCTTAGAGACACAAAGCAATATGGAGTGTTTGAGAAAGTACAGGCAGTTCTGTACCGGACTCCTGTTCTGGTAATTCAGATTTTCTCACTTGGGTAGAATGTCTTTTGCACATAGTAGAAATCCAATTACTATTTGTTGCCTGATTGCTTTTATAATGTTTTCTTTAATTATATTGAATTCAGTCCAAGAATGTCTATTGATGTGCCAGGAATTTTACAGGCACATATGGTAGAATCTGACTCTTGTCTGTGGCAATATTCATCCCAACTTCCTTTTAAAATGCTAAAAACTAAAAACTACACTTCCCAGACTTTCCTGAGAGGGTTATGATCTATTTCCCATCAGTTAGATACAATCATTAGGACTTTGACTTTAAAAAGCACCCCAGTGAGGAGAGAAGAACGCGACACAGCGGTGTTGCGTGTGTGAAATGGCAGAGACGCTGTGTACACAGGCGTGCTCCAGGGTCCCCAGGTTTGCAGAAGAGGCAGCAGTCACCTTGGTGGCCCACGTGGGCTATGCTCTATTGGAGGCTGTTCCCAGAACCTCAGGGACAAGTGGCGCTGACCAGAGTCACCTTGCTCTGGGATTACAGGATTACAGTCTGTGTAGCAACGACTACTTTCCACAGCACTTTAAAAGCACCTCTCTTGTGTGAAGTTAATAGGGCTTCTGTGACACTCACAGGGCTTTAACATATGTCCTTTCGACAGAAGTCGAGGCCCCTAGGAAGTTAAGTGAGACAGAAATGATAAAATAGTGATTGTTGTGACTAGAATTCAGGTTTTATAACTCCTAATCTAGTGCTCTTTCCTCTCAGTGTCATTTGGAGAATGGGCTGTTCTACAGGGACCCCTACTGGAATTATATCTATGCATCACTGAAATCTTGTCATATGGTCAGACCTTTCTAACAGAGATGCTGGACCCGCTGACGTGTAGGTGAAAAGCTTTGTGGCCCATTACTGATCATCTGAACTGTCCTGTCTCACTTGAATAGCATGTTTAATGGAAACCCATCCCCTAAACAAGAAGTACGTCATGTTACTATTCACCTCCTCCATTACCTTCTTAGAGACCATTATGTGGCTCCATCATATAATGGAAACACTTATATTGACAAAGAAAAATGAAAAGCTGCTGCAAAAGTTCAAATTCGTAATGTGTGTTTGATGAGAATATACAAAAGCAATGGTGATAAAGTTTCTAATTGCACACTAATGCAAATTTTCAAGAAAAAAGTGGCTTAATTTTTTCATATTGTGCTTTGTTTCCTCAATAAAGAGATATTAAATGTTTCTCTTTCAATTTCTAGAGGTGCTAAAGATAGCTATAATAAATGTTGACAATGGGAAAAGGATGTGAGCAAAATAAAAAGAGAACATGTAGGCTTATGCGATCTGCATTCCATGGACCCATCCAGGGCTCGGCCGGCTCCTCACATCTACCTGTTCTTGCAATGGGAATTGCAGAGAGAGACCTTTTAGCTGGAAGATAAACACAATATTTATTTGACCGAAACTTTTCTAGGAAAAGCAGACTATGAAGATGCAAGTGACTTTCTCCTTCCCTGCTATGCTATTTATTGGCTTTTCCACCTTCTTCTATTTCCTACCACTCCTCTTTTTCTTCCTTATTCTCTTTATGTATGTGATTCATGCACAATGAATGAAATAAGACTCTTGCTCAGGGCAGGTTAGGAAATCTGCTGACACACTAATAGTTACATATGTATGAAAATATGAGAAGTCATGGCAATTTCATTACAGGTGCATAAATTAACTACTTGTCTGTGTCTTCTGGCCTCTGCTACAAGAAACATTTTCAGTGGTGGTGGGGTTGTGAAGGAAAGGGTAGAAATAGTGAACATATATTGAAATTCACCATAGTTCAGTTGCTGTGCTAAGTATGTATTTTCTCATTAAAATTTCACATTAGCTTCTGAGACAGTTACTATTATTATCACTATTATTTGACATATGATCTATATATGATCCAAGTTACAAAATCTTGACTGAGATCAAGATTAGACAGGGGGTTTCAGACTTGTGAAGTCTCCACATCTGTGCTCTTTATCACAAAACTAAATTTATCAAAATGAGGCTGCCTAACAAATTGGTTCCAAATAAATTCAGCAAAGTTTCAGTATACAAAATCAATACATAAAACCCAGCTGCACTTCTATACACTAATAAGAAACTATCTGAAAGAGAAACAGAAAAAGCAATCCCATTTATAACAGCATCAAAGGGAATTAAAATATCTAGAAAAAACCTTAACCAATGAGGTGAAAGATCTGTACACTGAGAACTGTAACACACTGATGAAAGAAACTGAAGAAGACACAAATAAATGGAAAGAGATCCCATTTCTCAGATTGGAAGAATATTGTGAAAATGTTCATACTACCCAAAGTAATATTATTAATACAAGTTCAATGTAATTCCTAACAAAATCCCAATGCCATTTTTTTACAGAAGTAGAAAAAAATTCAAAACCTTAAATAATTAAAGAAATCCTAAGAAAGAACAAAGCAAGTGGCTTTGTTTCTGATTTCAAGTTACACTATACAGCTATAGTAATCAAAACAGCATGGTAATGGCATAAAAACTGACAAATAGATCAATGGAACAAAATAGAGATCCCAGAAATAAATCCACATGTATGTAGTCAACTAATTTTTGACCAAAATCACACAATAGGGAAAGCACAGCCTCTTCAATAAATGGTGCTGGGAAAACTGAACAGCCACATGAAAAAGAGTAAGACTGGACCACTATCTTACACCCTCGGCAAAAATGAACTCGAAATGGATCAAAGACTTAAATATAAGACCTGAAACCACAAAAATCCTAGAAGAAAACACAGATAAAAGCCCTCTGACATTGATCTTGGCAATTATTTCTTGAGTAAGACACAAAAGCACAGGCAACAAGAGCTAAAGTAAGTGGGACTATATCAAACCAAAGAGCCTGTGCACAGCAAAGGGGGAAAATAACTATGAATTGAACGAGCAACCTACCAAATAGGGAAAGACCATAAATAATAGGATTAATATCCTAAATATAAAAAGAACTCAAGTAACTCAATAGAAAAAAGTACTGCCAACAATGGGACACCAGAGAGGAAGTAGAGAAATATCTGGACCTCTTATTTCTCCTGCTAGTGCCTCCTACTGGCGGATCTACTGGAAGGCAAGGAGCTTCAGTGATATAGTCCATAGGGGTCACATTCTCCATGAAACATGCAGCAGAATAAGAAGTCTGCAATAGAAGAGGCTACCTGTCTGTGCTGAGACCTTTCCTCAGGCCCCAAAGAAGATACAGTCAGTTTAGTTTCTGAACACTTACTTAGGATAATTAGCCTCGGGTCTCCATAACCAGACAGCTTCTGCAAATACACTTCTGTTCTGAAACTGTCTCTGTATGGTCACAAAAAATACTCCTTTCTGGGCACAGGTGTGGACTTGCCTCTTTCACATACTCATATCTCTGACCACACCAGATATGGGCCAAATCAAGGATATCTCCTTAGATGTCTGACGACCTGGGAGGTAAGTATCACATTCCTCCTTCCAGATGAATTCCTTTTTTAGAACCAATTCTCCTCCCAAGAGGTAAATTCTGATTCAAACACTCTTCTCTATGTGCTTGGGCCAAACAGCCAGGACTCATCTAACACAGGACAAGGCATAGGGTCAGACCCAGGTCTATTCTGTAAATCTATCCACTCATGAATGTGTGAAAACCCCTTTCTAGTACTTTTTCTGTCCCCTCATTTATTTCAATCCTTTCCCCATACACTTGATAAATAAGAATTGGAAACCGGGACATCAGAGCATGTTCGATTTTTGACAGATTATTGAGTTGTTCTCAGTACCCAGATTGGCTTTCCATATCTCAGGGATAATAAATGAGAGTCACCATCCCCCTCTTACACAGCAGGTGAACAATTTCAGGAGAAAGGCTTCCCTCACATTGTGCTCCTTTTTCCAGTAAATGTTCACCATTTCGGACATTTCCCTGAGAACCACAGCAGAGCCTCTCTGTAAGAAGGCAGTTCTCAGGGGGTTATTTTCTCAGACTAGACAGCCACCATACACTCTGTTTAACTGTGTAGTTATTCAACACTGAAATTTCCTGATCCTTTTTCATGTTGATTGAGCATAGCATAATTAAGGGAGAATAAAAGATACCTGACGTATCCAATTTATATGTCTACTTTATCTAAACTACACAGTCACAATCGTAAGAAAAAAACAGAAGATGAGAAATATGTATGTGCATACAGATATACATAAAGTTGGGGGGGAAAAGAACCAATAATTTGGAGCACCAAGTTTAAAGCTTAACTCATTGTTTCCTTAAGACCCTATCTAACAAAACAGGATAAGCCACAGGAGTGGCTTTAGAGTGAGTTTAGAGTGTGTCTCTGTACTCCACTCCACGCTGGGCTTAGATACTGTTTGATTGACTGCCTGTCCTGTGGAGGAAAGATGCTATTAGATTTTATTCCTCTAAAGATATGCTCCTTCTTTATCACAAATTCCAACGTTGACTTTTACCATGACTTCAGGAGCAATGGTAGAATGTCTCTTAACGCTGATGGTTTCTCTGTGTGAGTGTAACGTAACAAAGAGCATAAACCAGATCTCACCCTGTGTCTGCAGTTGGCTTAGTTTGTCATGGACAAGAATGAGAGAAGAACTCATTGAGTCATTGCCTAAAAATTCCTTCTGGGCCAAAGAAAGGAGAGTTCCTGGCATGCTACTTTTTATTTGGGCTTCCCTGGTGGCTCAGAGAGTAAAGAATCTACTTACAATGCAGGAGGACCTGGGTTCAATCCTGGGTCTGGAAGATCCCTTGGAGAAGAGAATGGTAATCCACTCCAGTATTCTTGCCTGGGAAATCCCTGGACAGAGGAGCCTGGCAGGCTACAGTCCATAGGGTTGCAAAGAGTCAGACACAACTGAGCGACTAACACTTTTTCTATCTTTTACTTTTTGTTTGTACTTCAGTTCAGTTACTCAGTTGTGTCTGACTCTTTGAGACCCCATAGACTGCAGTATGCCAGACTTCCCTGTCCATCACCAGCACCCAGAGCATGCTCAAACTCATATCATCGAGTTGGTGATGCCATCCAACCATCTCATCCTCTGTCATCCCCTTCTCCTCCTGCCTTCAATCTTTCCCAGCATCAGGGTCAAAAATGAGTCAGCTCTTCGCATCAGGTGGCCAAAATATTAGCGCTTCAGCATCAGTCCTTCCAATGAATATTCAGGGCTGATTTCCTGTTTCTACTTTTTCTCCAGATGACCGCATCTCTACCCTGCAGGCCCAGCTTACCATAGGGACAATGCGGGTGGCAGTAAGCATTTGTTTTGGGGCAAATTCTCTGTCACACACCCAGAGGTGGTGGTAAATGTGTGTGGGGAATTTTAACATGACCTGAAATCAGTCCCCTGTTTTAGTAGCACAAATAATAGAAAAACGGGCAGGTTAACATTCAGCCCTACGGCATTTTTCTAAGTCAGTTCGATAAGCAGGGAACTAGTTTCACTGCTTTAGTCAAAAAGTTTTCTAGGAAATATTTTTGATTGGTTTTAAAACTGTGGAAAGTTGAAAAACTAGCTTATCTCTCAGAACTCTGGAGCTGACCAGCCTCAACTCAGCCACACTCTTGATTTGTGGGATGAGAACGGCCATGTGTATAAAGCTTCTGAGATCAACCATTTTCAGGGTAATGGTAGCACAGTTGTTTATATCAACACACAACTCACTCAGTTCCAATCATCACAATAACTGGGCCACAATATGGCTAGCCCAGATAAGTTTAGCATTCCTATCAAATTAACCTTTAACGAGTGATTTGAGGATGCTGTGATTGGCCTCTGTGGCAACCAAGAAAAAGACAACCAAACTGTGACTGACTCAGCTAAGCCCAGTAAGCACTGCAGTAAAGCGCTGCTTAAAATGCCCATTTGCAGAAAGGCACACATGTTGGCAGTTGGCGGTATTAGCCTCGCTCAAGTGCAGAGAATTACATAGTTTCCTTCAAAGTCATTAGGACTGCTAGCTCCTTCTTAATTAAAATAAACCCTAACTCAAGTCACATTCACTTCAGCAGTCTTTGTTTTTCAGTCAATTAAGTCAGGTTTTTAACGTCTAAATTTTCCACACATACTCTCTAATGAGTTTCATTTTTATTCTGCTTTTCAAAATTCAGATAGAAAAGGCATTCGCACTGTTATTAATATGCTTTTCAAAAAAGTGCGTTTCAGTTCATTTTGAATGGCCATACATTTCCCCCCAGGTTTGGGTGGAATCTTTTTGCATGTGGATTGTCACATAGACCAAATCAGCGTATGAATCTACTTCCACCGCTGTTCCAAACATTAGCACCACCATCACCATCATTAAACTCCTTGCATTACACATGCATAAATAATTTGAGTAAAGTGAACTTATTTTTAACACATAGAAGCATACTCAGAACCCAAATTTTGTATGTTACTTAAAGACCTAATATACTATCAGAATGATTTTATATTAAAGTTCTTATTTTTTGTAAGACGAGCTATAATGAATCTTACCAATGAGGCATTTGTAAGAATACAGCAATCCTTCTCACGGATAATATTGTTTGGCTGTATTTTGATTGTGTTATTATTATTTTTTTGGAGAAAGAGGCAGAGTCAATGAAATTTATTTTCAGATTATATCATCTGTTCAGGGTTTTCTGTTTCTACACTTTCCTTATGAAGTATAATATTGTGAAACCAAATCCCCTGATTCTGTCTCAGCACTGATAATATTTCACCTAAGATACAGGGAAGCTTTTTCTGTCTACTGGGGCTGATGCAGATCATGAATAATAGACTACTTGGTGGTTCTGGAAGGCTGAGGGCTTCTTTCCAATTCTGCTGTTCAGTACAGGTTCTCCCATGTGGAGGGGTGAAGTGGGGCCAGGAATGAAAAGTCCTAAGGCAATGGCGTGGAAATTCTCAGCATTCCCTTAGTCTCCCACACATTCAACATTTCTCAGAAATTTAGCCTCTGTTATTATCCATTTGACAACCAAGAACACATTTGTATCCAAAACTTTGTTAGTTCTGTAATCTTCTCATCAGTTCTCCACTCACTCTCTCCCCAAATCAGCAAACTACCCTCCAGCATCACACCAACCCCGACACTGATCCAAATGGAGACTGTCTTTTCTAGTACTGTAATATATAATGTCATTTCAGTAAATGTACAACCAAAGGACAAAACACTGCAGACGCAGAGGGAGAACAGGCTCAATTTCTTTTCTTTTTTTTTTCCTCTTTTGGCCCTGTCACAGTGTGTGCGGGATCTTAGTTCTCCCAACCCACTTCAGTATTCTTGTCTGGAGAATCCCATGGACAGAGGAGCCTGGCGAGCTACAGCCCATGGGGTCACAAGACTTGGACACCGCTTAGTGACCAAATGACAATGATGACCAGGGATTGACCCCATGCCCCCTGAAGTGGAAACACTTAAGTGGAGTCCTAACCACTAGACTGCCAGGAAGTCCCCAGGCACTATTTCTTAAAGAGGTCAAATCATAGAATTTCCTGTTCATGATCAGAGACCGCCAGACTGCCATGTATGTGTGCTACCCCTTATCTGGGCCCACCCAGGTAAGATGGGCTTTAGAACTCTTGAACCTGAATTCTCACCTGCAAAGTAGCCTGACCTTGGGGATAAGAAAAGGTCTACTAAGAGTGGTCTAGAAGCAGGACAATATATCCATTCTGAGTGGGTGCATTTTCTAATTTATAAATTGTGCTTTGGTGATAATTCTGCAATTCTCAAGGCAACAAAAATAAATATGGCTTCACTGGAGCTGACTGGCCTCACTGTTCCTGAGATTCCAGTCACCTCCATGGAGAGGAATTTGAACTTGAGGACTGCCATTCCAGAGCTGGTGCTGATGGCAACCCCACCCCCAACCCCACCATGGAGCAGTGGAGCAGAGAGGCCAAAGGGCAAATGGCGAGGGGAGGGGCAATCCTATGTTTGTTTAAGTCATTGATTTTTCATATGACAAACCAGGCCAACTTAGTAAAGCTATTTGAGTATATCAGCAGTGGTTTCCAGAAAGTATTGTTACCACAGATGTTACTGCAAGATAATCAAAAGAACACATCTAATTTGGGGATGTAGAGTACTTATTTCTGTTGCTGATTCTATCATTTGAAGCTTTCAAAGCTGAAAGCTTTCATGATTAAGCACATATTATTCTCCTGGAAGATATTTCTTTTTTGGCAGATAAGATAATGGAACAGATCCACTGTTTGTCAAGAGGAGTTACTATGTCATTAAAAAGCCTTTAACACAATGTTTTTTCTCTTTTCCAGGCTGGTTGAAAAGATTTGAATGCAAAAACACAGATATAACAATAACAGTACAAAACCTAAATTGTCCATGGAAAAGCTTAAACCAACTTAAAATTTTCCATTTGCCAAATGCTCTTCAGGCAATTTAAATGTAATTCAAAACATGCACTCAGTAGCCACAGATGTGTGTTGCCTCAAAATGTTCTTTGTCTTGGTTGCATACATCCAATTTCTTTCTAAAAATTGTCTCCATTACAGCAGGAGGAAAAAAATACGCAAATTCAATTACAAAATTGATATGATTAAAATCTTTTTTTGTGTCTTACTCCTGGAAAAGTATTATCGCCACAAAAAAACTTTACTTATTTTGTTCTTTAGGACTTAAGAACAATGCCAGAAGGGCCTTTTGCAGTGTAACATGAGTTAATTCAGTACAAAGAGTTCTGAATTCAAGGCAATGCTCTGAAACACCACTAGCCCTGGAAATAGGGATGGAAAGGCTTCGATTTTTGCTCATGTGTATAGCCAAGGCCATCAAAACATAGTGTCTCCTTGAGCATCTTTCAGGAGATACTTTGTACTGCTAGGAATCACCACCCCCCGCCTTGTCAGTTTCCTCCAACACTGAAGTCTTTTGATGAATTTACAGTTTATTATAGTAACTGCAGTAATAATTGACAGTTTATCATAAAGTTTAGAAGATGCCCGAATAGGGAAAGTTATGAATGATTTCTGGGACATTTCAGAGGTGAGTCAAAATTCATGATTGGTATAGACCAAGATATGCTTTTCCCATCTAGGCCCTGTGCTCTACAGAACGCTTTAACCAGTGTTTTCCTTAGCAAACTGGGCTGCTGGGTATGTGGGTCACCCTCCCCCCAATCCAGAGAAGGGTCTAGAAAGAGAACTGGCTCTTTGGGGTGATTCTCTTCTACAGCTTCTGGGGCCTCAGGAGAGTGAAGGGCCCCTGAAGCATCTGAGGCACCCCCTCCTGTGTCCCCCACCCTGACTTGGAGGAGGGTAGTGACTGAGACCCTGACCTTGGCCTGGATGGAGACTGGCAGGCTTGGGAGCGAGGGTGTAACTTCTCAGAGCCTTAGGAGCTCAGAGGTGGTGAGAGGTTAGTAGTACCAGCCCTCAGGCCTGTTAATTCCATGAGCTGCTACCTGCAAACACTCAGCCCCAGGCCTGCCCTGCAGGGACCTTCCGTGCCAGGAGCTGCAGTGGAAATGGTGTCTGTTCTAAGACACAAAAGGGAATATGGGGCATCAGTTGGGGGGCTGGGGCAGGTGGACCCTTGCTGCAAAAATGTTTAGCAAAATCCCCATGAAATGTAACAGTGGGCAGTTTCTCCCCTCTCAACTCCTGTGCAACTAGCACAATGGCTCAGTTTGACTTGTCAAGGCCAGTGCTGGACAAAAATCACCAACTCTAATCCCCCCTAGGTCTCTGTTGGTCTTCCATCCTCACCACAAAGCTCATTGACAATCCCCATGGGATAAAGATAGAACCCAGATAATAAAATAAAGTCTTACCTTGTCTTTTCCTTTGTCTTAGTTCAGCTTTATTTGCTCCTGGGATGCTGCGTGGAGGCCTTGCCCCAGGCTCTTCCCTCTGGAGTTCCTGGTGCCAAAGGGAGGCTATACCATCTCCACTCGAGATGGCGGCATTGGCATCTGTGGGCTGCCTGGATCCAAGATGGCGTCAGTGAACTGAGTGGAGGGGCCTATGCCAGACGCCGTGATTTGGGGCTGTGAACAGCACAGCTCTGTCTTTCCCTGGAGAACACCACCCCTTCCCCCTCTGACCTCTAAATCAGCCTCTCCCACAACCTGTGAGGGGGAAAGCCTGTGCTCTAGCCAGAGAGCTCCCACCTGTTCATCCTTTAATCAAAGAATAAAGCCTTCCTTTGCTTCTAAACCCAGTTTTGGTCTCCTATTGCTGCCGACAGACAAGGGGCAGGAGGACCTCTATTGGGGCCAGAGTGGAAAGGGCGGGTCACCTCGTCTTCCTTTTGGAGCCGGTCTCACATTGGGTAATGGGAAGTTTATAAACGAAGCAGTAGGTTTGCAATTCCTTCTCTCTCTGCCCATGGGATCTCTTCGTAATCTTTGTGCAAACACCCTAGTGGTGTCCCTGACAAACAAGCTAAATGTTTTTTAGGGGGTATCGTTTGTGCAGGACTGACTGCTTGTGGGAAACAAAGCTGGGATCTGTGGGGCATGGTGTCCCTGGAATCCCGGATTTTCTCACAGAAGCTGTGCGACTCCCTACCTTAGATGGAAAAACGTCCTGCCTGAGAAGGCACTCCTTCATGTCAGTGATGCATGTCTCTTAGGTTGCTTTCTGAGTTAATGTGGCCGGGGAAGGCCTGCTATGGCTGGGAAGACCCCCGAGACTGTCTGAGGGTGACGGACCTCTTTCTGCTGTGTGTGTTGACTCACAGTGACCTGTATCGTTGATATTATTACTAAAGCTTGACACTGGGTGAGGTCTCTGAATCCATAGGCATCTACCCTGAGACTCTGAGCCTGTGTGCTGTCCTGTAGCAAGGTGAGCTCTGTGGACGCGTTAGCCGTTTTCTTTTTCTCAGTTGATTTCTTAGTTGATTTACACTGTTGTGTTAGTGCCAGCTGTAAGTGGTGCAGATAGAGAGTATTTTTCAGACTCTCTCCCATTATAGGTTATTATGACACAGCGATTCTTAAATCACTCTGGACACTGCAAAGGAAGTAGTGCTAGATATTTAAAATTTTTCCTAATATTTGTTAAATAAATTGAAAATGAATGAATGAAGACTTAGTCTTCCTATAGTCATAGGAAACACCTGAAGACATGAAAAGAAATGAAACACTGAAGAATGACCTTTAACAGTGGATTTGCAGGGAGAGGGGGAGACAAGAGGGTCAGGAAGATCCTGGAATCCTGTTTGTCTTGTAAAGATTTACTGGAGCAGGGGGGGGGGGTGGGGGTGGGAAGGGGAGTTTGTTAGCTCTTTTAAAGTATATGCCAAAATGAAATTTTCTGGATCAAAGTTAAGGAGTAATTTGCATGATTATGCCTTAACCTGAGCCTACAAAACATTTACTGATTGGCCTGAGTGCAAATGAAATGGCCGGATGGCATCACCTACTCAGTGGACTCAGAGAAGGCAATGGCAACCCACTCCAGTACTCTTGCCTGGAAAATCCCATGGACGGAGGAGCCTGGTGGGCTGCAGTCCATGGGGTCGCTAAGAGTTCGGCACTACTGAGCAATCTCACTTTCACTTTTCACTTTCATGCATTGGAGAAGGAAATGGCAACCCACTCCAGTATTCTTGCCTGGAGAATCCTGGAGACCGGGTAGCCTAGTGGGCTGCCGTCTATGGGGCCGAACAGAGTCGGACACGACTGAGCGACTTAGCAGCAGCAGCAGCAGCACTCAGTGGACATGAGTTTGAGTAAACTCCGGGAGTTGGCAATGGACAGGGAGGCCTGCCATGCTGCAGTCCATGGGGTCACAAAGAGTCAGACATGTATGAGTGACTGAACTGAACTGAAGAGTGCAAATAACTTTTAAAAGGACATTTTGTGGAAGAAAACAACTTATTACAGTGATAGATCTCTTAGAAGAAATTTTAGAACTTAAAAAAGCATGAGCCAGCCAAGACCTACTGAACATATTTTGGAATTACAGATTCCTGGCAGTGCATAATAAGCCAAATCATCATACCAAGACTTGATCTTAACTTAGAATGGATTCTCCATTCTATGCAGATCAAGATTGGCATCAATGAATGGGATATTGTCGATCTTATTGGAATAGACTCGGGGGAAAATAAAACTGTCACATCTGTTCTTTTCTAAAGCCCTGTGTACTTTCTACCTGACAGAGGAGAAATGCATGATACTTTCAAGCTTTTAGGCTGCAAGAGAGAGATCCAGCACAGACTGAGGACTGATGGAAGGTTTAAGATGTTATATTTGGACTTACAAGGAAACAAAGCTAAACTGATTAAGTTCTTTATAAATTAGACTTAAGCAAAGCAATCAAAACCCTCCCAAAAGAAAACATCACTGTAAGTTATGTTCATATCTGTTTTGTTCACCTTTGTATTTTAGCTCTATTGTCTGGCAAAGTACTTGATATATAATTCAGTTCAGTTCAGTTCATTTCAGTCGCTCAGTCATGTCTGACTCTTTGCGACCCCATGAATTGCAGCACGCCAGGCCTCCCTGTCCAACACCAACTCCCAGCATTCACTCAGACTCACGTCCATCGAGTCAGTGATGCCACCCAGCCATCTCATCCTCTGTCGTTCCCCTTTTCCTCTTGCCCCCAATCCCTCCCAGCGTCAGAGTCTTTTCCAATGAGTCAACTCTTCGCATGAAGTGGCCCAAGTACTAGAGTTTCAGCTTCAGCGTCATTCCCTCCAAAGAAATCCCAAGGTTGATCTCCTTCAGAATGGACTGGTTGGATCTCCTTGCAGTCCAAGGGACTCTCAAGAGTCTTCTCTAACACCACACTTCAAAAGCATCAATTCTTCGGTGCTCAGCTTTCTTCACAGTCCAACACTCACATCCATACATGACCACTGGAAAAACCATAGCCTTGACGGACCTTTGTTGGCAAAGTAATGTCTCTGCTTTTAAATATGCTCTCTAGGTTGGTCATAACTTTTCTTCCAAGGAGTAATTAAGATTCAATGAATATTTGTTGAATTAACATATGGAATGATCAGCCTAGTTACCTTTCCTCTATTGTCTTAAATATTTGTGATCATTAGAAACTTTCTACATCCAGCTAGTCTTTCTGTCCTTGAGCCCTATTATGTGAGAGCAAAAATGAGAAGGCACATTTGTTTGCTGTTAGTGCTGTTTGTGAAAATTTCCACAGAGCACACAGGATTCTGGGCTGTGTGGTGGGAGCTACAGGCTAGCGAACTTCAGAGAAAGATATTTAAGGCAAGCAATCTTATAATTATGTTAGCAAAGATTTGTAAATAGAAAAGAGCTACAGCCTGCCAAAGTATTTTTAAGAAGAGACATATTGTCGATTTGTTCCACATTTAACAACTAATATAAACAAGAAAATTCCTGCCTTTTGTCATGAGTCAGACATTCTGTCCTCTAGAATAACAGCAACTTCTTTGGAAAACACATCTGGTTTCTGAGCTCAGCTCTGTCCATCAATAAAACAGATGGTTTTGAAAGAGAGACCAGAAGGCTGGACCATGGATTAAGCTCAGGCATTTTTCCAAGTAGAATTTCCTTCTTGGTAATTGAAAGCTTGAGATCTTCCTTGAATATTGCAACTCTGTTTCACGAGTTTATGATGTGGCATGGAATATTAAGACTCAGAAATAGGAGTGATGGTGAAGACACAGAATTTGCTGTCTAAATTTAAGTCCTTAAGTTCACAATTGTGGCTGCTTAAATCTTATGCAAGCAGTGTGCAAGGAAAAATGCCATAAAAATGCACAAGTCAAAAATTACACTCTGATTTCCATCTTTAGGTAAATGGCTTACCATTTCTGGTCTTAATAGCCACATCTTCAAAGTAAAAGTTAGGCAGGTGATTCCCAAGGCTCCTATTAGTCTTAGAATTCTATGACTCGTACATACTTGACAGAATTCTGAAAGGTAAAATCTTTCTGAAAGACTATACATATCCAATATATCAAAAGCCCTAAAAATGATATTGATTCCATAATTCTGCTTTCATAAATACACTCTAAGGAAATAAATGGACACACGTACAAATTTGTATGTAAAAGGCTATTGCAGAGTTCAGTTCAGTTCAGTCGCTCAGTCGTGTCCAACTCTTTGCGACCCCGTGAATTGCAGCACGCCAGGCCTCCCTGTCCATCACCAACTCCCGGAGGTCACTCAGACTCACATCCATCGAGTCAGTGATGCCATCCAGCCATCATCCTCTGTCGTCCCCTTCTCCTCCTGCCCCCAATCCCTCTCAGCATCAGAGTCTTTTCCAATGAGTCAACTCTTCGCATGAAGTGGCCCAAGTACTGGAGTTTCAGCTTTAGCATCATTCCCTCCAAAGAAATCCCAGGGCTGATCTCCTTCAGAATGGACTGGTTGGATCTCCTTGCAGTCCAAGGGACTCTCAAGAGTCTTCTCCAACACCACAGTTCAAAAGCATCAATTCTTCGGCGCTCAGCTTTCTTCACAGACCAACTCTCACATCCATACATGACCACTGGAAAAACCATAGCCTTGACTAGATGGACCTTTGTTGGCAAAGTAATGTCTCTGCTTTTCAATATGCTGTCTAGGTTGGTCATAACTTTTCTTCCATGGAGTAAGCGTCTTTTAACTTCATGGCTGCAATCACCATCTGCAGTGATTTTGGAGCCTAAAAAAATAAAGTCTGACACTATTTCCACTGTTTCCCCATCTATTTCCCATGAAGTGATTATTGCAGTGTAATTTACAATAAACAATGGGGGAAGGAATAAAAATATTCATCCAGAGATAATTCATATATAAAATGTATGATGGTGTATGGTATAAGCTTGAAAAAATGTTTTCTACATCATTCTCAGCAACATTTTCTTCTTACTAACTGTCATGACTGAAAAAACAAAAAACAAAGTACTGTGGATGGCATTTGGGAAAAGACTTTCATGGTGAGCAGCCTATGAGTAAAGGTTTGTCTCTGGGCTTTTGGACATTCTCCACACTTGGGACTTTAGCAAAGGGGTGATCGGGGTAGGACCCTGCTCTAGTTGTGACATCTTGGGATTCCATGTTGAGGCAGGAATACGGGGAAGGAGCTATGACCTCTTATGAGCTTCACTTGCTGGACTGCCATTAATGCTTGGGAGCAGCCTGGGTAAAAGTGGAGGTTCAGGTCGCATGGTATCTAAAAAACTCAGCCTTCAGTCATAATTTCTGTTAATAACCAGCACCAAAGGATCCAGGTGTGTCTTCTTAGGTGGGCAGAGCAAAGACAATGGTAGGATTCAGACAGGGGTTCAGGAAAGAGGCCTCCCCATTGGAAGAAGGGGTTGGGATGGGCGGGATTCAGGAAGAAGGAAGAAGTTGCCAGAGTAGGGGAGGAGCTCAGAGATATGGGTCTCTATATTATTTCCTAAGACTGGGACACATTGGAGAGAGAGGTGTGTGGACAACTGACTTCAGAAATCAAGTCAAAAGTCACCTTCTCAGGTCAGGCAAGGGGGGAGGTTACTGAGGGACAACTCAAGCTCAACTCAGAACCTCATTAGCTGTGTCCTCAGTCCTAGTTGGCTTAATGGAGAGGGCATCTCCAGGCTGGGTCCCAATTAGAAGGTGTCACAGGTAGGGAAGCCTGGTGGGGGGTGGTGATGAGAAGGTGTGATGCTGTGATCTTATAAGGTGGTCCCTGTGATCATTGTTGCTGCTGTCATGATGCTTCAAGCTCGCTAAGTTCATAATAGTCAGTCTACAGCCAATCCAAGGACACTAATGGAGCCAATCAAGACCTGGTGAGATGATGAATTTGCTGGCCCGTTTTCAAACACCACCAAGTTTCTCAGTCCAATTAGGTTTCTCATTTTACAATTGTTCCTGGACCATCATGCAGCAGCAGTGTGTTTCAACTCAATGGGCATGAGTTGGAGGCACCTACCAAATGGGCTTCCTTCGGTAATCCAGTGATTGCCTAATTCAACAGGCATGTACTGAATACCTTGCGTGTGCCAAGGACTGGACCATAAGAGAGATGAGTCTCATACAGCTCTTAAGGTGCACTCTCTACTCCACAAATGCCTGGGTGACTCTTTTCCTCTGTGTCCCACGTGTTCTGTGCAGAACCATCTCTTCATCCCATACTTGGCCTCATCTGCAGCTTCCCATGTTCACTGATGCAGAGACCCAAGAGATTTCACTATGTGGCCCAGCACAATAACTAATGCTAGCAATGACACAGCACTTAAGACAGGCTGGGCCCTTTCCTAAGATTTCATGTTATTAAATCACAACATCCCAATGAGGCAAAGTATTCTTATTATTCCTACCGTTTGCTCAAGGTCACAGTTACTAAGTGGGAAGTGGGATTTGAACCCAGACTGTCCCATTTTAGAGTACAGGCACTGAACAATTACTCCAACTTATCAGTGAGGGGTAAAAGAAGACCACTGAGGAATTTATAACCTGCTTGGGGATGACAAAGCTGAATTGCTGAGACCAACAGTGGTTGACGGAGCACTGAGTGTGTGCTTAGACTGTAAAAGTTGTAGAAGCTGAAGAAAGTGAGTTCAGTAGCAGGAAAAGGCTTATTGGAGAGTATCTTGGAAAGTTAATAGGTTTGGGGAGATAAAATTGCAAGGTGGGGTGTTTGGTGGCATGGCAGTTAAGCAAGTGGGGGGCACTGCCCAGCACCCTCTACAGGCCAATATCTGGTACCAGGCACTGGGTCCCGGAGGAGGGTGTAGGCAAGTTAGGATGTGGTTTCTCTTTTTTGCCCTCAAGGACAAAAATATTTCAGATGAACATCTTTTATTCATGCCGTCCTATTTCTGCAAAGCTAAAAGTAACCTAACAGGGTCTTATCAATTTTAGAGAAGAAAATCTTTTCTGCAGAATTTTCAAAAGCTAGTTGGCTTATTTAAATTTTTAAATATTTGAGTTTAAAAAATAGAATTGCTGTCCATATTACGTTCAATATATATTTTTATCTGTATGAAATTATTCCACAGTCAGGACTAAAGTAATTATTATCATTGGGGTTTCCTTATTAAAAACATATTTGAACTTGGTCTCTACTTTAAACATCAATAAGAGACACTAAACAGTTGTGTAGGGAAGATAAGTCCGTTGTGATGATACCAAAGCATTCAGTGTGATTTACTGAGGGAAAAACATACCAATGCTGGTGTTATTAAAGTCAAACAAAAGAAAAAGTAACATCTATAAGGTGATGCTGAAGCTGAAATGCCAGTACTTTGGCCACCTGATGAGGAGAACTGACTCATTGGAAAAGACCCTGATGCTGGGAAAGACCGAAGGCAGGAGGAGAAGGGGACAGCAGAGGATGAGATGGTTGTATGGCATCACAGACTCAATGGGCATGAGTTTGAGCAAGCTCTCGGAGTTGGTGATGGACAGGGAAGCCTGGCGTGTTGCAGTCTATGGGGCTGCAAAGAGTCAAACACGACTGAGCGACTGAACTGAACTGATCAAGTGTGTCTCACATGCCAGGATTTCTATTAATTTTTCATGCACTGTCTGCTTTCATAGTCAGAAAACCTGAGAAGGAGAGTCATATCCCTATTATGCAGATGAGAAAAGTAAGGTTTCAGAAGGTTATTTTCTCCAAATCACATGTGTGGTAGTGAGAGCACAGACTCAAACCCAGCTTTCTGCCTCACGGCCCCCACACTGTTAAAAACCACAGTGGGTTGGGTCCCAGATGCGGTTTGACATGACCCTGATGACACCATGGCTGTCTCCCTGGTCAGCACCCAGCCCCAGGGTTCCCTCTTGCTGTGTAGACATGAGTGTTTCTGGGCAGTGGGTGAAGCCTGTGGTGTGTGGACGAAATAGCTGGCAGACTGGCTGTCATATTCAGAATTCTCCTTGAACTCTTTGCTGTCATCCCTGGACATATAACAGCTTTGTCAAGGTTACAGACAGGAAACCCAAGGCTTTCTCTTCAGCCAGAACCCTGCCTTCTTCTCTGTTGGACTTTTCCATTGGATCTAAGTGAAGCTCATTTCAAGATGTGGCCAGTAGACAAGCAAGTCTATCTGGAAGGACATCGCCAATTCCTCTAACTCTTCTAGTAACAGAGATGGGGCCTGTGTATATTGTATAAGAACTGGAAATGTGGGAAGGAGTCTGGTTGGTTCAGTGTTGTGCCTGTAGCCCTGCAAGTCTGCTCCCAGCCACAGGGCTCTGCAAATTCAGAGCTCCTGGAAATTTTATTGTTTGATTTGGCCACGTGTGTTTTGATACCTCAGAAAAAAAGAGGACAGCTTGGACATGAGAAACTGGAAAGATTTATGGTAAAAGGAAAGAGTGAGTTAAGATGTTCATTAGGCTTCAAAATGAAAGGCTTACCCAGATTAACTCAAGATGCTTTGGCAGTTCTTTTTAAAGGGAACTTCTTACGACCAGACATTGCAGGGGGAAAAGAATATACATTTAGTAAAAATATATATTTCAGGGAATTCCCTGGTTGTCTAGTGGTTAAACTTGGCACTTCTGTGGCCTAGGTGTAATCCCTGGTTGGGGAACTAAGATCCCACAAGCCGGGCGGTGGGGCCAAAAGAAAAGAATAACATATACATACATACATATATATATGTATATTTCAGTGTACATACACTTCCATTCCTAGGGGTATTTTGAAACTCGGGGCTTTAATTGCCAGGCTGCCAGGCTTTAGACCCTGGTGACTCTTTTCCAATTACAACATACAAATTTAAATAGATCAATAATATAATAAATTTTACCTCCTAGTTACTATTTCTATGTATCAATTTCTCCATTTGACAAATAGAAACAGTAATAGTACCTACCTCATATTTTTTTAAGAGTTAAAAAAACCCATATGTACAAGTGCTTAGCACAGTGCCTTATTGATTGCTGCTGCTGCTGCTGCTAAGTCGCTTCAGTCATGTCTGACTCTGTGTGACCCCATAGACGGAAGCCCACCAGGCTCCCCTGTCCCTGGGATTAGCACGTACTGAAAAAAAAAAAAAATGAAGTCATCATTAGTGATATTGTGTGCTTAGTCACTCAGTCATGTCCAACTCTTTGTGATCCCATGGACTGTAGCTTGCCAGGATCCTCTTTCATGGGGATTCTCCAGGCAAGAATAATGGAGTGGGTTGCCATGCCCTCTTCCAGAGAATCTTCCCAACCCAGGGATCGAAACTAGGTCTCCTGCATTGCAGGCAGATCTTTACCAACTGAGCCGCCACAATATGGGAAGCCCATATTGTGACAATTAAAAAGTGGATATAAGACATATGGATCCCTTAGTAAATGTGATCTGACTCTAAACCCAGAGTGGCTGTACCCTCACGTGTCCTTTATTTCCTTTAGGCTCTAGGCTTGGGCACCCTGTGGGTCTAGGCAGCACCCACTGTGATTCTTCTGGCAGCTAACAGCCCTTAGCAAGGGCCCAAAGCACACAAGTTAGCTGAATTTTACACAACAAAGTCTAAGGCACTCTTCTTAGTATTCACACACCAATACTCTCAGACTAGTTTTAAAATCTGCTTTTCTTTTAAAATAACTTTATCTATTGTTACAGAATGGATTGAAACAATCTGATCATAAAATCATCACTGCTAAACAACCTATCTTTTTAAGCATGACAGGATCACCTCTGAGGAATGGAACTGACCTCAGTTTGGGGGCTTATATCTGCTTTTCCCACACTGTGTCAATTTAATCATGAAGAAACCCACAAAACCTCGCTTATCTCAGGGAAGTGGCCGATGTTAATTGTAAAGTTTTATCTTCTTTTAACCGTCGTCTAGGAGAGTAGTTTTATTACCTTATCATAGCTCTATTATGACAAGAAATGGAAAATTCATGCCTGCACATATTGCTTATGAATATGTGGCAGGTCTAGATGCATCTTTTATGAAGATGGAACATTTGGCTTTGTGTTGGTAGTGTGGAGAATAACACACCTGGGCCCGCACCCTAGGCGATGTCCAGGTTATTATTACAAGGGTTTCACTAACTGAGTAGTTTTTAGGCACTTAGACCCTCATAAATGGTCCAGGCCTCACTGATAGTACTTTATTTCTATGACTTTTAGGAGTTAGAGATAATATGAGCTAGCTGGGTTTGTAAAGCATGTGGGAAATATATGGAAGTAAAGCCTTAGAAAAGGACTTCCCTGGTGACTCAATGGTAAAGAAGCTGCCTGCCAATGCAGGAGACTAGGTTTGATCCCTGGGTCTAGAAGATCCCCTGGAGAAGGAAATGGCAACTCATTTCAGTATTCTTGCCTGGGAAATCCCATGGACAGAGGAGCCTGGTGGGCTACAGTCCATGGGGTCACAAAGAGTCAGAAATGACTTAGCGACTAAGCAACAACGAGAACAAAAGCCTTAGAAAGCGAATTTGTTATGCTTTCTTTCACTGTTGCTACTCCTGTAAGAACCAGATCAGATCTTGAGAGGCTGCGATGGCTGCCATCTAGTCCAAGGTCTCTCTTGGAACACATCACTGGTTCACTCTCTGTTGGTCTCAAGTCACCTTTTGGTTTCTGGTGGAATAAATGTAACTCTTCTGTAGCACTTAATGTAGTAATTGATTAACCCATATCAGTCTTTTGTATTTTTATAAAGACCTCATGAAAGTGAAAGTTGCTCAGTTGTGTCTAATTCTTTGCAACCCAATGGATTGTAGACTGCCAGGCTCTTCTGTCCATGGGATTCTCCAGGCAAGAATACTGGAGTGGGCTGCCATTCCCTTCTACAGAGGATCTTCCCAACCCAGGGACTGAACCTGGGCCTTCTGCTTTGCAGGCAGACTCTGTACCATCTGAGCCACCAGGAAGCCCTAAGGTGCTCATGATTATATCTAACATTTATGCTCTCCAAGTGTCTCTTTGAAATCTATCTGCTTTCAATCTTGCTCAGGTTTTTCTAATGTTTGAAAGGAATTGCATAGGAAAAGATGACTTGGCTTTTAGTACAAAAGCCACCAGAGAACCTTTGGAACTTTCTCTTGTGCACTGGTGTCTTCTGACACTCACTCAGTAGGTAAACTCATGTAGAAGAGAGCTGTGTCTAATGGGACTGTCTGATTCTATTTATTTTTTGTTATCATCTTGCAGGCTGTTTTTGGTATGCAGTCATTTGAGTTGCCAGTCTCCAGAAAACTGGGTAATCCTGTGCAGATAATTTCAAATTTGCCTCAAACACCTAAACAATGACATTTTCTATGTGCCAACTTGGATTTTTGCTTTTGAGAATAACTAGAAAGCTAAGGAGAAATGCATCTCTTCTAATCAGTAATTTAAATGTCTTTGGGTTTTACTTGGTTTTATTCTTTAACATTAATTTAAATGTATTTGGGTTTTATTTCATTTTATTGCTATGCATGCAACTTTTACTACTCTGCCAAAAGTATGAATTTTGCACATTTTAATTTAGGCCTTAATGTGTATATGTGTTGTACAAGCCAAATAATATTATGTGTGTTTTTGGCTGAAAACCAGGAAGCAAGCATTTGTCTCAGGAGCCTAGACTGTTTTTTAGAGCCTCAAAGAACTTCCCTTAAAACAATTGCCTAGAAGCTTTTGATCTTCTAATGTTATTGATAAGATATTTCATCACCATCCCAATATATTTTTATATACTTATCATTCAGTAGTTTCCAGGTTGGCGTGGAGATGCTAAAACTCCCTTCCCAGGACTTGCAAGGCTATACATTCTCTGGCCCTTGCTTCTGCTCAGAACTGGTTGAGTGAGTTAACTCATGCATCTGCCACTGTAGAAATAGAGCATTGGTATTACAACCACAGACAAAAGCTAAAAAGACAAAGTAACCACAGTGAGATATCAACTCATAGCCATTAGAATGGCTATTATCAAAAGAGCAGAAAACCACAAGTGTTGGCGAGGAGATGGAGAAGTTGAAACCTTTGTGTCCCGCTTCTGGGAATGCACTTGGTACAGTTGACATGGAAACCAGTGTGGAGGTTCCTCCAAAAGTTAAAAGTAGCATTACCATATGATCCAGCATCCATTCTGGATGTATTTTCAGAAGAACAGAAAGCAGAGACTCAGACATTTGTATACCCATATTCAGAACAGCATCATTCATACTAGGCAGGAGGTGAAAGCAACCCAAGTGTCCACCAATGGGTGAACGGATAAACAAAATGTGGTCAATCCATCCAAGGGAATATTATCCAGCCTAGAAAAGGAAGGCAAATCTGCCACATGCTACTACATGGATGAACCTGGAGGACAATATGTGAAGTGAATAAGCCAGTCACAAAAAGACAAATGCCATTATGATTCCACGTACATGAGTTGCCTAGAACATCAAGTTTATAGAAATGGGGAAAGGTTGGTTGCTAGGAGTTGTGGGGAGGGGAGAATGGTGAGTTGTAATAAAGTTTCAGTTTTCGAAGTTGAAAAACTTTCTGGAGATATGTTGCACAGCAATGTAAATATCCACAGCACTACTAAACTGTACACTTAAAAATGGTTTAAATGGTTAAGGTTTATGCTATGTCCCTTCTATCATAATGTTTAAATAAATAATGCATATTCACATTGAAAAAAGCCTTACAAGGTTACCTTATTTGTCCATTATGACCTAACAATTTTATGACTAATAAAGAACAGATATCATGAAGTGTGAAAGAACGTGCTGGGAAAGATTGAGGGCAGGAGGAGAAGGGGGCAACAGAGGATGAGATGGTTGCCACCACTGATTCAATGGACATGAGTTTGAGCAAACTCTGAGAGAAAGTGAAGGACAGGGAAGCCTGGCTTGCTGCACTCCACGGGGTCGCAAAGAATCAGACATGACTTAACGACTGAACAACAGCAACAAATCATAATAACAGCAGATAAAGTAGAAGATACATTCAAGTTCTTAATATTTATTCGTCTCCAGTAGATCAGTTTTACTTACCTCAGTCTGGAGGCCACCAGTTTTACAGTATGTTCATTGGCTGATGGTGATGGACACAGAGCCACGCCCCCCACTCCCTGTAAGGAAGGGCTCGTGTCACCGCGGCAGGGTGCTCACTGGACAGCCCGCTGTCAGCCACCCTGGGACCTGCCAGCTGTGAACAGCCACCTCACCGGGGTCATGTCCTTTCTGGGGTGTTGGTGACTGAGTGTGATGGGTGGGGAAAGTGTGGCCCTTTTAGCTGGCTGTGGGGCACAGGTGGTCAGCACCCTCATCCCAGACTTTCTCGCCCTGTGGCTGAGGTTTTGTCTGGCCTGCACTGCGATTCTACTTCTTTCTCTGCCTGAGTCTACTTTCACTTCCTTTCACATGTATGGATTCCTAACAAAAAAATTTACACCCAAATTCCATCTCAGGATCTGATTTCAGAGAAGAGAACTTGCAACATATATCAAGATACTATTAAGAACGGGGGTGGAGGAGGGATGGTGTGGGAGTTTGGGGTCAGCAGATGCAAGCTATTATGTATATTTAGGATGGATAAACAACAAGGGCCAACTGCATAGCACAGGGAATTAAATTCAATACCTGTAATAGACCATAATGGAAAAGAATATAAAAAGAATATATATATATATATATGTATAATGGAATCACTTTGCTGTATAGCAAAATTAATACTTTTTTATGTTTAAAAATTTGATTAACATTGTGAATCAATTATGCTAAAATTAAAAAAAATTTTAAGTATAATTGATTCACAATTAAATTGACTCACAAAATTAAAAAAGATACTATTAAGGTTAATGTAAACTGATCCTTTAATTTCTAAACATGAGTGAATAAATTTTTAAGTTACTTAGTGAAATGATGAAGGCCATCACATTTGAAGAATAAAACAAGTGGGAGTTCTGAACAGGAAAATTAAGGTCTTTTATGCTTAAGAAGCACAAGCTGGAATCAAGATTTCCGAGAGAAATATCAATTATGGCAGAAAGTGAAGAGGAACTAAAAAAAAGCCTCTTGATGAAAGTGAAAGAGCAGAGTGAAAAAGCTGGCTTACAGCTCAACATTCAGAAAACGAAGATCATGGAATCTGGTCCCATCACTTCATGGGAAATAGATGGGGGAACAGTGGAAATAGTGTCAGACTTTACTTTTTTGGGCTCCAAAATCACTGCAGATGGTGATTGCAGCCATGAAATTAAAAGACGTTTACTCCTTGGAAGGAAAATTATGACCAACCTAGATAGCATATTCAAAAGCAGAGACATTACTTTGCCAACAAAGGTCCATCTAGTCAAGGTTATGGTTTTTCCAGTGGTCATGTATGGATGTGAGAGTTGGACTGTGAAGAAGGCTGAGCACTGAAGAATTGTTGCTTTTGAACTGTGGTGTTGGAGAAGACTCTTGAGAGTCCCTTGGACTGCAAGGAGATCCAACCAGTCCATTCTAAAGGAGATCAGTCCTGAGTATTCTTTGTAAGGAATGATGCTAAAGCTGAAACTCCAGTACTTTGGCCATCTCATGCAAAGAGTTGACTCATTGGAAAAGAGTCTGATGCTGGGAGGGATTGGGGGCAGGATGAAAAGGGGATGATAGAGGATGAGATTGCTGGATGACATCACGGACTCGATGGATGTGAGTGTGAGTGAACTCTGGGAGTTGGTGATGGACAGGGAAACCTGGCGTGCTGCAATTCATGGGGCTGCAAAGAGTCGGACACGACTGAATGACCGAATTGAACTGAATTGATGATTAAGAAATACACACATACACAACCCACACACACACAAAAGAACCAAACTAACATTAAAAATAATGTTACAAAATGAATAGGAATCTTTGCTCTGTGAAAGTTGCAGAGTTTGTACTTCAGGTAAATATTTTTATACAAAGCAAGTATGATCAGACATTAATATTTGTATGTTTCTCCCAGATTGTAAATGTAGACATGATCAATGGGTTTGAAAGAAGAAGAGCTACTCATACATATCCTAAGATGATTGGAGAAGGAAATGGCAACTTATTCCAGTATTCTTGCCTGGGAAATCCCATGGACTACAGTCCACGGGGTCACAGAATCATACACAATTTAGTGACTAAACAACAATCCTAAGACGATGAATAGCTTAATCCACCATCAGGCCAGTTCATAGTCACAAGGAGAGGAAGATAAAATGTATGGGAAAGGCCAAGGTGGGAGCTACCAGGTAACTGAGTAGTTACCTTTAAATATAGTTATTCCCTTTGGAGTAATTAGAGCCGTATTTCTGATTCTTCTCTCTGCCTCTATGATAGCTTGTGGAATTAAGGAATTTCTCTGAGAAATCCCACACATCTGAGAAGTTTTTCCAAACATTACAGTCTCTGCAGATGTGTTTTGTGCTCAAATATAATTTAATTTCTACTTCCCTTTGACTTTATTTCTGTGGATCTTATAGGACCTTCCACATGTAGAACATTCTTAAACATAAACGTATATAAAACCTTCAAAATCAGGAGTCAGTGGTTTGTGATCATGGAAGGAAGAAGAGATGTAAGAACCGAATTAATTCTACTTCCATTTGGCTATTGAATGAGCTAAAAACTCAGCCTTCTTTCAGATTCTTCTAAACCGTGATAATGAGAGCTGATATTTACTCATGCAATGTGTCATATGTATTTTATTAGGATTATCTCAGTATTTCTTCAAAACAACCTGCAAAGAAGGAATTATTATAAACTCATCTTACAATAAGGAAATATATAGCTTAGGGGATTTAAACAACTTGCCTAAAGTTATAGGGGATGGAACTGAAAGAAACAGGAAGGAAACTAAGTGGCTGGCTGGAATATACATTTGAATGTAACCAGCCAGTTCATCAATTTGCTGTTTAATTTATGGTTTACATTGTATGAATTGGTATTTTAAGCAAATGTTCTGAATTGTATTACTTTGGACTGATAGACTTTAGCTAAAAAAACTATAAGACACTTAAATTTTAAGATTTTTTTTCCATTAAAAATGTTGCAGGCTTATTTAAGGAAGAAAATATCCGAAGCAGTTACAGTGAATAAATTGTTTTTTGGATGACTCACCTAAAGGAGAGAGGGGTGAGGCATTAAATGATCCATCTAATCATCTAATCTCATTTACCAGGGAGATGATGGTTTTAATTTCCTGAACTTTGAAGTTTACCCAGCTCATTGCCAGAAACATCTTTGTGGGGCACAGAAATGGCAGATACATGCCATCTGTCCTGCCTGTCCTCCCTGCCACATGCATGGCAGACAGTACTAATAGATCACAGCACCAACGGAGCCCAGAGGTGGTCAGGAATTTGTTTCAGCTGAGTCCATAGGAACCAAATGACTGGAAAGACTTTTGGTGAGGACAACATTGTTTTTGGTCCTCTAGCACTTTGGGGGACTGGAAAAGGGGAGTTCAAGGTGCAGCTCTGGCCTATGGGGCATTTAAAATGAGTGATTTTTTTTTTTAATACCTTGAACAGTCTCAGCTTCCTCTTAAATTTTCTAACCAGGGTTGTGGCATTTAAGGCAGAGAGGTTTTAGGGCAAAAGCTACTCTTTCCACTTCCTTGATACCTTGTTAGGCAACTGGACAGTTAAATAATATTAACACAATCTCACTTAGGCTGATAAGAGCTTAATATATTGATCCTCTAATACATTTGCAACTTTAAAGGAATCTTTTATCTGCTATTCAGATTTCATAAACATTTATGTGCCAGACATGTTAGGTGATTTCAGAATCTCTGGCTCTTGGAAACACAATTGCAGTTTTGGTTCCTCTGCAGGCTAACAGGGACAGTTATTTTGAAACAAACTTTCTGGCAAACCTCAGATAACAGCTTACCCAAGGTCCCTAAGCTTGTGGGTAGGCATGGGCTGTGGCTCAGGACTAAATAGAAATGAATGTTCTCTGCAGGGAGCAGTCATTACCAATTTAATGAACCAGAGTTCTGTTTATAACTCTGTGAGGGATCATAATGTGTAAATTTAAATAAACCACCATGGCTTTGATTTTAAGTGTTAATATGTAAACTATTAGTCTCTTCCTAAGTTTGAAAGTAAAATGTATGAAATTTGGATGCGTCTATCAAGTTTACTGACAGGTGGCAATGCCCAGTGAGAGACACCAATAGAAATGCAAACAGGGTTCCAAACAATGACATTGCAGGATCTGAGGTCCGCATGGGTTAGTTATGTTCTATCTGCTATAGGGTTGAAAGTGAAAATGTTAGTTGCTCAGTCATGTCCGACTCTTTGTGACCACATGGACTATGTCTCTGTCCTTGGGATTTCCCAGGCAAGTACTGGAGGGGGTTGCCATTCCCTTCTCCTTGTGATCCTCCTGACCCAGGCATTGAACCCGGTTTCCTGCATTGCCGGCAGATTCTTTACTGTCTGAGTCACATGGGGTTATAGGATTGATGGCTTTCATTAGTAAGTTACATTTAAACACACATTTATATACACTTGCATATGACGCATCTTTTAAGTTGTAAACCAAAGCAATGAAAATGTCCTTTGAGATCTTCACGGTCTCTTCTCCGAGCTCCTTCTGTAGGACTGATTCTTCATCAGTTCCCTTTATTTGCAACATTTTCTATTGGCTGTAGACTTCGGCATGCGGGGATATACTGGCCCTGTTCACTGCTGTCTTTTCAGAGCCTAGTTCTATGCCAGATCCATACCTGGTGCTCATGAAATGTTTGCTGGATAAATGAATGAATGACTTTGAGAAGTATAACTACTGAACAAAGGATCTTGTATCAGGACTTCTTTTCCCGTGCTTAATGAGTTTTTCCTGAACGGCTAATTTAATTTAATTTTTTTAATTAGTAAATTCAATTGTCTGATCTCCAGGTGAGTTCCATTTGGGATGAACTAAGCCAACCGTCTTGAAATTGGTATCCATGTACTTTCTGAGGATGGAAAAGATTTTCCAGGTGGTCCACAGACAAAAACACTTTAAAGGAATCAGCATGCAGATCTTTGACTTCCACATATGCTCTTTCTCTTAAAATTAGTTTCCCTGAGAATACACATGTAAATCACCTCTATGGTTATGATCATCTTTCTTCCACTTTTATTGTAAAAAAGCATGTTTCCCACACAGTGTATATCCTACCTGGAGTGGGAGACGCTCAGGTGGCCATAAAACCTACCATCCAAACCTCAGGGGCATTCCTGAGCAAGAAACATAGGCTCTATACATCGACTTGGTATAACTAACACTGACAAAGATTTTCAAAGATAACGCTATTATAATTCCCTTCCCCCCTTCTGAGAATACTTGGCTAAAACGTGCCTCTTAGTGAAAGAGTAGCAGGTAAATTAATAATCACTTATTGTATATCAGTAAAAAAAATTTAAGATATTCTTCCCAGATATTGATCAAGCAAACAAATATAATGAGCAAGATAGTAGTTTCCAAAATGTTGTTAGCAAAAAAGGAGGATGTAATTGGGTTGTCAGTGGATAAAATCAAAAGAGATTTGCAAACATGTTTATAGCAGCATTATTCATAGTAACTCAGAGTTATTAACCCAAAGCTCCACCAACAGTAGGGTAACTTGTGGCAGCGGTACAGGCAAATGCTACGCAGCAGTGAAGAAAACCAGACTATTACTACACACAACACACAGGCCCGTTGGGCTGCAACCGCAGACCTGCAAGCTTTGTGGTTGCTCAGCTTCAAGACTGAAGAAAGAGCCTGGAGAAAACAACATAGACAGGCACGGCTTGTTGAACAGGAGATCTTACCCCGAGTCCTGGAGTGACACCCTCCTGTTTACAGCAGACAGCTAGCAGATTGGACGTGGAGCAGTCTTCTCTACTCGGGGAGAAGGAGGCTACCATTTACAGGCGGAACTGAGGTCAGAAAGACTCAGTTACCAGGGACTAATTAAGCGCTATAATTAAGAGGATTTGGATAGTCATGTGGGTGAAGCTGGGACTCTAGAGAGAGTGAGAGGATGGTCATCTGCAGAGGTCTGACCGTACAAGGACTTTCACAGTTGCAGAGGGTACATACTCAAGGATTCCATTCTGATGAAGTTTATCAACAGATAAAACTGATTTATGGCATTAGAAACTAAAATAATGCTACCTTAAAATAGACAGCTAATGGGAAGTTTGGCCTTTTATACAGTTCATGAGGTTCTCATAGCAAGTATACTACTAGGGTGGTTTGCCATTCCCTCCTCCAGTGGATGCAATGAACATGAACTTGTGCAAACTCTGGGAGATGGTGAGGGACAGGGAGGCCTGGCGTGCTGCGGTTCATGGGGTTGCAAAGAGTTGGATACGACTGGGTGGCCAAACAACAACAACAACAACAACAACAAATGTTGCTGTAAACACAGGGAGCTCAACCCAGTGCTCTGTGACAACCTAGAGGGGTGGAATAGGGTAGCAGGGTAGGATAGGGTAGTTGGGTAGGAGGGAAGTTCAAGAGGGACAGGACATATTTATATTTATGGCTGATTCACGTTATTGTTTGGCAGAAATCAACACAACATTGTCAAGCAATTGTCCTCAAATAAAAAAGAACAATAGTGCTAACTTTGGGTGGAATATAGGCTAGGAGGGGGCATAAGAGAGACCTCCAAATAGATGGAAATAGTCTAATCTTGATTTGGGTAGTGATCACATGGACCTATCTATATTTAACATCTCCTTGAATGGTACACTTGAGATTTGTAAACTTTATTGAGGTTACATGTTAGCACAAAAGAAGAAACTGATTTATTTAGTCAATAAAGTTGTGCTTATGCACAGTGCTAAGTGCAGCTGATCTAATACTGAAGTTACAGATAGGAAAACCATATCCCATGTGAGCCCTTCTTTTGCCATAATTACTAATACCTACTTGAACTCCCCTATCACCAGTTAGCGATCACTATGTAACAAATCCATCCCCAAACTTAGCGGCTTAAAGGAACAATAATTTCCCAAGTGGCGCTGGAGGTGAAGAATCCGCCCACCAATGCAGGAGATTCAGCAGACACAGGTTCGATCCCTGAGTTAGGAAGAACCCCTGGAGGAGGAAATGGCAACCCACTCCAATATCCTTGCCAGGAAAATCCCATGGACAGAGGAGCCTGGTGGGCTACAGTCCATGGGTTGCAAAGACTTGGACGCGATTGAGTGACTAAGCACACACACAGTTTTAATACACTTCCCGATATCGTAGGTCAGGCACCCATGCCCGCTCAGATGGTCGATTCTTGTACATCTGTTTGTCTTGAGGGCAGCTGTTGGTGGTGTTGACTGGCAGGAGGGCTCAAGAAGACTCTCCTCCCAGACTCCAGCAGAGAGGCTGAGAGAGGAGTCAGCGGGATGACTGCTTGAAGCCCTCCACGTGGCCCTTCTGGAGGGTGTCTCAGGGTGGTAAGACCTCTAACGTGGTGCATGGCCAGTTGCAGGCCACGTGGGCCTTACGACATGGCCCTGGGAGCCACATGGTGTCTCTTCTGACTCACTCTGCTCATGTTCAAGTAGGGCAGACATAAACCCCAGCTCCAGTAGGAGGAATGTCACAGAATTTACAGTCATTTTTTAAAAAGCACGATGCATACTTACAGACAGGATCCAAGGATTATCAGTTCCGCATTCTGAGTATCTTTCTCACATCCTTTCCTCTTCTCCATCTTCACCATGGCTTACTTAGCTCAGATTCTCAGTCTCTTATCTGTAGTATTGGATGATGGCTTTAGCTGGTCTCTTATTCCTAGTTTCTCTCCCTTTCATTTGATCTTACTGGATGTTAACTGATGTGCCATTCCGTGTCTGTCAAGCTTTTGCTAAAAAAACAATTTTTTTTTCTTAATAAATCTGGCTTTATTTACTAACTAAAAGTCAAACTCCTTTGCCTGCCAGTCAAGGCCCTTTGTCACCTAGTGCTCATCTAACTTCCAAACTTATCTTCCACAGGCTTTTTCATGGGTTTGAACTTGCACCAAACATCTGTTTTCCATTTTCTCTCTGCAGAATTTGCCCTTCACAGACTGAGTATGAACTCACAGGGTTTATTCTGTGTCTTCATGGGCCTTCCCACCCCTCGGCCCCTACCCTCCCACCCAAATCTCACAGTTCTGAAAGGTCCTGATAAAAAGCTTCCTCTGGTTGGACTAAGCATGCCTGGGCTAGAATGCTTAGTCCAGCCAGTGAACGTTTACAGCAGTCTTCTTTGTCAGGCTCTGTTTCAGGTCCTGAAAACACAGGCAAATGAGGTTCCCAGCCTCTGAGTTTATAAATCCTTATTTGCAAGTAATACTGTCATTAGATGTCTCATGAAAATTCACTTTTTCTTTTCTTGTGCTACCTTTGAAGGTGGTGTAAATGGAGTAACCAAACAGCCAGGTCCTAAAACTGTATGACCTGGGGCCTCAGTTTTCTTTTCTGTAAAGTATGATAATAGTCATACCTGTCACATAGTAACCATGAAGTTCATACATGTGATTAAATATAAAACACCTAGAATAGAGTTTGGCAAACAGACCTAAATTAGCTTCAGTAATTATCATCATCATTATCACAACCATCGTCCTTAGTAACATATATTTTTTCCTCTCCTCTTGCCCCATTAGATTATAAACTTACTTCTTCAGAAGTGGGCAACGTATCTTATGTATTGATGGTGTTTTGAAAGAGTGAGAGCTTTTAAGTCAGGCAGAGATGTTTGAGCCCAGCTCTGCATCTCACCGTTAGACCTTGGGCAGGTTGGCATTCCATACTTTATTTTTTTCATATGGAAATTCTGACAGAGAGTTGTCATGGGGATTTAGTGTGGTAACATTTGTAAATCATCTGATATTTAGGATGTGACCCCAAATGACAAAGATGGTAACAATGATAATGATGATAAAATAACTGACAATTCCTCTGCTGCTGCAGCTAAGTCGCGTCAGTTGTGTCCGACTCTGTGCGACCCCATAGACAGCAGCCTAGTAGGCTCCTCTGTCCCTGGGATTCTCCAGGCAAGAACACTGGAGTGGGTTGCCATTTCCTTCTCCAATGCATGAAAGTGAAAAGTGAAAGTGAAGTCGCTCAGTCATGTCCGACTCTTAGCGACCCCACGGACTGCAGCCCACCAGGCTCCTCCGTCCATGGGGTTCTCCAGGCAAGAGTACTGGAGTGGGGTGCCATTGCCTTCTCTGGACAATTCCTCAAACCCCCTGTATTTAATACGATATATAATTTAGTATATTCTATATATAAGTAATCTCCTTTTGTCATTCACTGTAAATAGTAAATACCTTTACATTTCAACCCATGTGATTTTGCCTTACCTTTTAAAATCATTACATAGCCTTTCTTTACATGTGTGTGTGTGCATGCAAGCTAAGTCTCTTTAGTTGTATCCGACTCTGTGCCACCCCATGGACTGTAGCCCGCCAGGCTCCTCTGTCCATGGGGTTCTCCAGGCAAGAATACTGGAGTAGGTTGCCATGCTCTCCTCCAAGGGATCTTCCTGACCCAGGGATCGAACCTGCATCTCATGTATCCTGCATTGACAGGCAGGTTCTTTACCACTAGTGCCCCCTGGGAAGACCTGATATGTGTGTACCATAATTTAATCAGTCTCTTATAAATGTGTTTCCAACTTTTCGCATTATATGCCACACTGTAATCAAATGAATTACATACACATGTTTCCACCCTATCTTATTATTTCTTTAAGACAAGTGATTAAAAGTAAAGCTGCTTGCATAAAGGAAATATGCTTACGGGTTTTAAGCATACTGACTGGTTAAATCTACCATTATTCCTCCAGTAGGGACCATCTCTGTTTCAGACATCTTTGAAACATGAGACTTTGATCAAGACTTTACACCTTCCTCAAGATTTATTTTTTATCTATCCTTTTCACCTGTCAATAGATCCCAACTAACCCATGTTTGTTTTTTTTTTTTTTTAAAGGTGTACCTGTTTTTATTTCCTCTGGACTGTGGACTTTTTGAGAGAAAAATCCTTTTTTCATTTGGTTGTGTCCCCAGGTCACTGGTCCATTTCTTTGGAATCTAGAGTAAACATTTCTCTTTCCTCAGCAATTCTTTGCTGCTTTAAGGTTGATACAGGTCTTAAACAAAATCACCTACTTATTTGTTAAAGAGTGGGTGAGAAGAGAGAGAATTTCAAGTGCTCAGAAATTAAAATTTATGTTTAGAATTTCCTTTCCTTTCGACTGTACCTCCCTTTCTCTCCTGTTGGTATTTCCCAAGCAGATAGATTTAGAGAGGCTGAGCGCTGCACCCACAGCTGCAGAGAAGAACAGAGAAGAGATGAGGAGGGGCAGTTTGAGGGGTTGCTGGGCAAGCATGGAGGTGGCTGTCCCATCTCACCTAACCAGGCACACCTAACCTGTGCCTGGTCAGTGTGCTAGAAAAGAGTTTGAGATCCTATTGTGTGCCAGACATTAATACCAGACTTAAAAATGAAAAAGAGTGCCAGATACTAGGCAAAACGCTGAGACCAACTAGGGTGATTTTACAGAAAGACAGAAAGAATTGTTCCTTACAACAGAACAGAGAAACGGAATGCGAATTTTAGACAAAACTGAAAACACAATCCAGAGAGAGGAAGCTGCTTTAGTAAATCACTGTATCTGAAAATTTAATTCAGACATAAAAGCAAGTTTCCTCCTTTAGTCTCATAATCACATGGTTCCTCCAGGGAGATCTTAAAAGTCCTGTGGATGATCGTTCATAAAGCGCCCCGTGTAAGTGGTGGGGCATAAAAACCAGGTGAGGCCCTGACGAGCCAGAAAAAAGGCTGCTCTATTGATTCTCCTTCGGTTTTAGGAGGGCCTTAGATTTGCGCTTTGAGGGTGTATCAGCCAGAGTCCTCCAGAGAAACCGAACTAATGGGGTGTGTTTTGTTGTGTGCGTGCGTGTATGTGTGTGTAGAGACAGAGAGACAGACACACATGCACAGAGAGACTGAACTTGAAGGAATTGGCTCATGCAATTGTAGAGGCTGGCAAGTCCAAAATCTGCAGTGAGGCAGGCACCCTGGAGACCCAGGGAAGTGCTGATGTTGCAGCTGAAGTCTGAAGGCCATCTGGGGGCAGAACTCCTACTTCCTCAGGGGTGTGTTAGCTGCTCAGTCATGGCCCACTCTTTGTGATCCCATGGACTGTAGCTCTCCAGGCTCCTCTGTCCTTGGAATTCTCCAGGCAAGAATACTGGAGTGGGTAGCCATTTCCTTCTTCAGGGGTTCTCTCCGACCCAGGGATTGAACCTGGATCTCCTGCATTGCAGGCAGATTCTTTATCATCTGAGCCACCCGAGGACCACAGTCTTCTACTCTTAATGCCTTCAACTGATTAGACAAGGCTCACCCACTTTATGGAGGGTGATGTGCTTCTTGGTGTCTACTGATTTAAATACTGATCACACCCAACCAATACCTTCACAGTACCATCCAAACTGCTGTCTGACCTGAAACTGAGTATCAGGACCTAAGCAGGCTAACACATGAAATTAATCATCATCACAAGGGGTGTAATTTCTTTTCAAGCAGGACTGTCACTGAGTGAAAGGGGAGAAGGTCTGGTGCCTTTAGGCCTTCAGGGTGATGAGTCTCTGTAGGAAAACAGGACCTGCCATGTGGGAGAGTCAGTGGCCTCAAGGAGGGCTTGGGCAGAGGGACACCCATGCTGCCTTTGTCCTGAGCAAAGAGAATACAGCTGGCCAAGAAGCAGCAGGGCCTGGAAAGAAGACAGATGTGGGGGGTGAGCAGGGTGTGAGGAGGAGCACATTCCATTAGATCTTTACCTGCAGAGAAGAAAAGAACGAGATGCTCTAGGAAGTCCCTTCTCATACCCTGAGTTTCTGAACGTCTTAGCCGGGGACCCCTCCTGGGATGGGGGCCACCAGTCAGCATCAGCGAGGTGAAGGGTCTCTAACTGAAGGGGCCTCTGAACCAACAAGTTCAACCCTTAGTTTAAGAGAAGTGACATCATGGCGGGTCCACCATGGGGCTGCTTGGGGTCTTGGCCTGCTCGTCACACACTGGGGCTCTTTCTTACTGTGGGTGATTTTTACCCACTTGGGGAGCTACAGAATCAGATCTGTCCTGAGGCTGGGATACTGGACCTATTCCTTCCCACACCCAACACCATCAACCAGGATGTCAATGCTGGAGGATCCTTTAGTCTCCTGTTTAGGGGCTCCTTTACTTAATCTTCAGGACACAGACCCATTTTTATTCTGTAAATTTAAATTTTCCAGTTAATTTTTAAACTTCATAAAGGCTAGTTTTAATCAAAGATATTAATAATGAATGTTAAATAGACATGTTAAATATCTATTTCACATAAGTCCTTGTCTCTTCAAATTATCACTGCCAAAGGTTGTAACTTTCATTTCTATTGATGTCTGTTATCTTTCTAATATATCACAAAATAAATGTCATGTCACATGAGGCACCAGGAGAAAAGCAAGATATCTATTTATGTGTCTTTTTATCAGTAAAGAAACCTTTCTGAAAAACCGCCACCACTGACCCCAGCAGATTTTCCTTGACCAAGATTGTATCACACCTTTCAAACCCAGACACAAACACATAATAAAGTATTAGAACTTTTGGTAAATTGTGTTCCATCCATCAGGTGAAATAACTGAACTGTGAAATAAGTGCTATTTTTTACAGATCCTAAAATTTTCCCTGTTAAGGCCAAGACCTGGGTACCATTTCACAGCTGAATAAACTGCCAATGATGGGACTTCCTTACTGGTGCAGGGCTTAAAAATTTGCCTTCCAAAGCAGGGGACATGGGTTCAATCCCCAATCGGGGAACTAAGATCCCATGTGCTGCCAGGCCAACTAAGCCTGTGCACCCCAAATACTGAGCCCATGCACAACAACTAGAGAGAACCCAATGTGCCACAAATTACAGACCCTCCAGGCTACAAATAAGGCTTGATGCAGCCAAATAAATAAATATTTTAAAAATTGCCAATGATAAGGCTGTGAGTTGAGTGATGAGTGAACGTGAGCCTTGCTTTCTCTAATCCCATTAAGACAAATAGGGAAGCTGGCAAAAGATCAGCTATAAAAAACCTTCAACCACTGCCAGAGTGAAGTTTGCCCTTCCAAGAGAAGGATTCACACTGGCTTCTGCCTTCCCAGGAGAGTCTTCTAAGGAAAGTGTTGTACAGGGTTTATCTCTACCAGAATTAAGCTGTTGCCTCAAGTGACTCTGGACTCCAGTGAAAGCCCTCACACCTTATCAGTTAGGTAAGGCCAAGGCAATAGGATTCACATTTTAGAATGGAATACCAGACCACGTGACCTGCCTCCTGAGAAATCTGTATGTGGTCAGGAAGCAACAGTTAAAACTGGAAATGGAACAACAGACTGGTTCCAAATCAGGAAAGGAGTACATCAAGGCTGTAAATGGTCACCCTGCTTATTTAACTTGTATGCAGATTGCTGCTGCTGCTGCTGCTAAGTCACTTCAGTCGTGGCTGACTCTGTGCGACCCCATAGACGGCAGCCCACCAGGCTCCCCTGTCCCTGGGATTCTCCAGGCAAGAACACTGGAGTGGGTTGCCCTTTCCTTCTCCAATGCATGAAAGTGAAAAGTGAAAGTGAAGTTGCTCAGTTGTGTCCGACTCTTTGTGACCCCATGGACTGTAGCCCACCAGGCTCCTCCGCCCATGGGATTTTCCAGGCAAGAGTACTGGAGTGGGTTGCCATTGCATTCTCCATGTATGCAGATTACATCATGAGAAATGCTGGGCCAGATGAACCAAGAACCAAGAACCAAGAACCAGCTGGAACCAAGAACCAGCTGGAACCAAGATTGCTGGGAGAAATATCAATCACCTCATATATGCAGAAGACACCAATCTTATGGCAGAAAATGAAGAAGAACTAAAGAGACTCTTGATGAAAGTGAAAGAGGAGAGTGAAAAAGTTGGCTTAAAGCTCAACATTCAGAAAACTAAGATCATGGCATCTGGTCCCATCACTTTAAGGGAAATAGATGGGGAAGCAATGGAAACAGTGGCAGACTTTATTTTGGGGGGCTCCAAAATCACTGTATATGGCGACTATAGCCATGAAATTAAAAGATACTTGCTCCTTGGAAGAAAAGTTAGGACCAATCTAGACAGCATATTAAAAAGCAGAGATATTACTTTGCCAACAAAGGTCCATCTAGTCAAAGCTATGGTTTTTCCAGGAGTCATGTATGGACGTGAGAGTTGGACTATGAAGAAAGCTGAGCCCTGAAGAAGTAATGCTTTTGAATTGTGGTTTTGGAGAAGACTTTTGAGAGTCCCCTGGACTGCAAGGAGATCCAACCAGTCCATCTTAAATGGAATCAGTCCTGAGTATTCATTGGAAGGATGAGGCTGAAGCTGAAACCCCAATACTTTGGCCACCTGATGCAAAGAGCTAACTAATTAGAAAAGACCCTGATGCTGGGAAAGATTGAAGGTAGGAGGAGAAGGGGACAACAGAGGATAAGATGGTTGGATGGCATCACTAACTCAACAGACATGAGTTTGAGCAAGCTCCAGGAGTTGGTGGTGGACAGGGAGGCCTAGCATGCTGCGGTCCATTGGGTTGCAAACAGTCAGACACAACTGAGTGACTAAACTGAACTGAACTGAATGTTTATATAGGGCTTCCCAGGTAGCCAAGTGGTAAAGAACCCAGCTGTGAATGAAGGAGAGGAAAGAGACATGGTTTCAGCCCCTGGGTTGGAAAGATCCCCTGGGGTAGGAAATGGCAACCCATTCCAGTGTTCTTGCCTGGGAAATCCCATGGACAGAGGAGCCTGGAGGGCTACAGTTCATGGGGTTGCAAAGAATTGGACACGACTGAGTGACTGAACTAAACTGATGTTCACAGGCAAAGGTCTCAATATACCATCCAGGGGAAGGATGCAGGAGGAGAAGAACCAATATAGAAACCACTAAAATGTCAGCTATTACAGGAATAAGAGAAAGAATAGGAATCATCAGGGGGTCTGGATAAAGGATGTCCAGAGAGGTATGGGGAGTTAAGAAGAAAAGTGTTTTGGAGAACATTCTAGAAGGACTGGCAATCAGCTGTGCTAACGCTACTGCACTAGGGAGAGGATGAAGGTCAGCATTCCCCTAGCCATTGTTTCATGAGAATGTATTATTAATATATGTGGGATGTGGTGCTATAATAGATGCTAAGAATACAGAGAAAATCCAAAAGCTAACTTACCTTCACATAACCTTCAACTTTCACATGGAGAGATATGAAAATGGTTTAAATGCACTGAAGTAAATGGCACAATACAATTACGTGAGAGGAAGAGGGCAGGGAGAGCAGGAGTCACGGTGGTTTCTTGGCGAGGGTAAAAGGTAATATTCAGCTACGTTTTGATGAGGAACTTCCATGTGGAGAAGGGAGGTACAGGTGTTCCCAATGAAGGGTGCAGGGAAAGGAGTGTATGTGGAGGGGGTGAGGTCGTGGTGCTTAGGGAGGGTGCAGTTAAAAGCTATATTGCATATTTCTAGTACTTAAAATCATTCCTTCCTCATAGCATGTCTCCTGTAAATTTTGAATGGAATTCAGAAAGAGGAAGAGTTAAACCCCAATTAGGAAGAGGACTCAACCCTACCAGAAATACTTGCCAAAAATTTCATGTAGTTTAAAAAAATATCCACAAAGTCACTACGGTATAATCTTTTAAGAGTCACTCTAAGGAAATAAGATCATATAAATGGAATTTGGAGATTTAAAGTAGTGAACATATGGCCATTATTTTAGCCCAGTGTTAAAAACACAGTGAATGATTTTGTTGTTGTTTAATAAGTGAAAGGTTGATAGATTCAATCATCCTACAGCCCATGACAGGCCACTTGTGAACAACTGTCTCTGAACCGATGCTCAGAAGTTTTGGCCTTCATTTAATGTAGAAAGGACTCAATTCTCCAGACTCAGTTGTAATTGTTCCTGGAATAATTTCTAGGATTGAAAAAAACCCTTATGTGGAGCAGATGTTCTAATGAAAGATTTTTGTATCCCTACAAAACTACCTCTCTTCTTCCGTAGCAGGGGTTATGTTTCAGGGAGAGTGTGAATGCAGAACGGCTTTAGAAAATCAAGCCAAAAAACCTGGAAAGTACCCATATCGGTTGAGTTATATTTACATAATAGAAACCCTAGGCACATAAAACCTCAGCTGCTGTAGTGAAACTAACAGACTCAAAAAATTTTTTCTTCTGGGTTCTCTCGTGTGTGTGTATCTATCTATCTATATCTATCTATCTATCTATCTATCTATCTATCTATCTATAGGTTTTCATTGATCTCACTGGATATTATCCTGGAAAAATATGGCTCATAATTTTTTTCAGAAAAAAATGAATTTAGTGAATATTTTTATGTTGGGTTAACCAAAGAGATTTGAAATATGGTATACAATCTGTTGGTGGTGGGACCAGACATGAGAGGGCAGGATAGAGGTCATCTGGATTCAAATAGCAAAAGACAGAGTAAGAAGCAGGTGTTACGAACTGTTCTCTCTGCTCTGTCACTAGTGATTTGCTGTGTGTCTCTTGGGCTAGATGCTGGGAAAGATTGAGGAGGAGAAGAGGGGCAACAGAGGATGAGATGGTTAGATAGCATCATTGACTCAATGGACATGAGTTTGAGCAAACTCCAAGAGATAGTGAAGGACAAGGAAGCCTGGTGTGCTGCAGTCCATGGGGTCACAAAGAGTCAGACTGAACAACAACAAAAGGCTATGGATCTGGGGATGGGCTGCACCATGCTGCCACTGAGAGGCCTCCATGTTGCTCTTAGAGGTTAGCTTGTACCAAACTAACTAATCAAATGAAATCATCAATCATGTGAAAGGTTAATAGGACAGGAGCAGACAACGTTAATTCTCAACACGTTCTTGGAGGGGAGCCACCCTGAACAGCTTGTATGGGTCGGGGGGAGGCCAGGGCAGTCCACCTTTGAAGCCTGTGGTTTTGCACTCACCTTTGGGTTGGAGGTACAGGCCTGTGGGTGAGAGGGAAGGGTTTACATCTGTGGCCACGAGATCTTTGGGGTCGGGGTTGGTGCTAACACTGCTTCTGTGAAGCTTTTGTTCACAGTCCTTTAGGTATTCCAGACAGACCAGGATCCCACATGGCAAATACTATGGAATAATTTCCGACCCCTGAATTTCACTCACCTAGTTTTGATTTCACTACAAATGGATGGTGGTTCATCATTTAAAAGGAAAGATTTATATGCACAGAGCAGTTTCAAAAGTGGACTCAGGAGCTGTTATTCTGCAGCATCTTTCTACCCATCAGCTCACAGGGCTTCAGAGAGGATGAGAAACTAGAACTTAAAGGTACTTTCTGCCTTGTGCAGAGGGCAAGCTTTCTGACTGATCAGCTTTAGAGCATTCCTGTCATCATACTGTAAAACTCTGGGCCAACCAGAAGTCTGAGGGGAAACCCTCTGGCAAGATTCTTTATACAGATCTGTGTAGAAAGACAGAAGGTCAAATACGAGGTGCATTCTCTGCAGCAGTGCCCAGCCAAGAAAATGAGTGAGTGGGGAACTCTGGTGGAAAGAAGCACCTGGAATTGGGTTCTGGGACCCAGGACTAGTCCTCCAATGTCTGTGTTCCAAAACACAATGGAATCGTCCTGTTTTCTGGCTGGACCTCCATAGAGACGTGTTTCCTCCTCAGAGTTACTTGTGGTTCAGGTGTTAGTTGCTCGGCCATGTCCAACTCTTTGTGACCTCATGAGCTGTAGCCTGCCAGCCTCCTCCATCCATAGGATTCTCTAAGCAAGAATACTGGAATGGGTTGCCATGCCCTCCTCCAGGAGATCTTCCCAGACCAGAGATCGAACCTGGGTCTCCCACATGGCAGGGAGATTCTTCACCATCTGAGCCACCAGGAGAGCCCAGGTAGGTTTCCCTAAAGGAGCAGGTGGCTGATAATAACTGGATAGATTTTATTTTCAGACATGATTAACATGATGTCAGATAACTGGAGGGGTTTCCCTGATGGCTCAGAGAGTAAGAAACGCCTGCAATGCAGGAGCCCTGGGTTAGGTGCCCGGGTTGGGAAGATCCCCTGGAGAAAGGAAAGACAAAATAGGCAATTAAAAAAATATGGTCTTATATGTTTAAGTTTTTTTTTTAATGTCTTTATTAAAGTAACTGTCAAATGGGGGGTACTCCCCTGGCTGTTCAGTGGTTATGACTCTGCCCTTCCACTTCAGGGAGCACGGGTCTGCTCGGGGAACTAAGATCCTGTGTGCCTCGCAGAGTAGTCAAAAAGAAGAAAAAAAAAAAAGTCAAATGACTCAGTGATTGTTGGTAAGAAAAAGCCTTTCAGGTACAAGCCCTTATGCTGGGTGCGAGTGGTGTCTGGGTTTTCTTTTGAATCTAGCATGGCTGAAGGTTGGCTTATTCCTGAGAGGGACCAGGCTCCATCTTTAACACAGTTTCTTTTTATTTATTAGTACATCTTTCATCCAAGAAACCAAGAAGATGAACGATGCATTGTTTTAGGTTGGGTTTCCTAGGAAACCGCCCCTGGAATAGAGCTTCGTGTGCAAGAATATGGCAGAGGAGAGCTCCAGGGATCTGTGCAGGATGAATGAAGGAGGACCATGACATATCCACCAAACAGGCTGCGGCTGGTGCTGACCCTGGGGAGCTCCAGGGTGGGGAAAGTCCTGCAGGGTCGTTCTAGCTTGAGGCAACCACAGGCTCCAGCCACTGGATATGCGTTGCCCCTGGGCAGGGGTCATGAACTCAGGTAAGGCAGAGCAATTCCCAGAGAGGGACTTGACTGAGAGCCCAGAAGCTAGCCCTCTCCGCAGCTAGAGAGAGTCATGCAGGGGAGGCCAGTCGGTGCATCATGGAAGCCAAAATTTGGCTCTCAATTTTCTGCAAAGCCTGGTGCAGCTCTTCCCCAAGGGACTCCTCTTTTCCCATCAATATTTCGCTTAGTCTTTCTGTGCAGAGTGTGTGTGTGCGCAACACATCCAGCTTTCATATATCCATGTCTACTGCCATATCGCAAGATCTGTGGCTATATCTACCCAAGTGTGCTATGCTGGGGTGCTCACATGTTGTGGGCCTTTCTGGGTGTTCAGAGGCATGCAAAACCTCCAGCAGGGAGGTGCTTTTGAAATGAGTTTTAAAAGTGTATCTGATTTAAAGTCTCCTGCCAGGCTTGGGTGTGGCCTTAAGGACCACAGTGTCCCTAGGACGACAAGCGAGCATTTTCACTCAGAGCAGTTTGTGATGGATCTGTGGAGCCTGGACAGGGACGTGGGCTCTCAGACCAGAGAGACACACATCTCATCTCTTGGCTCTGAGGTGTTGGCTGCCAGGAGCTGGGGAGTTCTAGAGGCTGTTCTGTGGGGGATGGCACGTGGCCTTGGTCTAGCCCCTGAATGACCCATTTCCAAATATTTTTCACCGACAAGGCCCTCAGATCTGCCCAGAGCTTGCTGTCAACCCCCCAGATGCCAGAATTCTTTCTGATTTACTGAGGAAGAGGATGAGGCTCTGTGAGGTTAAACCCACATGCCCAGGGTCTGCATGGCTCTCTGCCTGCCAGTCTGTTTCACGTGGCCCCATTTGTTCTGGTGTAATAGTGAACATCACCCCTTTTTATCCACACGAATTTCTTAATTTGGATGACGTGTGATCTGGTTCTTGAGTTGAGGCCTCTTGACACCAAATCTCACAGGCTTCCTCTAAGGCCTTGCAAATGGCCTTAGGGAGTTGGAGCTTGTCCGTGGCACGTGGCCTAAACAATCTGGAATGATACCGTCTATATGCCTAATGTCCTTGGCTCTGCCTGCATCTCCTGTCTTTCTCCGCAAGACAGACCAGGAGCAACTGACATTGAACATATTTTCCACTAAGGGTTTTTTTTTGTTTGTTTGTTTTTGTTTTTTTTCTCAAACATACAGGAGTACAAAAATCAGAACCCAAAGAAAGACACACTGGTATAAAGCAGAGAGATGCCAGTTTCTACTAGGTTGTCATTAATCTAGTATTAATGGTCTAGTGAACCTGGTAAAGGCCCTTTTGCATTCTTTTCTAGATTAAGGCCATTTGGACCTGTGCTGATTTTTTTTTAATTAATTTTTTTATTGGAGGATAATTGCTTTACAGAATTTTGGTTTTTTGGTCAAACCTCAACATGAATCAGCCATAGGTATACATATATCCCCTCCCTTTTGAACCTCCCTCCCATCTCCCTCCCCATCCCATTCCTCTAGGTTGATACAGAGCCCCTGTTTGAGTTTCCTGAGCCATACACCAAATTCCCATTGGCTATCTAATTTACACATGGCAATATAAGTTTCCATGTTACTCTTTCCATATATCTCACCCTCTCCTCCCCTCTCCCCATGTCCATAAGTCTATTCTCTATGTCTGTTTCTCCACTGCTGCCCTGTAAAGAAACTCTTCAGTGCCATTTTTCTAATTTCTGTATATGTGCATTAGAATGATATTTATCTTTCTCTTTCTGACTCACTTCACTCTGCATAACAGATTCTAGATTCATCCACCTCATCAAAATTGACTCAAATGCATTCCTTTTTTATGGCTGAGTAATATTCCACTGTGTATATGTACCACAACTTCTTTATCCATTCATCTGTTGATGGACATCTAGGTTGCTTCCATGTTCTAGCTATTGTAAATAGTGATGCAATGAATGATGGGATATATGTGACTTTTTCAGTTTTGGTTTCCTTGTGGTATATACCTAGGATTGGGATTGCTGGGTCATATGGTGGTTTTATTACTAGTTTTTTTAAAGACTCTGCATACTGTCTTCCATAGTGGCTGTATCAATTTACATTCCCACCAACAGTGCAAGAGCATTCCCTTTTCTCCACACCCTCTCCAGCATGTATTGTTTGTAGACTTTTTGATGATGGCCATTCTGACCGGTGTGAGGTGATATCTCCTTGTGGTTTTGATTTGCATTTCTCTAATAATGAGTGATGTTGAGCATCTTTTCATCTGTTTGTTACCCATCTGTATGTCTTCTTTGGAGAAATGCCTGTTTAGGTCTTTTCCCCACTTTTTGATTGGGTTGTTTGCTTTTCTGGTATTGAGTTGTATGAGATGCTTGTATATTTTGGAGATTAATCCATTGTCAATTTTTTCATTTGCTATTATTTTCTCCCATTTTGAGGGTTGTTGTTTCACCTTGCTTATAGTTTCCTTTGCTGTGCAAAAGCTTTTAAGTTTAATCAGGTCCCACTTGTATACTTTTGTTTTTATTTCCCTTACTCTAGGAGGTGGGTCATAGAGGATCTTGTTTTGATTTATGTCATTGAGTGTTCTGCCTATGTTATCCTCTAAGAGTTTTATACTTTCTGGTCTTACATTTAGATTTTTAATCCATTTTGAGTTTATCTCTGTGTATGGTGTTAGGAAGTGTTCTAATTTCATTCTTTTACATGTAGTTGTCCAGTTTTCCCAGCATCATTTACTGAAGAGGCTGTCTTTGCCCCATTGTATATTCTTGGCTCCTTTGTCAAAAATAAGGTAGCCAGAGGTGCAAGGGTTTATTTCTGGGCCTTCTATCTTGTTCCATTGGTCTATATTTCTGTTTTTTTTTTTTTTTGTGTGTGTGTGTGTGTGTGTGTGCCAGTAGCATACTGTCTTGATAATTGTAGCTTTGTAGCATAATCTGAAGTCAGGAAGGTTGATTTCTCCAGCTCCAGTATTCTTTCTCAAGATTGCTTTGGCTATTTGGGGTCTTTTGTGTTTCCATATGAATTGTGAAATTTTTGTCCTAGTTCTGTGAAAAATCCTATTGTTAATTTAATAGGAGTTGCACTGAACCTGTAGATTGCATTTGGTAGTATAGTCATTTTCACAATATTGATTCTTCCTACCCAGGAACATGGAATATCTCTCCATCTTTTTATGTCATCTTTGATATCTTTCATCATTGTCTTATAATTTTCTGTGTACAGTTCTTTTGTCTCCTTCAGTTCAGTTCAGTTGCTCAGTCATGTCCAACTCTTTGTGACTCCATGAATTGCAGCACACCAGGCTTTCCTGTCCATCACCAACTCCCGGAATTCACCCAAACTTTTGTCCATCAAGTTGGTGATGCCATCCAGCCATCTCATCCTCTGTCATCCCCTTCTCCTGCCCCCAACACCTCCCAGCATCAGAGTCTTTTCCAATGAGTCAACTCTTCGCATGAGGTAGCCAAAGTATTGGAGTTTCAGCTTTAGCATCAGTCCTTCCAAAGAACACCCAGGGCTGATCTCCTTCAGAATGGACTGGTTGGATCTCCTTGTAGTCCAAGGGACTCTCAAGAGTCTTCTCCAACACCACAGTTCAAAAGCATCAATTCTTCAGTGCTCAGCTTTCTTCATAGTCCAACTCTCACATCCATACATGACCACTGGAAAAACCATAGCCTCAACTAGATGGACTTTTGTTGGCAAAGTAATGTCTCTGCTTTTGAATATGCTATCTAGATTGGTCATAACTTTCCTTCCAAGGAGTAAGTGTCTTTTAATTTCATGGCTGCAGTCACCATATGCAGTGATTTTGGAGCCCCCCAAAATAAAGGCCGACACTGTTTCCACTGTTTCCCCATCTATTTGCCATGAAGTGATGGAACCAGATGCCATGATCTTAGTTAGGTATGTCTATTCCTAGATATTTTATTCTTTTTGTTGCAATGGTGTTTTGAGAATTAAAGATATTTAATTCTTTTTGTTCCTAGAATGTGAGTTCAAGTGGGCCTTAGGAAGCATCACTATGAACAAAGCTAGTGGAGGTGATGGAATTCCAGTTGAGCTATTTCAAATCCTAAAAGATGATGCTGTGAAAGTGCTGCACTCAATATGCCAGCAAATTTGGAAAACGCAGCAGTGGCCACAGGACTGGAAAAGGTCAGTTTTCACTCCTGTCCCAAAGAAAGGCAATGCCAAAGAATGCTCAAACTGCCTCACAATTGCACTCATCTCACACGCTAGTAAAGTAATGCAGAAAATTCTCCAAGCAAGGCTTCAACAGTATGTGAACCGTGAAATTCCAGATGTTCAAGCTGCTTTTAGAAAAGGCAGAGAAACCAGAGATCAAATTGACAACATCCACTGGATCATTGAAAAAAGCAAAAGAGTTCCAGAAAAACATCTATTTCTGCTTTATTGACTATGCCAAAGCCTTTGACTGTGTGGATCACAATAAACTGGCAAATTCTGAAAGAGATGGAAATACCAGACCACCTGACCTGCCTCTTGAGAAACCTATATGCAGGTCAGGAGGCAATAGTTAGAACTGGACATGGAACAACAGGAAAAGGAATACATCAAGGCTGTATATTGTCACCCTGCTTATTTAACTTATATGCAGAGTACATGATGAGAAACGCTGGGCTGGATGAATCTCAAGCCAGAATCAAGGTTGCCGGGAGAAATATCAATAAACTCAGATATGTAGATGACACCACCCTTATGGCAGAAATTGAAGAACTAAAGAGCTTCTTGATGAAAGTGAAAGAGGAGAGTGAAAAAGTTGACTTAAAGCTCAACATTCAGAAAACGAAGATCATGGCATCTGGTCCCATCACTTCATGGCAAATAGATGGGGAAGCAATGGAAACAGTGGCAGACTTTATTTTGGGGGGCTCCAAAATCACTGCAGATGGTGACTGCAGCCATGAAATTAAAAGACGCTTACTTCTTGGAAGGAAAGTTATGACCAGCCTAGGTCGCACAGAGTCGGACACGACTGAAGTGACTTAGCTTAAATAGCATAGAATGCAGAGACATTACTTTGCTAGCGAAGTTTGATCTAGTCAAGGCTATGGTTTTTCCAGCAGTCATGTATGGATGTGAGAGTTGGACTATAAAGAAAGCTGAACACTGAAGAATTGATGCTTTTGAACTGTGGTGTTGGAGAAGACTCTTGAGAATCCCTTGCACTACAAGGAGATCCAACCAGTCCATCCTAAAGGAAATCAGTGCTGAATATTCATTGGAAGGACTGATGTTGAAGCTGAAACTGCAATACTTTGGCCACCTAATGCAAAGAGCTGACTCATTGGGAAAGACCCTGATGCTGGGAAAGATTGAAGGCGGGAGGAGAAGGGGACAACAGAGGATGAGATGGTTGGATGGTGTCACCGATTCAATGGATATGAGTTTGAGTAGGCTCTGGGAGTTGGTGATGGACAGGGAAGCCTGGGGTGCTACAGTCATGCGGTTGCAAAGAGTCAGACACAACTGAGTGACTGAACTGAACTGAACTGAATCTTTACTATCGTTTCTTTCATTTCTTTTTGGTTTATTTCTGCTCGGATCATTAGGATTTCTTTCTTTCTACTAATTTTGGGTTATTTTGTGCTTCTTTTTCCAGTTGTTCTAGGTGTAGAGTTAGGTTGTCTATTCGATGTTTTTCTTGTTTCTTGAGGTAGGATTGTACTGCTGTAAACTTCCCTCTTAGAACTGCTTTTGTTGCATTCCATAGGTTTTTAGTTGTCGTTTTAATTGTCATTTTTTTCTAGAAATTTTTGGATTTCTCTTTTGATTTCTTCAATGATCTGTTGGTTATTTAGAAAGGTGTTATTTAATCTCAATTTGTGTTTCTTACAGGTTTTTTTTTTTTTTTGTAATTGGTATCTAGTCTCATAGCGTTGTGGTCAGAGAAGATGTTTAATATAATTTCAATTTTCTTAAGTTTACTGAGGTTTGATTTGTGACCCAAGATGTGGTCTATCCTGGAGACTATTCCAAGCGCACTTGAGAAGAAGGTATATTCTTCTGCATTTGATGCAATGTCTTGAAGATATCAGTGAGATCCATCTCATCTAATGTATCATTTAAGACTTGTGCTTCCTTATTTTGTTTTGATGATCTGTCCATTGATGCGAGTAGGGTGTTAAAGTCTCCTACTATTATTGGGTTAATGTTAATTTCTCCATTTATGTCTGTTAGTGTTTGTCTGAGGTTCTCCTATATTGGGTGCATAGATATTTACAATTGTTATGTCTTCCTCTTGGATTGATCCCTTGATCATTATGTAATACCCTTCTTTATCCTGTGTAATCTTCTTTATTTTAAGGCCTATTTTCTCTGATATGAGGATTGCTACTCCAGTTTTCTTTTGCTTCTCATTTGCATGGAAAACAATATGTGGAGAGGAAAGGAAAAAAAAGAGAAGAAAGAGAGAATAGATATGCAAAGTTAAATAGACATAGATGAAGAAGATTTATATATATTAAAGATTAACTGCAAGGGAAAAAGAGCAGTAGGACAGGCAAACAAAGGGATAAATATAGAAAAAATATAATAGGTGTAAAAATTAAAATAATAAAAAAGAGAAAAGAAAAAAAAATGAAAGAAAAAAGAAAAAAAGAAAAACTCAGAACTGCAAAAGCCCAACATAGATGCAGAGGTTTATAACAAAAATAAAAAATGTGGCTGAATATACACATATACATATACACCCATAAGCAAAATCAAACAGCCCAGCAAAAATAAAGTACAATAGATTGACCTGGCTAACAAAGGAAACCAAAAATTATATCTACTGGAACAAAACTAACTAAAGCACAAACTGGAAACAAAACTAAAGCAAGGTGCCAAGTGGGGAATAAAGCAATGAAAGTAAAACTAACAGATATGTGGAGAGGAAAGGAATGAAAAAAAGAAAGAAAGAATAGATATGCAAAGTTAAAAAGAGGCAGATGAAGAAGATTTAGATACATTAAAGACTAACTGCAAGGCGGGGAAAACAATAGGAAAGGCAAACAAAGGGATAAATGTGAAAAAATATAATAGGTTAAAAAATTAAAAGCTAAAATTATAAAAAAAGAGAGAGAGGAAAAAAAAAAAACCCCAAAACAAAAAACAGAAGAGTAAGGAAAAAAGGCGGGGGGGGGGAGGGAAAGGAAAACTCCCCAGAAGTGCAAAAGCCCAATGTAGAGGCAGAGGTTTATAATAACTATAAAAAATGTGACTGAGGAAAGAAATTAAAAAAAAAAACACTTAAAGGCTTAATTAGATTTCACAGTGCCAATATAATTGACAATTACAATGAGGGGGAGGGGAAGGGAAAAAACCAAAAGAATCTACAGAACAAGTCAAAACATAATAATGAAGGTTTTTCTTGAGTCACTGCTGTCGGTGTCCTTTCCCTTGCTGGGAGTCACAGTCCACCTCGTCTCCCTAGAATGCCCTTCAACACTGTGCTGATCTCTGGACCTGTTGTGGGGGCATCTCAGATTCTAATCTGGTCCTACTCCTGTGTGTTCTTGCCTCCAATGTCCACAGCTATCAGAACTAGTGCTGTTTCTTTTGTGGGAGCTCTCAATGACCTTTTATATATTTCATAGACAGAGTCTGCCTAGTTGATGTGGATTTAATCTGCAGCCTGTACAGCTGATGGGAAGGTTTTGGGTCTTCTTCCTTAGTCACACTGCCCATGGGTTTCAACTGTAGTTTGATTTCCACCTCTGCATGTGGGTTGTCCACTGGGGTTTGCTCCTGAGGTTTCCCTGGAGGACTAGGTTTGCCCCTGTGAGGGCCAGGTGTGGAGGTGGTGCAGCTTCTTGGGTTGCAGGGGTTCTGGCAGCACCAGGTACTCAGGGGGTTTGGTGGCTAGGGCAGCAGGAAATATAGTGCTCTAGAAGGGCAGGACAACCAATATTGGCCAATATGCTCCAGTATTCTTGCCTGGAGAACCCCCTTCCCTGACAGAGTAGCCTGGCAGGCCACAGTCTAGAGAGTTGCAGAGAGTCAGACACTACCAAAGTGACCCTGAGTGTGTGCATAGGCACACGACTTTTGTTTTGCCCGTGGCAGCTCTGCCCCAGTGAGAGTTGAGCATGAAGGTGGCCCAGCTGCTTGGCTTGTGGGGACCCTGGTAGTGCCAAGTGTGAACGGACACAAACTACCTCTGCTGCAGGAGTTATGGCCCTATCAGAGTCTTTTTTTGAGCCTCTTGTAGCTGTTGATCAGAAGGCCTCTTTGGCCAGTCTTTCTTTGTAGCTTCGCCCATTCAGGCACTTTGAGGGCTCCCTTGTCTGGGGTCCTTCTCTGTTTGGTGCATCAGGCACATAGAGGGGCCCCCCGACTGGGGTCCTACTCTGTAGATTGGTGCATCAGGCAGATAAAGGGGCACCCTGTGTGGGGTCCTACTCTGTAGTTCAGTGCATCAGGCATTTGATGGGCCCGCTTCTCTATTGTTCAGCTGCCAAGGCTGGCCTGAGGGGGAGAGAGGCTGTGGTGATGGCTCCACTCGCTTCGCGTGACTCGGCAATATCACCTTGCTTCCACAGCTGCCTGGCTTTCCTCCACAGGCATTTCCCACCACGACCTCCTCCCTCAAATTCCCATGATCTGTCTCTCTGCAGTCAACAGCAGCCCTTGCCCTGGGACTGCTCCACAATCCCTAAACTCCAGCTCCCAGCCGCTGCACCTTCTAGGGGTTCTACATCCCTGTCCGGGGCATGTATGGCTGTGGCCAGGACTGTCTGATTCTCATTCCATTTAGGTTGCTGCAGATCAACTGTTTCACTCTCAAGCCTTAAATGTTTCTCTTCTGACTCAGACAATTGCCCCGATGTGGGATGGGACCCCTGCTTCAGTTCCCCCACCCACTGAGGGCAGGTCCAGTCCTGCTAACACTCCTGTTTTCCCCCCTAGTACCTTGTCCTACCAAGTTTTGCGTGGGTCTGTATATTCTTTTCCGCAGGCCCTGTCCACTCTCAGCTGGTATTCTGCATGTGCTTCTGTGTCTGAAGGTGTATTCCTGATTATCCATGGAGAGAGATGTACTCCACATCCATCTACTCCTCTGCCATCTTGTTCCATCTGTGCTGATTGTTATAAAGAAGCTATAATGGGCTTCCTTAGTGGCTCAGACAGTAAAGAATCTGCCTGCAGTGTGAGACACCCGGGTTCAATCCCTGGGTTGGAAAGATCCCCCAGAGAAGGGAATGGCAACCCTCCCTTCCAGTATTCTTGCCTGTGAAATCCCACAGACAGCCTGGTGGGCTACAGTCCATGGGGTCGCAAAGAGTCAGACACGACTGAGCAACTTTCATACGGTCTGAGGAGAGGATTAGCAGTCTAGCCTTTGAAAGTCATCTTCAGCCATCTGCCCAGTGAGATGCTTGGTGTTTTCCCAGGAAACAGGACAGTGAACACAGCTGCCAGTGAGGAGAACCCACTCTGCTTTGCCAGTGTGGTGTTGCTGGTGCTCTTCTGGTGGCAGCTATGGGCATGAGGCTGGCATTTGGGGAGTGTCTCAACAGTGAGAAACGCACCAGCATCAGCTGCTCCATAGCAGCAGAGAGAAAGCACTACAAGTCACAGATAAACATCTCAAGAATTTCCCTCCCTCAAATAGTCCCAAGAGTCATCCAGGCTTTTTGGTCATAAGCCCCTTGATGGGGTATGACTTCAAAAAAGTATTTTATGTTAGTTTAATAAGATGTTTCAGAGGAACTAGTTGATTGTGTCAACAGGCAGAAATCTATTCATTGTAGGAACTAGGACAACTTCTCTTGAAAGTCGCTCAGTCATGTCTGACTCTTTGCATCCCCACTTACAATAAACTCTTTGCAACCCTATAAACTATGCAGTCCATGGAATTCTCCAGGCCAGAATATTGGAGTGGGTACCCTTTCCCTTCTCCAGGGGATCTTCCCAACCCAGGGATCGAACCCAGGTCTTCCACATTGCAGGTGGATTCTTTACCAGCTGAGCCACAAGGGAAGCCCTAGAATACTGGAGTGCATAGCCTTTCCCTTCTCCAGGGGATCTTCCTGACTCAGGAATCGAACCGGGGTGGGTCTTCTGCATTGCAGGTGGATTCTTTACCAGCTGAGCTATCGGGGAAGCCCTACAACTCCTCTGAGGTCTCGCCTAGAAGAGATGAGGCTTTTCCTGGCAATAAGCATGCATGCTGTGTGCTAAGTCACTTCAGTTCTGTCCATCCCTTTGTGAACCTCATGGACGGTAGTCCCCCAGGCTCCTCTGTCCATGGGGTTTCCCAGGCAAGAATACTGGAGTGCGTTGCCATGCCCTGCTCCAGGGGATCTTCCTGACTCAGAGATTGCACCCATGTCTCTTAAGTCTCCTGTACTGGCAGGTGGGCTCTTTACCACTAGTGCCACCTGGGAAGCTCAGCAGAGAGCATAGATTTCTGTTTTTTATTCAAAATGGCATCCTCCCTCCACCTCCCATTAATGGAATATACAAAGAGGCTTTCTGGTTACAATTTAGTTTAAATTAATTTGAGTGGTCTTAAAGAGACAGGAATTTCTTAAAAAAAAAAAAAAAAAAAAAACCATGACAACACTTTTCAATAGTTTCTCGATCGCATGGTTGAAGGAGAAAAGAGATTTTTTTCATAAGTGAACTTTTAACCTACTGTGGTGACAGAAAGAGAGCGAGGAGGAGGGGGAATGGAGAGAGGGGCACTAAATAGGTCTCTTCTGTGAGTGTGAAAAAAACTAAGTTTCTTTTGCATTTTCACTTTTTTCTTAAAATACACCAGCTAACTTGGAGAATTAGAAAGCTCCCATTTTTAATTAACAAATACACCAAAAGTAAAAGCCAAAGGTTAGAAAGGTCCTCGCAAAGCCAGCTAATAACCTTCTTATCTCAGGTTTAAAAATTAACAGAAAATGCCTCTTACCCTTCAATAAAAACAATGGATTGTCATTTTGGTTTCCAAGCATGTTTTCCTATACAGCTTCAGAAGACAGTTTTCAATGAAATAAATGACTCACTTGAAAATTAAAAGCATTAGAAAGGCCAAAAGAAAAGAACGGAGGGGTCAACTAACTGTTGCTATTCTCCTGAATTACTTTCCTGGTGGCTTCAGGAGAAGAGTGAGGTCTCAGGTTAAGCTTGCCATGGATACAGAAAACTGTCTCTGAGTGATGTCTCACCAGAATTGGTTAGACCAGTGATCACTCAGCGGTAAAGAATCTGCCTGCAATGCAGGAGCTACAGGAGACACAGGTTCCATCCCTGGTTTGGGAAGATCCCCTGGACGAGGGCATGGCAATGCACTCCAGTATTCTTGCCTGGAGAATCCCATGGACAGAGGAGCCTGGTGAGCTACAGTCCATGGGGTCGCAGAGATTTGGACATGACTGAAGCAACTTAGCATGCACGCACGTGATCACCTAAAAAAAATTCAGTCACCATCATCCCCTCCAGCTCTTAACAAATTACTAGATGACGTGTGAAACAGACATTATTACCTTATTCATGAACTCAACCTATTCTGTGCCATCTTGTCCTCTGGTCCCAGCTGGAGGCTTTGGGAAAGAGAGCAAGAGGTGAGTGTATGCAGAGGGCACATTAGTTGGGATCAAAGACTTGTCTTTACACTTTTACTCACCTGTTTTGATATGACAGCTTCAGATGATCTTTCCCCGAGTGCCTGGCTGTGGAACAAGCCATCTTAGAGAAAAAAAAAAAAAAAAAAGAATAATATGTCCAAAACTATGATGTAAAGAATTCCAAACTGGTTGTAAGCAGCTGTTCTATCTTTTGTTTTCTCTTTTAGCATCCCTCTTTTATATTATTTTGAAGATTAGCCTTGGTCCCATTCGAGATGCTGTGAAATTCAGAGCAAGGACTGCTGGAGTCAAAACTTTTCTTGGGATAGAAAGCAACAATATGGAAAATTCCCTGTCTTTTTTTTCTTCAGCCCAATCATGATATTTCAAGGGGAAATGTAATATCGTAATGCAATAAACAGAAGGAAAAATGCAAATCTGACTATTAAAGCCATAGTTAGACTTTGCCCAAAGATTTTGAGACTCTCTTTATTATGGATGACAGTAATGTTGATGGCACATGCACGTATTGTCTAAAATTTACTTGTTCCAAAGACCTGGTGAAATCTACTCAAAGCCCGATTTCTGTGTCCCATGGAAATCCACTCTTAGGGAGAGGATGAGAGGATGGTTCTCATACCTCACCAGTACTCCTACTGCAGGTTCCCACCTCTGCTGACTTTGGGAGGTTTTCAATGATCTTGTCACTTCATGCAAGCTGTCACTCTTTCCCATTGCACTGACCAATGTGGAACTCAGCTCCTTTCTATGATAGCCACAAAAACTATGCATATAAATCCTTATGTGTATAGACTTAATGTTCCTGGACTTAATTATTTGCATTTAGGATTAAAACTGAGAAAATTCAACTTGTGAAATCTTCAAAATATACTTTCTTCCGAGAATGGAACAGAGTGCTGTGGAAATATTGAGAAAAGGCAGACATAGCTAATAATATGTGCTAAGTCGCTTAAGACATGTCTGACTCTTTGTGACGCTATGGACTGTAGCCCTCAAGGTTCCTCTGTCCATGGGATTCTCCAGGAAAGAATACTGGAGTGAGTTTCTGTGCACTCTTTCAAGGGATCTTTCTGACCCAGGGATTGAACCTGTGTCTACCTGCATCTCCTGAATTGCAGGCAAATTCTTTACTGCTGAGCCACTGGGAAAGCCCAGCTAGTAACCTAATGAGAACCAATATACCCACAACCAGACTTACAAATCTTAATTTCCTGTCATTCATTTTTTGGATACATCCTTTTCAAATAAATCAGTCATTATAGATACAGTTAAGTTTCCAGTCCAAGTCCCTCCCGGATCTTGGGCCTTTTCTTCCTTCATTACATGGCTGCTCTCATAAACTGTTTATTATTCTCATGGCTGCTTTTATACTTTTACTCATATATGTAGCAATAATTAGCATAGATGATGGTGCTTCATGGTTTTAACTTCACATGATTGAACTGTATATAACATTCCTTAGCTTGGCTGTGTTTTCTCTCCAGTGTTGATGCACACAGCTCTGGTTCATTCCTTGGTAGCCATATGATATTCCATTATAACAATACTAAGAGCCACCAATGGATGCTTCACCTCCTCCCAGAGGCTTAATGTTCTTATTCCCTGCTGACTCTGACATTTCATCCTTTTAATTTGTTTCTATCACTTTTTTGCATAAAATATCCTCTGTCACTTGAAATTATCTACTTTCTATTTTTGGTCAATTCAGCTCTTTTTAGCCCTTGCACCTAAACTCAGCTCCTGTTTCATCTTTGCATGTGCAATTCCTTTACGGCATTCTGCTAGACAAAACCAACTGAATCAACCTCTCTTAACAGGACCCAGCCCCATTAGAAGATGATTGTGATTGTGAAAGGAATTTGATTTCTCCATGCCTTTGGAAAAACTCAGAGAACAATGATTTGCTATATCTTTTGGTCTAGGGAATCATCATGTGATTAAGAGATTTTTGTCTTAAAGAATAAAATACACTGTTCATTCCGTCAACAATCACATTCATAAATGTTTACCTGGCACTGTACTCAGTGCTGGAATGGTCACAAAGATGAATAGAATCTAAGGAACAATCAATATAGTCAGGGAAATAAACCCTTAAACAAATACAGTACTTTAAAATACTTTCTTCCAAGAATGGAACAGAGTGCTGTGGAAATATTGAGAAAAGAAGGTTAATTTTATTGAGAAAGCTTCAGAAAAGAGACAGCAGCAGGAAGAATAATTGCTATAGCAGCAAGAGCCTGGGAGTCTAGTGTGGTTGGGATTGGCAAGGAATTTGGTGGCCAGATTTCAGAATCTTGGAAGGAAAAATTGAGAAGCAGTAACAAGGAAGGTAGACGGGTGCCAGGTTTTGCGTGGTTGTATGCCCCAGGCTCAGCTGTTTGAATTTTAAGCTATAATCAATGGGGACCCACAAGAATATAAAAAATGAAAGCATTATAATATTAAATCTGGGTTGTAAAAAAAAAAAAAAAAAAAAGAACCAGACCAGCAGTTGCATGTAAACTTGGAGATCACTTGGGTCATTGTGGTGGTGCTCCAAGGCAGAATGTGGAGGGACTGAACTGAGGGCGGTGGGGAGGATAGAAGGAAAGTAATTCAGGAAATTTGAGAACACGTCAGGACTCACCATTGTTAAACAGAAAGTTGGTCCTATATTTCTGAGTGATGAAAGGAAGAAAAAGTTAAAAATCAAAAGAATCCTAGCTAGCGAGGCCAGGTAGGTCAAGATGCTGTCCTCCAAGGAAAGGATGTTGGGAAGACAGACGAGTCTTTGTTGGAAGGTCATGAATTTGGTTTAGGTAACTTTATTACATGTCAAGTGCTCATAAGAAACCAGATGGAGTTGTCTGTGGTCAGTGGAATTATGGCCTGGCATTTGGAGGAAGTAGGACCGAAGGGAGAGACTTGAGGGACGGTTTCAATATTGTTCAAAGCAGCAGAGAAACCTGGGAAGATGAATTCAGAATACAAGGCACCTGCTATCAGGGGACCCTTCAGGATACTGGTCAAGAGAAAAGTTAGTAACAAGGCAGCAGAAGAGGTTTTGGTTGAATAAGTGGAGGCTGGTGTGTTGGACACTGAACATTTCCTTGCAATTATCTGTTCTCCCAGTCTTCCTCAGCAACAGAACTTGGGTTTTATTTAGGGAGCCATGAGCATCCAGGGACAGCCACGTTTGATTGTTCTGGCTAATGGGATGTATATGGAAATTTACTGGAGATTTCTGGGGAAGTGTTGGTGTCCTACTAGGCACTACTTCATCTCTTTGCTCTTTCTCCTTCTTTCCCAGACTTCCTAGAACACCAAGTGAGGCCGCAAGAATGCAGATGGATGCCTCCATGTTCAGGGTGCTGGGGAAGATGGCATTGCTGAGCAACAGACGGCTCTGGCCTCTCTATCCAGAAAGTTCTTGCTATGTAAGACCAACAGCATGTATTAGATAATTTAGAGATATATGAGTTGGGTGTGATTTTATCACCAGCAGCTGATTCCTTGAGCTTGGATTAACCCCAGGCATTGGCAACAGAGAATCTGAGTCTTCAAAGGTGATGGCAAGATTGGCCTGCCCTTGACTTGCATGCTTGTCTTGTGGATGCCTGCATGGAAACCTCTTGTGAAAGCTGTAAAAATGCAGACACCTGACCTGCTTCCTGAGAAATTTGTATGCAGGTCAAGAAGCAACAGTTAGAACTGGACATGAAACAACAGACTGGTTCCAAATCAGGAAAGGAGTACATCAAGGCTGTATATTGTCCTCCAGCTTATTTAACTTATATGCAGAGTATATCATGAGAAACGCTGGGCTAGAAGAAGCATAAGCTGGAATCAAGATTGCTGGGAGAAATATCAATAACCTCAGATATGCAGATGACACCACCCTTATAGCAAAAAGAGCCTCTTGATGAAAGCGAAAGAGGAGAGTGAAAAAGTTGGCTTAAAGCTCAACATGCAGAAAATGAAGATGAAAAAATTTGATTCTTTTGAACTGTGGTGTTGGAGAAGACTCTTGAGAGTCCCTTGAACTGCAGGGAGATCTAGCCAGTCCATCCTAAAGGAACTCAGTGCTAAATATTCATTGGAAGGACTGATGCTGAAGCTGAAACTCCAATACTTTGGCCACTTGATGCGAAGAACTGACTCACTGGAAAAGACCCTGATGCTGGGAAAGAGTGAAAGCAGGAGAAGAAGGGGATGACAGAGGATGAGATGGTTGGATGGCATCACCAACTCAATAGAGTTTGAGTAGGCTCTGGGAGTTGGTGATGGACAGGGAAGCCTGGCATGCTGCAGTCCATGGGGTCACAAAGAGGCAGACACGACTGAGCAACTGAACTGAACTGAACTGAGGGGCACTACTCTAGGCTAACTACATCAGCTTATCTGGGAGCGGAGCCTGGGGATCTTTTAATATACTTTGTTGTTGTTCAGTCACTAAGTCGTGTCTAATTCTTTGTGACCCTATGAATTGCAGCACGGAAGACATCCCTGTCCTTCACCATCTCCCGGAGTTTGCTCAAACTCATGTACATGATTACTGCAAAAGCCACAGCTTTGACTATACAGACTGTACACTAGGTTGAGAAATACAGCTTTAATTTGTGATACCTCTGTACTACTTTCAGAGTTATGCATGTAGTCAGGCATGCCCACAACTATGGGCAGCCAGTGAAAGTGACTTTGTGTCTATTACACTGGGATGAGAGTTATACCTATATTTGGATGGATTAAAAATAATTAAAGGGCCAATTAAAAGTGTAGAGGTCAAGAAAGTCAGATTTGGATGCTGTCATGCTCTAACTTCATCCTATAAAGCATCAGTCCTTGATGACTTTAAAAACTCTGAAGGAATGGGAGAATGTGAGGCTACTGAATATAATCAAGGGGGAATAAGCAAAGGACTGAATCTTCTCATCTCCCTGAGCATTGAGCCTACAGGCACCATGATACTTCTGGGAAGACAGTCAGAACTATCCCCATAGAGGAAAGGGAAATGGGGGGACAGAAGCTGGAGTTGGAAGCCAGCCAGCTGGTTAGTTACACCAGGTATGTTTTGAGAAATGAGTCAAGTTTTTACAGCACTATATAGTTCTTGTTTTGAGTCACTAGAGAAGATTATTATATATTTCTACTCACCATTTTAATCCTTAAATAACAACTTCTGTTTGCTTTACTTAAATAACAGATAATTTTAAAAAATTCTTCTTTTAACCCAGGAACTTAAGGTAACATCTAGCAAGTAGTTTATGTTGACTCTGCACAACAACCAAAAGTGGGTAAAGTTTTGTGGTTGTTTATTTGTAGTTTCTCTCTTTGAATATGCATTCTGAGGAATTCTTTTTTTTCAATATGTGTGTTGTCCAAATGGAAATATTCTCCAAAGTAATAACATCAAGATAAGACCAAGATAAAGCACTGGCATTATTATGTTTGGCAGCATCTGCAGTATTTACAGTGAAATAGAAATGATCACGTCAACCTCACGGAAAATGGCAAATACTCAAAGGTTGTCAGCAAAGATATGTGAGTTTAACTTGTCAAGTGATTCTAAGAGCACTTTGTGAAAACATAAATTCCCTCATGCGCTTCCCAGGTGACACTAGTGGTAAAGAATCCTCCCGGCAATGCAGGAGACACAAGAGATGCAGGTTCAGTCCCTGGGCTGGGGAGATCCCTTGAAGGAGGGCACAGCAACCCACTCCAGTTTTCTTGCTTGGAGAACCCCATGGACAGAGGATTCTGGTGGGCTACAGTCCATGGGGTTGCAGAAAGTCGGACACGACTGAGCAATGGAGCATATCCACACAAATTCACTCACAGAGCACTCATCAACTTCACTCTAGTACTGAAGGCTTGTTGGGGGGCAGGAATGATGATGATTAAAGGCTGAAACAGCAGTAAGCTCCTTTACAGCTACAAAAATGGGAAAACACAATGCTTTAGGCGAAAAGCTAAAAACAGACTCCTTTTGGTGAAATGAAGCTGTTTGAATAGATGAAACTAATCGTTTTTATTGAAACCATCTGCAGCGTGGAATGCGAGGTTGTATAGAAAGGTCCTGAGAGACTTCTGTTTGCTTTACTTCAGTAAGAAGAGGGGAGAGAGCACATGGAGCTTGTCTCCATCTATCTGAGACTTCACAAAGTAAGAAGCAAAGTGATGGTGGAGGCCAACCTGTGCTGGCGGCTGGCGACCTGGCTCCCTGGTGGTCCATGTGAAGAGGACGAACGTTCTGCAAATGCAACACCAGACACCATTCAAGAAACTGGCAGGTTAAACAGAGTAGCAGAATCTTTGCCCTGTAAGAAAAGGAAGACTAGAGAGAGAGAAAGAGAGAGGAGGAGAGACAGGGAGAGGGAGAGAGGAGGAGAGACAGGGAGAGGGAGAGAGAAACCCCATCTAACACTTCTGCTGTGTTGGTCTGCTGAAACCACATCTTGAAACCAGGTGTTAAAAATGACCCAACTCGACAGCGAGAATGGCTTTGTAGATAAGTGTATTTTGTAATACTACTCGGAAACTGCAGTTTCATTTAAATAGACCATTCTTCCTTCCTTCTTGTATGAAGATCTTGCCAGGACCAGATTTAGGTTTCGGTGGGTCTACCTTGATGAGAAAACAAAAACAAAACAAAATGCACAATACTCCATGGAACTGGTTACAATTTACGGAGAGATGGATTCTAAGTGGTCTCCTCAGACTTTGGAAACCGGATAAAACTAGGTCAAAGGTAAATCCATGACTGTTGGTGCAAGCAGCTTTCGTAAGGTACAATGTGTATATGTTTGAGCATCACACCAATAATGCTGAGTTTCTGGAATGACTTTATCCATGGACCCAGCACCCTGAGGGTGGACGGCGTTCTCTCCTTTGTCCTTCCCCTTGGTTCTTGTGCAACCACAGCAGAGTCCTTGACAAGGCACTGGGCCCTCACCTCACTGTTGGCTTCATCAGTTTTAATCTTTGAGTTTGTTTATTCCTCACCTTCCATACTGCTTACTCATATGATGGGAGAGAGTGAAACCTATGAAACTATAAAGAAAAGTTTGCCAAATGCTCTCCTGCAAAACATGCTTTAAGTAACCTGTTGCCCCTACCCTCACCCTGGATTTTCTTGGATTCTGTTAGAAATGATATTACTTTTTTTGAACTAAAAGGTTGATGCTGTAGTCTCTGTGCTTCATTTGATCTGCAGCAGGGTGCTTTGAGCTTCCCTGGTGGCTCAGTGATAAAGAATCCACCTGCACTGTAGGAGACACAGACATGGGTTCGATTCCTGGGTCGGGAAGATCCCCTGGAGAAGGAAATGGCAATCCACTCCAGTATTCTTACCTGGAGAATCAGACAGAGGAGCCTGAAGGGCTACAGTCTATAGGGTTGCACAGTCTATAGGGTTGCAAAGAGTCGGAGATGATTGAGTGGCTAAATAACAACAAGAGGTGCTTTACTCCAGCAATGGGGCCACCCCTTCCGGGTGAGGCTAAGGAACCATCGGACCAGGCAGAGTGGTTGCATTTCCACACGGGTCAGTGCATAGCCTCATTTCCAGGCAGGCAGTCCCTACAGCAGCAGCTCTTATGCTAGAAAATGGACACAGAACCCATAAGTCTAGGGCTATTTTAGGACTTAGAACACTCGGTGATTATGGCCATAGATTAACTTTTTAAGCGAGCTCTGCTGTCAGATTTCCCTTTGATCATTGCCTGGGAATCAGCACTCCCAGGAACGAACACTCTGAGCACTGAGCTGGCCTGGTGGGTCCAGTGGAATCATGAAACACATGACTGCCTTCTGTTCTCAACGGTGAGTCCCTCCATTCCTCTACGTGAGTGCTGAGTGGGTATTATTCCACCCACCATCGGGGTGTGTGGATTAGGAGCAGGCCATGGAGGAATGGCACTATCTTAGAGCTGACCAGTAGGATGTGTTTGTCTATGCCTGGGAGTTTGACCAGATTTGATTGTAATTCAAATGTCAGGCATTAGATTGCATCAATAATAGAGACTTCAAAAGAGAGTTATTTGGAACTTAAATGTTGACAAACACCTGCTTTAAAAGCCCATCCTGAAAGCTTAGCTCCCAGGCCAGTTCCTCCCTGCCCACCCCCAGACACACACACAGTTTAATGGAAAGTGCCAGCAGAGGAAGGGTTAAGAGATGACATTGTCCTCTTGCATCTGCTCTGCCTGTTGCAACTGGAAAAGGTTGAGATTAATCTTTGTAAAAGCAGTCATATTGGAAAGACAAATGTGACTCTCACCATAACACTGGGCCCTTTATAGCCTGATGTCTAACTGCATTGGAATGTTATTCTTTCCATTGCCGTTATGACTGTACTTGGATTTGAAACTACTGGGTCTTGTTCCAGTACAAACCTCTATCTGCACTCTCTTATGAACTTCAAAACATCCCTGTCTGCCTTATCCTACAGGTTTCCACTGAATCAAGATGTGAGGAGCATTCTGTATCCTACTGAGTGGCTTCGTCACCTTTCAGAGTTCCAGGGGGGATCCCCAGGTCACAGGGCACAGGTGGCTGGCCAGTGGGGAGCTCTTCCTCAGGGTCCCACTGTGGGGTCTCTTCCCAGCCTTATGGCTAATATGGCGTATGGACCAGTCTGAGGAGACCAAACATTATTTTGGAAATCTGGTGGTGCTAAGCCTTTGATCGCCGATTTCTAACTGTCTTGAAAACCTTTAGCCTTCCAACAGTTGCACGCTGTGGTTTTGTGTCTGTGTGAGGTGACTAACAGCGCAGGCACTCTTGTGTGGGGAACGTATTCACCCAGCGCCCAAACCACCTACCGGCTTCCGGCAGCTCTTATCAGCCCAGCCATCGGCCACGAGCTGACATTTCAGTGCTCAGAAGCTCCCTACCCCCACCTTTAAAAAAAGTGACAGGAGGAGAAAAAGGCTCATCTGGCAATAGTTTGCTCTTGCTGTTTTGGCCTGGAGAAAGACATTGAAAGTGGTAGAAGATTGTTTAGTAACAGCTGGCAAGCACCAGGGTGTGAGGCTGATTTTCAGATATGACAGGCACTTACAGGAATGCTGCCAGATACAGCTGTTTAAAAGGCTTAATAAACAGCAAGTCAATACTAATCTTTGCCAAATTAATCTTTTCCCTGACAGCCCATCAGAGCAATTATGTTTAGGCTTATTGTAAACACACAATTGTCAAACAGGGACACTGCAGCCTTAAAATACTGTAGTTTGGTTTTTAGTCTCTGTTTGGGAGTGATTTTTTTTCTTTCTGTACATAGAATTATAAGTCATTCCATTTCATTTCCAGTTACTATTTTTTTTTTCTGGCCTCATGTCAGCGTGAATGAAATTTCACTTTCAAATGTCTTTGCTAGCAAGCTGTTAATACAATGAGCGATGATGACACCGGAGGAGGCATGCTGGTGTGTGTGGCTAACAAGGCAAGTTCTGACCAGGGCCGACGTGTAACAGGCCACTGTCCTCAGCGGTCTCCAGGTCCCAGGACAAGAATTCGTCTTTACTTCCTACCTCCTACAAGGTAATCCTGTTCTGGATACAAAGGACAAGATGTTGGCTGCATAAGAAAAAAGAAAGCAGAGTCTCAAGTCTCTGCAGACGTGTGCTGTAGAGCCTATACCTCTTGGTTTAGAAGTGACCCCTCCCTCCCCACATCACCTGCCTCCCTCCTTCAGGACTGTGACATCGGTTGGCTCCCCACGCCCTTCCTACAAGCAATAGTCTCGTGTGAGGGAAGGCTCTCTTATACTGGGACCTGGTTCTAAATAAACCTAGGGAAATCTCCTTTGAGCATCTTAAAAAAAAAAAAAAAGACGACAGTTACCAGGAGGGAACGTGGGGGTGGGGGGTTGGATGAATTGGGAGATTGGGATTGACATATATACACACTATATAGAAAACAGATAACTAATAAGGACCTACTGTGTAGCACAGGGACCTCTTCTCAACACTCTGTAATGACCTATACGGGAAAAGAATACAAAAACAGTGGATATATGTATATGTATAACTAATTCACTTTGCTGTACGGCAGAAGCTAACAAGGCACGGTAAATCAACTGTACTCCAATAATTTTTATTTTTAAGTTAAAAAAGGACCACTTCTAAAAAAAAAAAGGACCACTTCTTACCTTGGTGTAATGTAAGTAGAGCCAAGGAAACGGAGTCTTTTACTGGCTTCATCAAGTCATATTTGCACTTGGTAATTAGAAGAACAACGCAGTGTCTTATTCATCAGTGTTTAATTCAGCATTCTATAAACTGGGCTCCTGAAATTTCTCTCCTGCTCTCGACACTCCCACTTGTCTGACACCTTTTTTTCTCCTTGGCTTCTCATTTTCTCGATGTGACTAGAGTATATTCCATCTTGTACTTTTGTAACTAGAAACTCCTGTTTGATTATGCAGACCAAAAGACTATAGCATAACTCATTCCGAAATTCTTTCTTTTGGTAACCTTAGGTTTCTTAATGAAAAATTTCCATTCTTCTTCACCTCCCAATTCTTATCTGCAATGTTTGATGCCCTTCTATATTTAAAGAGCTTTTAAATCGTCGAGGGCATATCATATAATGGCTGTTGAGGGTAGTTTGTGATGTAGCTGGTGCTTCTACTTATCATTGCATTTATTGTGCACCTACTGTGTACAATGTGGAGAAGGAGGGGGCAACCCACTCCAGTATTCTTGCCTGGGGAGTTCCATGGACAGAGGAGTCTGGTGGGCTACAGTCCATGGGGCCATGGAGAGCTGGACACGACTAAAGTGACTTACCGCTACATGCAATGACATTCCAAGTTGCTTTGGAACTCACTCTGTTTTAGGAAAACAGAGAGATCTGTACTGTTGGGTGACTCACATGAATTCATTCATTAGGTGACTCAGTGTAGTAAGTGTCTTTGGCTACATTTATGATGTGAATTCTGTACCTTGCCTTGCCATCATTTCAACGTTCGGCCATCAGCAAAACAGGTGGATTTCTCTGTTTCTGTAGTTATCTTAAAATGAGAGTTATGAATGGAATAAGAAAATCCAGATCACATCCCCTTTCAACAAATACACATTAAGACAACATCTGTATGTAACCAAACTTTCATGTTCCAGCAGATAGTCTATTTATTACAAATTTCCACTTAATTTTTTTTTTACTATAACAAAGAAATAGGATATTTATTGGGGTTTCCTAGAATCTGGAAATTTGAAATATTCTTTGTTCGGTTGAATGTAGCTGTCTGGGACTGACTGGAAGTGGGGAACCTGGTAGACAAACAACATTACTTCTCTGGGTCTTTTCAGCTCAGACTTTGTAAAGAACTTCTATGTCCATTTGAAATTATATTGACAGTGTAGCTAAAACCCCATCATCTTTAATTCCCAACCATAATGGGTGGAACCACATGAAGTTGCCATTTTTTAGGTGAAAGAGTCGTACATAGGCAATTTCATATGGCTCAGTCTAATTACTTTCAAACATGTGGGGCAACTCTGGCAAAAGACAAGAGGTCCAGAGGAGAGGAAAACTGACTGTGGATGTGCTATCTTAAAGTTTGAATTCATAAATCAAAAACAATTTCTTAGTAATGAATCTGAGTCAGGATACACAGTTCTTTGTTGTCATAGCTGTTGGTGGGTCACTGATGCCTTGATCAGAAAGGACTCATTCTCTTCAAGGCAACAAGGTAAAAATGACCCCAGAGACCAGCTTTCATCCTTAGCCATGCTTGCCAGTTTGACAAACTCGAAGTTGTCATGTGACTGATTTTTCCATTGTCAACTCACTCACAATAGAATGGTAATTGGGGTTTTGGATTATTTTTTCTTGTGGACATTACAGAGACAACTCAACCTTCCCCTAGGTGCTATCAGACCTTTTTTTCGAGTTATAACTGTGACTTTGGCGTGTTGGGAAAGATAGTCTATGTTCAGCACTGTCGCCAAGTCTCTCAGAATGCCTTTCCTGGAGGTCTGGGAATCCCATGGAGAGCTACATAACAGAAAACTCAGTGGACACCACCACTGTTCCTTATGGTTACAAGTTGGAGCTGCTGGGCCCAGGCTGGATTCTGGCTTCCTGAAAAGTGGAGGGTTTCTCAGGCAACATCTGACAGAGGATGTTCTCAGTGTCTCAGGAAGGAGCACCTGTGGGTGGGGTTCATTGCTTCTGGGCCTAATCACTTCTGCCATGAATTCTGGGATCTCTCCTCTGGCTGGATGTGTCTTTCAGAGACTGATGGATGTTCAAATAGAATATGGTCATGCATCATATGAGTTTTTATTTATGATGTATTTTCTTTTATTTACATTTGTTTTCACTGTTTTTGGTGTTGAGTATCAACACTCTCTCTACCCTGGTTGCATACCTGCTCTAGAAAAACTGTAAACAACATTGTACTTTCCTGTAGAACCCACCTGTCAAAGCTGGTTGTTCTCATCCTGGTAATTAGTTTCTCAGTTTAGACTTGACACAAGTGAGAATGTTACTTTAGCATAATATAATAAATAAAAGACATTAGGTAATTAGTAGTGCTGGTATATTTCTAAAATACTAAACAGACAAACAATAAACTGTGAACTTAATCACATGAGTTCTTATACAGTTTCAAGACAGGAAAATTAGAGCTCTCAGCTACAGTCATTTTAATAATCACATTGGATCTGCATTATTTATTAGTTATTACATGCTCAACTGATTCAAGGTTGTACAATGCCTAAAATCATTTCAAAGCAAGCATACCTTTTGTTTTTTGAATTCTGACTGGATTACATAATGCATATATTGTATTTAGTTAAATTGCTAAGTTTATTTCACACACTCCATGAAAAAGACATCAGCCATTCTTTTGATTTCCAACCAGACTGGTTTTCTTGCTATAACTCTGTAAGGGCATAATTTGTTCTTTCTGATGTAAAAGCTATGCCAGCCTTCAGCTAGATTCTCAATGCTTTTGGTTGTTTAGCAAATCCTTAGTACCCTCCAAATTCTCTTGGAAGACCCAGGAATTCTGGAAAGAGAGTAGCTTGCAGAGGCACAAATGGCAACAAGATCCTCAATTTCTATCAAATTTCAAACTGGGAAAGCGTCTCCTTTTTCCTGTCTGGTTACTCACCTTTCACTTTCAGATATTCTGGACAGTGTGCTTTCCCTTTCCTCCTGTCCCTAGTTTAATTCCTAAATGTTTTCTGGATTTTGTGAAAAGCATGCAGCTTGAGGAATTTGACTGATTTGACTTTAATTCTTTTTTGGGAGGGGGAGGGGGAGGAAGTTTACAGAAATGACTAAAACCAGCTGAGAAGTTTAAAGAATTTACTAAAACCAGCTGAGAACTAAGAAGCCACCTTTTCCTCTCAGGTAGGGAGCTCATCTGTTCAGTCTTGGAGGCTGTGCGACTTTTAGCGCAATCTTCTGTTCTATTGTATGAAGAAAGAAATTCTTAAATATCACAGTTTTTCATTTGCGTCAACCAAAGAAATATAGAAATAGAGGCTGGTTACTTAAATTTGCTGCTAAAATGAAAAGTAGGTTTGGCTTTATTCACTGTAAAAACTAAATTATAAAGTATTCACACCAAGCGTGAATTTTTTTTTTTTTGCCAGCAAAAGTTAAAACATTAAAGAAAGCTCTTTCAAATACTAACAAATTTACTTACAAACACCTATATTTATTATTTCATAAATAGGCGCAACAGTTTCCATAAAAAAAGATTAAATACAGACACAGTATGAAGAAACAATAATACAGAGCCCTATGTAAAGGTTATAATTTAGCTGTTTTCAATCTCTTTCTGCATCTAATAAAATACCAGGTAAGCATTTGGCGGTTTTATACATAAAAGGGCTTAAATGACATTTACTAACCATTACACAAAAAGTGATACAAAAAAGCAATTTTTCTGCAGTACAAAATAAACGGTGTTTGCGCTTCCCCTCACACTAGTTTCTTTTTGTCTGATCAATGAGACAAAGCCAATTTGTTTTTAAATTAAAATCATTTGGGAGTATATTTTTTCAAATATTTTGAAAATATAGAACTATTAGTCAGTTGTTTTAAAAATGAAGTAAAAATATGAATGTTTGCCAATTTAACCCCTATTGTGAAATCAATAAACTGGAATGAGCCAGTTTCAAATCACAATTTAGCTACAAAAACATTCACATTTTATACTCTAGGAGAGTGTGACATAGATGCTATTTACAAACTTGCTATGACTGCTACATCAAGCCATTTAAAAAGTCTTTAGTAGTTTCATATAAACACCCATTATGAAAACCAATGGAAAATCCAGGACTTTTATCCAAGACATCTATAGTTGCTAAGGCAGTTACTATAGCGCAGCACTTCACAGCAAAAAACCAACATAAAATCTGAATGGTCCAAAGTTCCTTCAGGGAAGAAGAAAAACAATGTCCATAAAGGATTAAAAAAATAATAAAGATAAAGAAGCATGACTATTTCTTCCAGAGTGGGTGACCCACAAGCTCAAATGGTCCTAAGTGCTTAGCAACTTGTATTTTTTCTAATAAAATGGAGAACTGCCTTGACTGTACAAAGCAATCCATGGTGAAAAGACTTCCCTGAATGCCTCAGTGGAAAGAAGAGGTGTCTGGAGTTTCAGGTAAGGTACAGTGCTTTGTCCCTCTGCATGCCCCTGTGTGGAGAGAAAATAGACAAGCAACTGGTGTTAACAGGACAGTCTTGCTATGGGTGACCAAGGGGGATGTGTCTGTATGCTCTAGCTTGAGGGATGGGGTTGGGCATGGGGAAAGTGCATAGTGAAAGCCAACAGGATTTAAAGGCATTTACTTTTGGAATGCTTAAAATTTTCTGGTTTTGTGAACATGGAACCTTTCCAGATTATCTTTTGGAAAGCTGGAAGAAATATAGGATCTTTCCACGACATGACTGTTATGAGAGCTGTCTGCCACCAGGTGGCGATGGCCGGCCGCTTACCCACTACTGCAGTAGTCGTTATTCCAGTCCAAGGGCTGGGTGGGAGGATTTCTGCACCCGGAGCGCACATACTCCATGGCCTGGGTGACCACTTGTGCAGCTGTAGATGTAGGATTGATTATGGTCTGATACTCGGGTTGAAGATTAAATCCCTGAAAAGCAAAGCAAGTCCACAAATAAGGATCAAAGTGCCTTGTTAAGAAAAGCACCTAAATATTTAGTCACTGTTTGCAAACACTACTTACCTTCTTGCTTGTGCCCCTGCAAGGGCAAGCTAATCCCAAGAACCATGAAAACTCAAAACAAAGATGGAAAAGAAGTGCCCACACTCCATCTTTCTTACCTTTCCTTCCTTTAGCCATGTGTTACTTGACTTGTACTCTTGAGCAGATACGTTGAATTGAGAAATAATGTAAAATTTAGAAAAGCCAACTCAACCAAAACAAAGAGAAAAGGCCCTAAACCCCTCAAAGTTTATGTTTTCTGTCTAACCCAAGGATACATTAATAGTTAATCCCCAGAATATGCAACAGAATCTTTTCTGAAGGATTCAGGCAGCAGGTGGCTGAGTGTTTTATTAGACTACACCTATTCACATATTGTTCTCAAAACCCTTTTTCTTCATTCAGTCACAAAGGGACCATCTGCTTCTTCTTTTATTTGTACTTCTTTCTCAGCTAAAAATTTCAACCAAAGCTTTTAAACAGTTGTTGGACTAATATAGGGAAGGAGATTCAAAACAACTTGCCACTGGAAAACACAGAGGAGGAAAAGTATAAGACAGAGGAAATATTTTTAAATTGAAAAGTCTATTAACTGGCAAATAATAATCAGACTCCAGGAAGGTTCTTTTAACACATTGATGTGGTGAAGTGTTGACTTTTAATCCTTACAGAGCTATTAAAAATTCAAGGACAGAATCTCTGAAGTAGATAGCTATATCTGGTAAACAAAAAGCATTATACACTAAGACTTATTTTTAGCTTATCTGGTGAATTCAAGAGCTGCATAAGCAAGCTTTGCTGGAAATGACCAAAAAAGCAACTTAATTAATCTCATGGTTGTCTCTTTTTGCAGTAGATTTCATACATGGTTTTTACCCACTGAAAAACTAAGAGATTTAAAAACAAATCATTTTCTATTTACTTGCAGGGAGCTTCTTTTGAAGGAATAATATTGTTGAGATTTTATCTTTTAAAAAAATTCAGCAGAATGATCAGAGAGTTGATTTTGAACTCAGGCTATTTCCTTAGACTTTTATTCATTTGCAGGTACCCTGGGTAAAGACTCAAAGACATCTATTATCAAATGTCCTCAATTCTCAATATTGGCTTTAAGGTATTAAATTATTTTCCATTCAAGGGATAAAGACTTCAAACCAATGTCCAGGCAAACTCCCAACAAAGCTGCTCATGAAAGACAGAGCATTGAATGACTGGAAACAAATCACTGAAAAGTGGAGTATTCAGTCAGCTTGGTTATTTGACCTCACACAGCTAGAAAGAGTAGTGTTTCCTAAACTAACAACTGGTTTGTGAGAGGGAAGTTTGTTTATGTAGATACCACCTGCAGCTCCAGCCACAAACATTTTCCAAAGCAGGGGGGCGTGAGAAGTGAGAGGAATGTAACTGGATGTTTGGTACTCTATCCTTTTCCAGGCTGGCAACCACTCTTTCTCCAGACCATCCTGTATCTCTGTCATGCATGGAGTTTCAGGACAGTCCTGTAATGTCTTAATGGGGCTTACCGTCCAGTTTTCTGGACCTCCTTCCCGAATGTCTTGTGTAATGCTAGGCAGACAAGCAGGAAAAAGCCCCTAGGGAGAGGCATCTCAGGCTGATTTTTATTTCAGCCCCCTCATCAGGGCTGCCCAGTGACCAGAGAGTGTGTTGCTTATTGGATATTCTCAGGGTCAAGCCCATAGTAGTGGCTCAATAAATCATGTTTTCCAATAAATGAATTTTAACAACTATTTGATGCTACTCTTCGAAAGGCCTGGGGAATATAACTGTAAATACCAAGGCTTTCCTATCTTTTTAATGTAAAGTTCTCCACATTGGATTTTTGAACAGTCAACAAAACATAACTTAAAAGTAAATAAGTCTTAAAACTAGAGTAGTTGAAAATATCTCATGTTAGGTGAAGGTATGGTAACATATGAGAAAGCAAAAAATAAATAAAAACAAACCAACCTGCTTCTATCCAACACCACACAATCAAAGAACAGAAATGACCATTGCTTTTTTCTATCCAATGAACATGGCCCCTCGAAGTTGGGAAAAGGAGTATCAGGAGAACATTAATTTTTAAGTGATCAGTTTAAGACTTAAATGGGTAACTTCAGTTTATAAAACCAAAATGATGTGTTATCTACGAAGCTCAAAGATTTAAAATTTAGCTAACTTCAATGCCTAAATTTAAGATCACTAGTATTAAAACAACCATGGACCAAGGAAAAGACAAGCAAAGCCTGAAGAACATAATTTTACTTGCTTTCAATTTAAAAAATGAAACTTTCTTCTGATGACTGTATTAAGAGATGCTGAGGTCAAACTCAGAAATAATAGTATTTTTATTATTGTTTTAAGTATGAAACAACAATGATGATAGAAAGTTTTGAAAAATGTTTGCTTAGTGATCTAATTAAACAAGACTGAATATTTTGCATTTTAATGCTCAAGAGAAAAATCACCAACTGTTTTGTAGCATGCCTGGAATTTTAAATTTCATTTTCTGGTGCCAGATTGAAATAAAAATAGGAAACATGATAAAGATTAATTTGATGTCAGAAGGGACATTTGCTCTTTAATTAGATTTCTGTAGCCCTAGCAGTTTTGTTGTGCCACCATATCAAGTCCTAAAAGAGCCTGCAGCAATACCAAACCGTGATCCTCGTATCCACACTTTACTGGGAACTAATTTCATTTCCTGCCTGTCTGGAGAGGTCTTTTCAACAGGCATCAATGTTTTTGTCTTCACAACTGATTTATTCATCAATCTCAATGTGATTTTTTTAAACCTTTAAATTACACCCAAATCCTAAAGCAGCTGTTTATTACACAAGGAAATTGAAAATCTGTCTGTGTGATATCATACAAAGATTTTTTTTCTTAAGGTTATAAAGGAAGTTGACAGATATTAATGATTTTTTTCTCTTGACCTCATTCAAAAATATAGTGAACAGAAAAAGAAGGAAGAAAACTGGACTAAAAAATAAACCCCAGGTCTATGGGTTTAGTGTATAAAATATTATTCTAGAAAAAAAAAAACTATTACTCCTAGTGGATGATACGATCATTTTTAGGATACATTCATTTTCAAAAGGATAATAAAATAGCTAAAGTAATGCTTATATATGAAACATTACTGTAAAAATACAGTAGCCATGAATTTTCTTGCTCTTTCTCTTTTTCTTTTTTTGGTGTGTGAAAACGCGAACATGGCCAGAAAGCAAACACCTTCTCTATAAAGATGATGAATCCAACAGGTCTAATTCCAGCCATAAGCTTTCTACAACCCACTCTGATGACATGAACATTGGCCCCACAGACCACTGTGATTGTAATAAACGAGTGACATGGAGGTGTGACGGACACTCTGGATCTGATTTTAGGATTATCAATTCGTTGAGACTTCCAGTCCTCTTAACCTGCAGGATTCTCTCCAGTGATCTACCCTGACTCTGACCTCACTGCCCATCACTCTCTGCTCCTCACCATGCTCCCCCGACTGGCCTCCTTTCCATGTCCTGGATAAGCCATGTTCCTCCCAGTTGGCCCTCCAGGCCAGAGGAGTCCCTTCTCCTTGCTATGCTCCCTGCTAGTATCCACCCCACTCCCTTCCCACCCTCTGATTCCTAGAGGCTGCTTCCTCTTCTCTGCCTGCTCTTGAGAGATGCCTTCTTTATCCGTCCCAGGCAAAGACCTGCTATTCCTCCACACCTCCTGCAGTTTGTCCCCATGTTTAATTTTTCCCATGGGATCCTAATAACTGACCTGTTTATCTTATCCCCACTGCTCCCCTTCTCCATTCCACCCCCAACTCTGATGTGAGCTCCATGGGGGCAGAAGTTGCTCAATTTCAGCCAGAGCCTAGCATGTGTTAAGGGGTTCAATGAATCTTTTTTGAATAAATGAAAAAAATTTAAAACTTTTAAGGATTTGAGATTCTACAAACTAGCTTGTAATTTCTTCTAATATTTAAGCTTCTGCAACTTTTTTTTATTCCTTCATTTGTTAACTTGTATCTTCAGTAGTCATTTTATTGACTACCTACAATGATCAAGGCATCATAGTGATTTTAGTTACCATGGTTTCTGCAGCTGCACTGACTCTCTATTTTGGGTTCATGCCATTTTGTCTTCTATTATTAATGTAAGTTAAAATCAAGTCCTACCATCTCAATAAGAAAACTTTCTGAGATACATTAATAGAACTCACTTAAATATTGATGAGTAACTTGTCCAATGTAATCTGCCCTATTTATTCCTATTAAGATTCTATATGGAAAGACATATCTCCTGAGTTTCCAAATGTGGCCTTATGTAATTCAGAAATGTTTGAAAACTATTCAGGGTCACAGCTCATCTAAGGTATAGAGTGTAAATAGATAATGAACTGTCTCTGAGTGGATAAATTAATAAAAAGTGTTCTCTCTGCACCGAGCTCTGGCCCCCAACCTGGGGAGCGGACCACATCCTCTATTTTTTTCTCTGGGAACAAACACCCCTCACTACAGCACTGAGAGCAAAACATGGGCCCTCAACTGGATAGTACCCTTAGGCAGAAGTCAACCCACCCGACCGAAGGTCTCTCAGCTCTTCACTCAAACACTATTGGTTCATTAAAATGCAAGGAACGCACGAATGTCCTTTGTATCAAGAGTAATGTCTGATGGAAAAGAAGGACAATGGGACCTTATTAATGTCACTCACTGGTCACAAACCTGCTGTAAACAAGGAGGTTGGTCTTTCCCAGTGAGTTTACAGCTTGTCTGTTGAACAGGTAAGTCAGTCATCTGAGCTTTATCAATATCCTTGGCTTGGGAACCAAAGAAGACTTCGGTAGACAGATGAGTCCTTTGCTCTCCATGATCATTTAATCTTAGAACTAACTAGGATCTACAGCGCCTCCCAAGTCTTAGGAGAAACTGTTACGAATTGACAAGAATGATTAAGAGTGAGAAGCAGCAGGCCTAGCATTTAAGAATCAAGGGGGGGATATATGTATACCTATGGCTGAATCATGTTGAGGTTTGACAGAAAATAACAAAATTCTGTAAAGCAATTATCCTTCAATTAAAAAAAAAAAAAAAGGATCCAGGATCTGACCACTGAACAGAGCTAGGTTTGAATTCTAGCTTTGATCTATGGGCAAGTTAGTCAACTCTGCTGAACTCTGTCTCCTCACCTGTGAGACGAAGGCAAGGTCAGGGCCTGCCTGCACTGTGAATTTTCTGAAATTACAGAGGAGGTAAGGTAATGTATCAAGGTTTATAATTGTCACCTCTTGGAAATCCTGTCTATAATAACAAGAATAAAAATGGATTTGGGACTATGTATATCTGATTCCTATTTCTGCCTCCCCTCCACCCCACTGTGGCCAACTATAGACTATATCAGAGGGCTCCTATATTGCTTTTATAGGAAGACTCTGCATATTTAATTATAGACCTGGGAACAACAGTCATTGGATTATGAAAGTGATAGGTTAATTTAGTATGCTTTATAGTTTCTACCTTGACCTGTTTTTTTAAAACACATTTTTAGGATTTTTAAATGCTTTATATTCAGTTTACTTTACATCGTTTGCTCTTAATTCTCAAATTTTAAAATAACACTAAAATCCAGAAGGAAAATGATTTCAAAGACAAGTTAAGCTAAGACTGCACACAAATGGTTTCCATAATTGTGGGGTAGACATGGAGACTTTTAAACCTCCTGTGTTTTCTAATGTAGAAGCCAGATATCCATTTTAAAATAAAACTCTGGTTAGGTTAACATTTTCATTTCTTAGGACTCTTAAGGTTGTACCAAATTTGATACTTCTGACCAGAAATAGTGGGCCTGATTTCATCTTGCAGGATTTGTTGGATTCAACAGGCATATCATCAAGAATTTCTCATTTCTGAATAATATACTGATTATATATGTATATGTGTATATATATGTGTGTGTGTGTATGTATGTACATATGGCAGACTTCTCAACCCCAAAGAGATCTTTAGCAGTAGTGGCATCTGAAAACAACAAATGTGCCTCACTCAAAGGCAGAAAACAGGGAGAGTGACGAGAAAGATGGGTATCATGGGAAAGAAGAAAGGGATTATGAAAGGCAGAAGCTGTTGTGATCCTTTGAGGCTGCCTGACTCACCCCTGCAAGTTAATTTTCAGGAAGCAGGTATTTGCTGAAGATCTCCCATTCTCTTTCCACTTACAGAGAAGAATGGAACCCCCACCCAATCCACTGGAGGAACAGACCCCTCCAGCACCTCTGAATGGGAGCCCAGGGCCCGGCCTGCACATACCTGCTGCATGGTGGGGGAGTGTAAGGCGGGCTGGACCTGCATGGAGAGCTGGGTCCCGAGGGGCTGCTGCATGGAGAGCGGCTGGTGCTGCTGCAGGTTGAGATGCTGGTGAAGAGGGGGGCTGATCTGGAGGGGAGGAGGGGGGGACACAGCCATGTTGGCTATAGAGACAGTCACTGGCATTTGGTTGTTGGCCTTGGGTGCTATGCTCCTGGGGAGACTGGGATGCATGGCGGTTAGGTGAGGGTTCATTCCTGGTTGTTGGTGGTAGTGGGAACTTAGGTACAGAGCTGAGTGGGCCTGGCTGGGCCCAGGGAACACTGATGGCGGCTTGGCATTGATCAGCTGCGGAGGCTGAGCCGTCTTCACGTCAACAGGCTCACTGTAGCTCTGTGGAGAAACAAACAGGAACCGAGTTAAGAGGTGGACACCCAGGCGCTGCTTTTTCTTAGCAAGATGCTCTATGAGTTCACTTGGGAACGGTCACGTGGATCAATACCTGTTCCTACTCTTGACTCCAAGAACTCCTCCATCGTCACTTGCCACATGACCTTATGCAAGCCTGAGCTCATTCCACCTCTTTTATGAAATCTAAAACAATGTATGTTGACATTTTTCTTTGCTTAAATGTTAAGCTCTAATTTGGTGCCTTTTCTCATCATCCAAAGATGAAAAAATGAGGGGTGCGTGCAGTGGATGCAGTCAGTGTCCTATCGGGAACTACCAGTGTGGCTCACTTGCAAGGGAAGTCAGTGAGGGAGCGTTTCTGTTGACTATATGCTTGCTTTTTATTTTTCCTTTTTATATTCTCAAAGAGCCTTGACATTAGATATTGCACAAAGAAAACAATGTTGGTTGATGGAGCTGGATAAGGAAGAAAGAGTTCAAAAATACCTTTCTGAAGTTATATAAAACCACATTAATATATTTTTAAAGTAACCATAGAACTCATCTTGATTTTTAAAAAGAGTTGGTGATGAATTGTCCTCAATAATGAACTGGATAAAAATAATCTCTCTTGGAAATTTTAGACTCCATCATAAATTAATACAATTTTTCCTGAATTTTTTTACACACCTTCAAATGGTCATTTCCTAATACCTTTTAAATTGACTTAAAAACTAGACATTTCAGTGGAAGTTGAAAAGTATCAAGAGTGAACCCCAAGGTGTTTCTTCTTGGGCATGAATCTGCCTCCTACTTTTGCTGAGAGGAAGAGACTGCAAAACAAATGGTAAAGAGTGAAACCAGGTGGAGAAAGAAGATGCCCAAATTTCCTTCCGGAGAAAAAAGTCACTTGGTCAAAATAAGGTCTTGAAGATGCATCTGTGCCTTTATTCAGTGCCTCTGATGTCATGCTTCTTCCATCAATAAGTCAACGCGAGCCTCTTGTTACCCAGAATAGCAGGGCCTTCCTGGGCGCCCAATGCTCAGTCTCTGGGCAGCTCAGGCACTTTCAGGAGCCTGGTTCACCACACACGGTGACAGGAAACCCCATGCAGGGACTTCACTGCACAAGTCAGCCAGCAACACAACTCGTTTCCTCCCCACAGTGGAGGGGATTGAGTGAGAGCCACAGGAAGAACGGTTATGTATTATGTGTGCTGACTGCAGGAGGCCAGGCTGGGGTGCTGGACTGGTGGCCTCACATACTCTCTGCATAGGAAAGACATGAATGACATCTCTAAAAATACATCAACCATGGAGCTGTGGGGTCCTGCGAGACCCTGATTACTCCATGCAGAGTAGATAGTAAGGTGAGCCCTAAAGAATTCAAGCTCCTCCAAAGAACCTTCTCATTATATTCTTCTGTGTTAGTAGTGATAGAGTTTTCTAGTAGACATTGACTCTTCTGCATTAACATGAAACAAAAATTGTTCACAAAAATTTTCAAGGGAAGGCTTTGGATCAAAAGAGTTTTACTAAATGTAGTACCTAAAAGGAACTTTCAAATGATTTAAAAAAAAAAAAAACTTCTGTCATTTTCTTTCTTTTTTTTTGCCTCCATTTAAAAATTCTTATTGCTGGTATGCAGAGCAGTGAACAATTAAAGGAAAAGGTCAAATGGGTTAACTCAGGCTGTGTAAACAGTGACTTGTTTTACATCAGAATAACATAGACTGCAGTGATACGCCTCAAAAATCATCCCATATATGCCAAGAAGATTATGTACTTGTTGTCTGTGTGTTTAAGTCATGTGGGTAAGTGTTTTCATTGTCTTGCATTCTCACTTCTTTTCCCAGTTGTGGAAGGGCTAATTTCATATTTAGTCACACACTGTGCCAGCTTCATACAGGAAGGGAACAATCACACAACAACCAAGAGAGCTACAAAAATCAATATATGTTAGTGCATCTTCCTTTTTGTTTTATAGTTGCTTTAATTTTTTAAACAGAAGAAAAATCACTCACAATTCCTATACTATCAAAATTATAAAATACATGTCATTGTAAAACATTCTCACTTTTTATTTCTGGAGCCAATAATCACATCATTATCTAGTGACACGATGTGCACAGAGCAGTAGATAGGTATCCTGAGCATGTGCGTGCACATGTGTGTGTATGTGAAGACAAAAAGACATGTTCAGATACGTTCATACATTCATCTTAGGCATTCCAACAATATTTAAACAAGCCTAAAGGTGCTATTTTGGGTTGGCTGAAAAGTTTGTCCAGGTTTTTAGGTACCATCTTATGGAAAAAAGCCAAATGAATTTTTGGCCAGGCCAGTACTTATGTTACATTTAGAAATCACTAACTGTAGTTAGTACAGTTAGTACAGACACTCAGCAAGCAGGTGGGCTGGCTTCATGGACCAGAAGTCAGTCCTGGTGAGCAGTTTTGGCGTCAGTCCTGGTGAGCAGTTTTAGGGACAAAAAAAGTTTTAGGGACTTTGCCCCCGACACAGTTTCCAAACTGTATTAGAGGGGTCTGTGGAAAAATAAATGTCCTTCAAAAACAAGTTTCCATGACAAAATATGTGTGGGAAGAGCACTGGGTCAAGGGAGGCTAGGAGGCTCCTCTCCTGCGGGACTTGTCAGAGCCTTCAGTGTATAATGCACACTGCGAATTTCCGAGGGACTACGAGAGAAGTCTTTACTCAGTGGGTAATTTCACTGAAATAGTGTTCAATTGGAAACTAATTCAGAAGATGAATTAATAAATTACACAAACATATCTAAAATGACAAATAGAACATACATTTAGATTTGAATAGTCATATCTCTTGCCTCAAATAAACTAATTTGTATTGCCCCCAAATACATACTTAAATTACATCCGTCTAGGTATAATATCAAAATTATCCTTTGTTTCATGTTTACCAGAATACTATCTGTATAGAGAATTTCATATTCTAGGCCAAGAACAGTGACACAATTTCCTGAAGGAATTAGCAAATTGGTAACTTCTCAACTGTAGCCTAGAATTGCTAAGGCATAGGGCTTCCCTGGTGGCTCAGACAGTAAAGAATTTGCCTGCAATCCAGGAGCCCAGGTGTGATCCCTGGGTAGAGAAGATACCCTGGAGAAAGGAATGGCAACCAACTCCAGTATTCTTGCCTAGAGAATTCCATGGACAGAGGAACCTGGTAGGCTACAGTCCATGGAACTGCAAAGAGTCGGACATGACTGAGCGACTAACACTTTCACTTTTCTTTAGACACAGTAAAGCAAAATTCAAAATAAACCACGAATCAAATTCTCCTGAATTTCACTTTCTAAACTGTGTAGAGATAAAGACAGACACACAGACACAGACAGAAACCTACTTGAGACACTTCATTGCCAACTTTGAGAAGATTCTCTTTTCTCATGGTAACTAAACACAAAATCAAGACCCCCGGGAGAAATATCAATAATCTCAGATACGCAGATGACACCACTCTTATGGCAGAAAGCAAAGAAGAACTAAAGAGCATCTTGATGAAAGTGAGAGGAGAGTGAAAAAGTTGGCTTAAAGCTCAACATTCAGAAAACGAAGATCATGGCATCTGGTCCCATCACTTCATGGCAAATAGATGGGGAAACAGTGTTTATGTCTTTGGGTTCCAAGATCACTGCAGATGGTGATTGCAGCCATGAAATTAAAAGATGCTTGCTCCTTGGAAGGAAAGTTATGACCAACCTAGACAGCATATTAAAAAGCAGAGACATTACTTTGCCGACAAAGGTCTGTCTAGTCAAAGTTATGGTTTTTCCATGTAGTCATGTATGGATGTGACAGTTGGATCATAAAGAAAGCTGAGCACCCAAGAGTTGATGCTTTCAAACTGTACTGTTGGAGAAGACTCTTGAAAGTCTCTTGGACTGCAAGGAGATCCAACCAGTCCATCCTAAAGAAGATCAGTCCTGAATATTCACTGGAAGGACTGATGCTGAAGCTGAAACTCTAATCCTTTGATCATCTGATGTGAAGAAGTGACTCATTGGAAAAGACCCTGATGCTGGGAAAGATTGAGGGCAGGAGGAGAAGGGGACGACAGAGGATGAGATGGTTGGATGGCATCACTGACTTGATGGACATGAGTTTGAATAAGCTCCGGGAGTTGGTGATAGACAGGGAAGCCTGGTGTGCTGCAGTCCATGGGGTTGGAAAGAGTCGGATGTGACTGAGCTACTGAACTGAACTGAAACACAAAACATTTTGTCTATTCAGACATTTGTTTGTCATTTGTCTTCTGCATTCTAAAGCATGAAGAGATCAGTACCATTAAGCTTATTTTGAAAGAGTAGTATTTTTTAATCACTACAAGGACTATAACAAGTCAAACAGATTTCCAAAACTAAGGATTTAGACAACATTTGAAACAATTTTTAACACACACAGAGAAAAATTTTGGGGAAGTTACATGTTTTCCCTACACTTTTGAAGTCGCTGAATATAACAAGAGAAATAATGAAACTAGCCATGTGCCTAAACATGGCAGGCACTCCATTGGGGTTCTCTTCCTGCATTCTCTCTTCACCATAATATCCTGCACCATCAGGAAAGGATGTTTTTTGGGGGGCTGCATGGCTTGCGGGATCTTACTTCCCCCACTAGGGACTGAAACTGGGCCCTGGCAGTGACAGTGCTGAATCCTAACCACTGGACCACCAGGGAATTCCCAGGAAAGGATTGTTTAAAGGTTGGGACTAGAATCTTGTGTGTCTCATGCATCTGTTACAGTGCCAAGTACAGAGAAGACAAACATATTTGCTGAGTGACTGAATGACTGTCCTTGAACAATACTGGGAGCAGTCACTGTTGCCCTTGCTGAGACTCCTGACGAGACATGCCATTCCTCTTTCTAAGGAGTAGGTTTTCAAATCTTTGAAAACTCACAGAATATCAGATTGCTCTTTACTGTCTGCTCTCATCATGAACCACACTCTTTTGGAAGAAGTGGGAGATTACAAGCCTAGCTTTGCTGTTTAGTTGGATCCCGTGGGCTCTGCTCCCCACTGGGCCGGGATGGACGGCAAGAAGCAGGAAAGCTTACTGTGTTTCACCCCTATCTTGAGAATTTGTATCTTTATGTAGAGATCCACTCATTTAGGCAGGGGAAAAACTTGGTTGGGCCTCACTTCTCATTAATTCTTAATCAGACTAATCAACAGACACAGAATTGTTTCACTGTTTTGGAAGACAGGCCAAACAAGTTCATCTTCCATAGCAAAGTGTCATGAATTCATAAGCTGATTAAATGGAAATATGAAGAAATCCTAAGTTTAATACACTCTCACCATCATTTTCTTCAAATTAAACTATGAAAGCAAGGCTTGTTGTTGTTGCTTTAGTTGCTAAGTCATGTCAGATTCTTCTGCGATCTCATTTTGCAAATAATGATATTGTACATGAAGATCATTATGCCTTCCATTCAGAAACTAGAATTACTTTCTCATTCAAACAAAATCATTTCAATTTGTTTCTAATTCCAAATGCATTAACCACTTTTACTTAGTGGTGTGTGTTTTGTGTCAGTCACCTGCTAAATGTAATTCTGTCAGTGTATACACAACTGAAAATCAGCCCTTGAATGTGACATTTTCATGGGGGTGAGTGTGTACTTGTTACTGGATTATGAGTAAGTTCTAGTTCCTGCTTTCTTTTGGGCCACTGATTCTAAAAGATGTTTTCTATAAGCAAAATGGTGTGTGTGTGTGTTCAGGGAAGGGGGCAAGGAGAGACGTTTTGGGTCTTTCCAGTAGTCTTTCACAAAGGATACAACTCTATAAACATCAAACTACTTCGTATTAATCAAGTTGTTGATTGCCCGAGATAATTTCAATCCCATTTACTTTGTATTATGAAGATAATATTGCATAGTGTATAAATGCTCCCTTTCTAGGATGATAAGTGCTATAAAAATGAAAGATTGACAAAGCAATTGTTATTTAAAATAGCAAAGCATAAACATAAGACATAAAGCTCAGTGGATGCAACAATATAGGAGTTGCTGAACCAAATCAGATTAATAGTCCATCTAATTTGATTCTTGTTTCCAGCACTGACCAATACATGATGCATTGGAAATTAAACAAAATTTATGCACTTAGTCAATTGCGCATTGTTACTTCTGCAAGGAAAATTCTTCTTGGTACTTGCAGGTGATTAGCTTACACCCTGAAGCATGAGATTTTATTATCTTTAAATCATGATCTGGGTTTACAGAGCTGCAAATTTTATGTGAACAGTCATAAATTGATCCATCCTATTTTCAAATTCAGAGTGTCTCAATAGCTCTCCTTGGCATGAATTCTATAAGTTACTCTCATCTTCTAAGAAGAAATGATTTGTTTTGAATTTAGTCCCTTTTAATTGAACTGAGGATTGTATTTATTATTGGTCATGGCAATAGACTGAGAATTTTCTTACTTTAGTTCGGTTCAGTTCAGTCGCTCAATCATGTCCAACTCTTGCGACCCCATGAACTGCAGCACGCCAGGCCTCCCTGTGCATCACCAAATCCCAGGGTCCACCGAAACCCATGTCCATCAAATCAGTGATGCCATCCAACCATCTCATCCTCTGTCATCCCCTTCTCCTCCTGCCCTCAATCTTTCCCAGCATCAGGGTCTTTTCAAATGAGTCAGCTCTTTGCATGAGGTGGCCAAAATATTGGAGTTTCAGCTTCAACATCAGTCCTTCCAATGAACACCCAGGACTGATCTCCTTTAGGATGGACTAGTTGGATCTCCTTGCAATCCAAGGGACTCTCAAGAGTCTTCTCCAGCACTACAGTTCAAAAGCATCAATTCTTTGGCCCTCAGCTTTTTTCACAGTCCAACTCTCACATCCATACATGCCACTGGGAAAACCACAGCCTTGACTAGATAGATGGACATTTGTTGGCAAAGTAATGTCTCTGCTTTTTAATCTGCTGTCTAGGTTGGTCATAACTTTCCTTCCAAGGAGGAAGCATCTTTTAATTTCATGGCTGCAGTCACTATCTGCAGTAATTTTGGAACCCAAAAACATAAACACTGTTTCCACTGTTTCCCCATCTATTTGCCATGAAGTGATGGGACCGGATGCCATGATCTTAGTTTTCTGAATGTTGAGCTTTAAGCCATCTTTTTCACTCTTCTCTTTCATTTTCATCAAGAGGTTCTTTAGTTCTTCTTTGCTTTCTGCCATAAGAGTGGTGTTGATATTGATATTTCTCCCGGCAATCTTGATTCCAGCTTGTGCTTCCTCCAGCCCAGCGTTTCTCATGATGTACTCTGCATATAAGTTAAATAAGCAGGGTGACAATATACAGCCTTGACGTACTCCTTTTCCTATTTGGAACCAGTCTGTTGTTCCATGATCAGTTCTAACTATTGCTTCCTGACCTGCATATAGATTTCTCAAGAGGCAGGTCAGGTGGTCTGGCATTCCCATCTCTTTCAGAATTTTCCACAGTTTACTGTGATCCACACAGTCAAAAGCTTTGGCATAGTTGATAAAGCAGAAATAGATGTTTTCTTGGAACTCTTGCTTTTTCGACGATCCAGCGGATGTTGGCAATTTGATCTCTGGTTCCTCTGCCTTTCCTAAAACCAGCTTGAACATCTGGAAGTTCATGATTTACATATCGCTGAAGCCTGGCTTGGAGAATTTTGAGCATTACTTTACTAGCATGTGAGATGAGTGCAATTGTGTGGTAATTTGAGCATTCTATGGCATTGCCTTTCTTTGGGATTGGAAACTGACCTTTTCCAGTCCTGTGGCCACTGCTGAGTTTTCCAAATTTGCTGGCATATTGAGTGCAGCACTTTCACAGCATCATCTTTCAGGACTTGAAATAGCTCAACTGGAATTCCATCTCCTCCACTAGCTTTGTTCATAATGATGCTTCCTAAGGCCCACTTGACTTCACATTCCAGGACGTCTGGCTCTAGGTGAGTGATCACACCATCATGATTATCTGGGTCATGAACATCTTTTTTGTACAGTTCTTCTGTGTATTCTTGCCACCTCTTCTTAATATCTTCTGCTTCTGTTAAGTCCATACCATTTCTGTCCTTTATTGAGCCCATCTTACCATGTTCCCTTGGTATCTCTAATTTTCTTGAAGAGATCTCTAGTCTTTCCCATTCTATTGTTTTCCTCTATTTCTTTGCATTGATTGCTGAGGAAGGATTTCTTATCTCTCCTTGTTATTCTTTGGAACTCTGCATTCAAATGTATACATCTTTCCTTTTCTCCTTTGCTTTTCACTTCCCTTGTTTTCACAGCTATTTGTAAGGCCTCCTCAGACAACCATTTTGCTTTTTTGCATTTCTTTTTCTTGGGGATGGTCTTGATTCCTGTCTCCTGTACAATGTCACGAACCTCCATCCATAGTTCATCAGGCACTCTTATCGAATTTAGTTCAACATTGTCCTTTATCGTACATTATAAAAAGATTCCATCAACTCTGTAAGTTTTGGCTCAAATTGGAGACAAAATCTCCAACTTGATGTGACCTTGAAGTCATGAATCTGATTACTTATACTGAACATACCAGAACATACTTGTCCAAATGCTGTCTCTTTCCAGGCTGGGACTTCTGAGCAGCTGTATGCTTATTATTTCAATAATGCTGCTTTTACTTGGAATAAATATCTGGGAACTTCCCTACAGGATTCTCCCCAGCACCCGTGAGATGCTGCTTTACATATCCTTAGCCAGCTCTCTGTCTTTGGGTGGTGAATTTGTTTTCTGGAAACAGCTAATAGTCACTGGAAGCCAAGACTGTGTGATGTACATGGGTGATATTTGAGAAAAAGAATGAGGTGTTAAAACAATGTTTCAAGATTGATTTGCTAGTGGCTCATAATTTGCTGAGTATAGTTCTAAAAGAGAAGTTTCAAAAATCTTTTGAACTCTGGGGGCAATAATAAAATAAGTTTGTAGCCTCCCTAAGTGACACCTTTAAATGCAACACTCATTTCGGGAATATTAATTCTGGTCTATGTGGTAAAATGAAACTAGTTCCAATTGCTTTAAAGTTATACATTGTTTTTCAATCTGTTGAGACTCAGGTAGAGGAGTTTCTGAGTCTATGTAAAAACTCTGATTCCTTAAGCTTTACTTAGACCAACCCCAAATGACCTTAAGTGAAAGTGAAAGTGAAGTCACTCAGTCGTGTCTGACTCTTTGGGACCCCATAGACTGTAGCCCACCAGGCTCCTCTGTCTATGAGATTTCCCAGGCAATAGTACTGGAGTGGGTTGCCATTTCCTTCTCCAGGGGATCTTCCCAACCCAGGGCTTGAACCCGGGTCTCCTGCATTGTAGACTGTTTGAGCCACCAGGGGAGTCCTCCAGTGACCTTAAGTAGCATGTAAAACCACTCCAGCCCAGAAGCCATAGGCTCCACAATGGCATATATTCTTAGTCCTCAGACTGTAGGCTTCCTCGATTAAAGGGTCATAAAGACCATTTCAATTAAGGAACCCACATAGGTGATTTTTTTTAAAATGTTTACATCATTTCTTATCTTCATAAAAGAATATATCTATGAAGCAAATTTTTCTTATGTTAATGCCACTTAGAAAATTTCTTTATATCAAAGCAGCTGTGTAGACACCTAGAATATGATCCAGCTAAATCCTGAATCATACACAAAACTTCCCTAGTTCTTTGTGCACCTATCAATAATGTTAAAAATAAACTTGATAATAATAATAATTGCTGGTATTTATTAAGTACTTTCCTGTGTTCAAGGTGTCAAACCATGCAGTTTATATAAGAGTTTACTATTTTATTTTTATAAAATAATGAAAGCTAATGATCCCATTATCTACTATTTGATACACGAGTAAACTGAGACTTGAAATAGCTGAAAAACGGGCATAAAGGCAAGCAGTTAGGAAGTGAGAAATCTGGAATCTGAACCCAGATGGAGCTGCCCTGAGTGCCTGGGGATATTTCTGCCCTCTGAGGACTCTTTCTGTGCAACATTGGTGGTGCCTCGGAGGTTCTTTAATGTTCCCCTTGGTGCCTGTGGAAGCACAGATGCTGAAGAAGCCGTCAAGATCTTCTCCAGAACTTATTTATAAACCTTTGCTTCCTGCTTTTAAATTTCTCAATGGAAAGAAATTGTTTGCCTAAACAATCTAAGAGTTTGGTAATGCTCCCTATTCAGATTAAATTCCTCTAGGGTGACATGGTAATATCCATTCTTGTTCTGGAATCGCTGCCCATGCCTGACACCTGTCATGGGGTGAACATGCCCATATCTTTCATGTCAAATCCACTCTTCTCTGCTACTATCTCCTGCCCTCTCTTTCAACCGCTTGGTAACTCTTTCCTCTGAAATCTCTCTAACTTCTCTCTTTATAGAGTGTAAAACTGAAAAGTTAGTTCATCCAGGTCTAATCCAGCCTGTGTCTGCAGCACCCAATGATCCCTTTCCTGTGACCCTCAATACGCATGTTTTTCCATGGTAGAGTGGCCTGTCACCAAGCACATCTAACTGTGGGAAGGTCTGTCACTGGTTCCACATGAACAGGCAAAGCATGTGTGCAGCTAAACAGCATGGCACAGAGGGGAGCTCTTCAAACACTCTGCAGGCCCCAGAGTCCTTTGAGGGTCTAGGGCCAGCCTCTGGTGGTAAGCAGCCTTCTATCCCTCAACTCCAGCTTCATTTAACCAGAACAGCTTTACTCTTGGCTAGCTAATTTGTAAGAGTTGGCATAGAATTTTACTGAGGATAAGAGGTTGCAGGTCTAAAGATATAAAACTTGACAGTCACTCAGGGTAGAGAAAAGCCTACAAGCTTTGGAAGGAGAGAGTGAGGGGTCTGAGCTCTCCCTCTGCAACTACCAGCCTCTACTTGGTCTCTTAGACTTCAAGTCATATAGTCTCTGCCTAGAGACTGTACAGAAAATGGGGCTAAATCTTACTTTGTAGGGTTATTGTGATGATAAATAGAAATATACGTAAAATACCAAGCACAGCATGTGTCACATAGTATCTACTTGATAGCAAGGTGCCATTTGTATTTTTGTTTCTGAAGAAAATTCAGTGTCCAGCTGGGAGTGTGTCTGTATTGTCATTTTCAAGTACGAAGGTCAGAATATGCTACTACGACTGAGTTTTTTTTGGGGGGGAGGGGTTAATCTCAATTTTTGTCCAGGTCTGATGTCATGTTAACTAATATGCTGGGTTAGATGGTATATAATTCATTTAAGTGAAAATGCAATTGAGAGGAGAGGAACATTGTTAATCCTGTGACTCAGTCTCATGGGTGGAGCCAATGTTCACTGGCTGTTTCTATTTTTTGATTATGTTCTGTAAGAAGCAGCTAATTTTAGCGAGTATATTTTCAAGCCTCTCAAGTATTTACTTTGATCTGCTGTGCTCATCACTGGGCTCTCAGCACCGAGCCCTGTGCCTGATGTGGGGTAGGTGTCGTGCATCCCTGGCTCATGTGCAGAGTAGGGCCTGGAGTGAGAGCACCAAAAGTAGCTGACCTGACACTCCTGCACATTAGCGAGGGCAAGAGCTGCTGGTCCAGGAATGCAAAGCCACACTGAATGAAACAAATGAACATTGCTACCAAAATGTGCATGAGTAAATCAAGGAGGGGTAAATCAACTTTGAGCATTCTTTGGCATTGCCTTTCTTTGGGATTGGAATGAAAACTGACCTTTTCCAGTCCTGTGGCCACTGCTGAGTTTTCCAAATTTGTTGGCATATTGAGTGCAGCACTTTCACAGCATCATCTTTTAGGATTTGAAATAGCTCACCTGGAAATCCATCACCTCCACTAGCTTTGTTCATAGTGATGCTTCCTAAGGCCCACTTGACTTCACATTCCAGGATGTCTGGCTCTAGGTGAGTGATCACACCATCGTGATTATCTGAGTCGTGAAGATCTTTTTTGTGTAGTTCTTCTATGTATTTCTGCCACCTCTTCTTAATATCTTTTGCTTCTGTTATGTCCATACCATTTCTGTCCTTTATTGTGCCCATCTTTGCATGAGACGTTCCCTTGGTATCTCTAATTTTCTTGAAGAGATCTCTAGTCTTTCCCATTCTATTGTTTTCCTCTATTTCTTTGCACTGATCACTAAGGAAGGATTTCTTATCTCTCCTTGCTATTCTTTGAAACTCTGCATTCAAATGGGTATATCTTTCCTTTTCTCCTTTGTCTTTTGCTTCTCTTCTTTTCATTTCTATTTGTAAGGCCTCCTCAGACAGCCATTTTGCCTTTTTTGCATTTCTTTTTCTTGGAGATGGTCTTCATCATTTAAAAAGACCCCGATGCTGGGAAAGATTGAAGGCAGGAGGAGAAGGGGACAACAGAGGATGAGATAGTTGCATGGCACCACTGAGTCAATGGGAGGCCTGGCGTGCTGCAGTCCATGGGGTCGCAAAGAGTCAGACATGACTGAGCAACTGAACTGAACTGAACTGAAATCAAATTTGCCTCAACATTTTAGGAAAATGGACACTGAGTTTTGGCTAATACAGTATTTCACTGACAAAGGGACCATAGGAAACCACCAACAAACAAAAAAACAATCTATAGAATGGGAGATAATATTTGCAAATGATGAAACTGATAAGAGGTTAATGTCTAAAATAAACAAACAGCTCATACAACTCAATATCAAAACCCCAAACAATCCAATCAAAAAATGGGCAAAAATCTAAATAGATATTTCTCCAAAGAAGACATACAAAACATTGATGAAAGAAATCAAAGAGGACACAAATGGATGGAGAAATATACCATGTTCATGGATTGGAAGAATCAATATAGTGAAAATGAGTACACTATCCAAAGCAATCTATAGATTCAATGCAATCCCTATCAAGCTACCAACGGTAATTTTCACAGAACTAGAACAAATAATTTCACAATTTGTATGGAAATACAAGAAACCTCGAGCAGCCAAAGCAATCTTGAGAAAGAAGAGTGGAACAGGAGGAATCAACCTGCCTGACTTCAGGCTCTACTACAAAGGTACAGTCATCAAGACAGTATGGTACTGGCACAAAGACAGAAATATAGAAAAATGGAACAAAACAGAAAGCCCAGAGATAAATCCACACAACTATGGACACCTTATCTTTGACGAAAGAGGCAAGAATATACAATGGAGAAAAGACAATCTCTTTAACAAGTGGTGCTGGGAAAACTGGTCAACCACTTGTAAAAGAATGAAACTAGAACACTTTCTAACACCATACACAAAAATAAATGCAAAATGGATTAAGGATATAAATGTAAGACCAGAAACTATAAAACTCCTAGAGGAAAACATAGGCAAAACACTCTCCAACATAAACCACAGCAGGATCCTCTATGACCCACCTCCCAGAGTAATGGAAATAAAAGCAAAAATAAACAAATAGGACCTAATTAAATTTACAAGCTTTTGCACAGTGAAGGAAACTATAAGCAAAGTGAAAAGACAGCCTTCAGAATGGGAAAAAAATAATAGCAAATGAAGCAACTGACAAAGAACTAATCTCAAAAATATACAAGCAACTCCTGAAGCTCAATTCCAGAAAAATAAATAACCCAATCAAAAAATGGGCCAAAGAACCAAACAGACATTTCTCCAAAGAAGACATACAGATGGCTAACAAACACATGAAAAGATGCTCAACATCACTCATTATCAGAGAAATGCAAATCAAAACCACAATGAGGTACCATCTCACACCAGTCAGAATGGCTGCTATCCAAAAATCTACAAGCAATAAATGCTGGAGAGGGTGTGGAGAAAAGGGAATCCTCTTACACTGTTGGTGGGAATGCAAACTAATTCAGCCACTATGGAGAACAGTGTGGAGATTCCTTAAAAAACTGGAAATAGAACTGCCGTATGACCCAGCAACCCCACTGCTGGGCATACACACTGAGGAAACCAGAACTGAAAGAGACACGTGTACCCCAATGTTCGTCGCAGCACTGTTTATAATAGCCAGGACATGGAAGCAACCTAGATGTCCATCAGCAGACGAATGGATAAGGAAGTTGTGGTACATATACACAATGGAGTATTACTCAGCCATTAAAAAGAATACATCTGAATTGGTTCTAATGAAGTGGATGAAACTGGAGCCTATTATACAGAGTGAAGTAAGCCAGAAAGAAAAACACCAATACAGTATACTAACACATATATATGGAATTTAGAAAGATGGTAACAATAACCCTGTATGTGAGACATTAAAAGAGACACAGATGTATAGAATAGTCTTTTGGACTCTGTGGGAGAAGGCAAGGGTGAGATGATCTGAGAGAATAGCATAGAAACATGTATATTATCATATATGAAACAGATCGCCAGTCTAGGTTTGATGCATGAGACAGAGTGCTCAGGGTTGGTGCACTGGGATGACCCTGAGGGATGAGATGGGGAGGGAGGTGGGAGGGGGGTTCAGGATAGGGAACACATGTAAACCCATGGCTGATTCATATCAATGTATGGCAAAAACCACTACAATACTGTAAAGTAATTAGCCTCCAACTAAAATAAATAAATTAAAAAAAAAAACAAAGAAGACATATAGATGGCCAACAGGCACATGAAAAGATGCTCAACATGGCTAATTATTATAGAGATGCAAATCAAAACCACAATGAAGTATCATCTCACATAAGTCAGAATGGCCATTATCAAAAAGTCTACAGATAATAAAGTCTGGAGAGTGTGTGGAGAGAAGGGAACCTTCCTAACCTGTTGGTGGGAATGTAAATTGGTGCAGTCACTATGGGAAACAATGTGAAAGTTCCTTAAAAACTAAAAATAGAGCCACCATATGATCCAGCAACCCCACTCCTGGGCATATATTTGGAAAAGATGAAAACTCTAATGAAAAAAGAGACACATACCCCAATGTTCACAGCAACATTATTTGCAAAAGCCAAGACATGGAAACAGTCCAAAAGCCCATTAACAGATGAGTGGTTTAAGAAGATGTGCATTCCATTATATATATATATATAATGGAATGGTACTCAGCTACAAAGAGAATGAAAGATTGCCATTTGCAGTAACATGGATGGACCTAGAGAGTATCATACTAAGTGAACTACATCAGAAAAAGACAAATATTGTATGATATCACTTATAAGTGGAATCTAAAAAAAATGAAATGGTTCTATATACAAAACAAATAGACTCACAAACCTAGCAAACAAACTTTGGGGAAAGGGGAAAGGGAGTGGGGTAAGGGTATAAATTACAAGTATGAGAATGATAGATACAAACTACTATACATTAAAAAGATAAGCAGCAGGGATTTGCTATATAAAGTGGAACTATATTTAATATCTTGCAATAACCTATAATGGGTTTCCCTGGTGGCTCAGTGGCAAAGAATCTGCCTGCCAATGCAGGAGATGTGGGTTCAATCCCTGGGTTGGGCAGATCTCCTGGAGAAGGAAATGGCAACCCACTCCAGTATTTTTGCCTAGAGAATCACAGGAACAGAGGATTCTGGTAGGCTACAGTCCATGGGGGTCACAGAGAGTCAGACACAATTGAGTGATTGAACAACAACAATAACCTATAATAGAAAATAACCTGAGAAATATACATAATTGAATCACTTTGCTATACACCTAGAGAAGGCAATGGCAACCCACTCTAGGACTCTTGCCTGGAGAATCCCATGGACGGAGAGGCCTGGCGGGCTGCAATCCATGGGGTCGCTAGGAGTCGGGCACGACTGAGTGACTTCACTTTCACTTTTCACTTTTATGCACTGGAGAAGAAAATGGCAACCCACTCCAGTGTTCTTGCCTGGAGAATCCCAGGGACGGGGGAACCTAATGGACTGCTGTCTCTGGGGTCGCACAGAGTCGGACACGACTGAAGTGACTTAGCAGCAGCAGCAGCTATACACCTTAAGCTAACACAATATTGTACATAGACTGTGCTTTACGTGAGCTGAGAAGAGAGAATGTAGGTGTTACACCTGACCTGTTGGGCAGGGCATGTTTCAGGGAAGCAGGTGAGGTGCACAGTCAGGACCTGGGAACAGAATAGCCCAGCATGAGGACTGATGGAGGCAGGTCAAGTGCTGGGCTCAGGCACTTGCTACCTATGTTATACTTTTCCTCTTTTGTGAAATGTTAATAATCAGGCCTATTTTGAGGAATAAGATATGGGAAGTGAGGGAAGTCATTCACATAAAGTTATCTTTTTTTTCCTTTAACTTTTTATTTTGTATTAGGGTATATAGTTGGGTAACAATGATGTGATTGTTTCAGGTGGACAGCAAAGGGATTCAGCCATACATATACATGCATCCACTCTCCCTGAAACTTCCCTCCCATCCAGGCTGCCACATGACATTGAGTAGAGTTCCCTGTGCAGTAGGCCCTTGCTGGCTATACATTTTAGATGTAGCATTGTATACATATTGATCCCAAACTCTCTAACTATCCCTTCCCTCTATCCCTCCCCTGGCAACTATAAATTCGTTCTCTGAGTCTATGAGTCTCTTTCTGTTTTGTAAGCTCATTTCTTTTTAGATTCCACAAAGAAGGGATGCCACGTTATCTTTTAAAATATAAATCCAATCAAGCCATCCCCTTCTGGAACCCACTCAGTGGTGTCCCTTTGTACAAGAGTATGAAACCCAGCTCCTTTCACTGACCTGCAGGGCCTGTGTGACTTGGCCACTAACCATCTTCCCAGCCCAGCTTCATCTCAAACCACCCTCCCCCGTTTACTCAGCTCCAGCCTCACCGATTTCCTTAGTCTGAGGAGGTATTTTTGTCCCTGGAGCCTGCCTGTGCTGCACTGTCTGGCCAGCTGTCCTGAGCCCTCTGTGTCTTATGAGCTCCTGTCGTCCCTTGTCTCAGCTCCAGTGTCACATCTTCAGAGGGCTCAGTAGACCATTCTGGTAGATGCCTTCCTTTATTTCCCAGTAGGCTTTGATTCACAAAGACCTCGGTCATTTATGAACTTCTATTTTCACTAGTGATCTCCCTGAACAAAAGAAAGCTAAGTGCGGGGGATGCACCTGCCCATTTTCCTGTGTCAAAGGTGTCATCTAAGCCTGGCCCAGTGCTTGGCACAGACTACGTGCCCAAGGAAATTTACCAAATGATTGCATGAATGAATGAATGGGAAAGATAGAGCTTGGCTGGCACACTGTAGTTACCTGGAATTATGACTGTTATTATCATGTAGCATTTTTTATGACTGTGCGTGTGGATCTTTAGCTCTTTCAAAATAGAGAAATAATTTATAACTTATTAAAAATAACATAGGAAAATATATATGTAAATATGAATGGCTGTTATTTTCCTTGTGATAATTTTAAATGGAAAAGCAATAGGTTTTTACATAAGCTTCTGCATGCAATCAGTGAATAGGCCGGTAAATTTTCTGTGAGTGCATGCAAGGTTATACTGCAAATAGCCCATTCATATCCAACACCAGACGGCCATTTTTCTAACCTGGAGAGGGTGTTTATAACTTTTCTTCAATTTGTATACATATTGATACAACAGATAGTTGTACATGAATAGACATTCACCAGCTCCAGCAAAATTCCTGCTGCCAAAGAGAAGAAAAACGTCAGAGTAAGCTATAAAGAAAGTGCTTGGTTTTTTAAATGTAGAAATGGCAATTCACCACATTTATACAAATTGCCATGTACTGAGGGTTGCAACTCCGAGAATGAATAGCAAGAAAAGTTGCAGCTAAGAGCAAATCTGAGAACTCTTGTTTTGAAAGTAAAGGCTTAGTCAGTACTATAGCATTCTGGCAATCTGCATAATATTAACCAGAGTGTTTTGTATTGGGACCAAGACTTTATGTATTGATTTTCTTGCATGTAAAATGTCCTGACTAAAACTTCTCTTTAAAATGCTCAAGAAGAAACTTACCTTGGATGAAACTAGAAGAATTCACATGCCCCCTTACATAAGAAAGGCAATGCCAAAGAATGCTCAAACTATTGCACAATTGCACTCATCTCACACGCTAGTAAAGTAATGCTCAAAATTTTCCAAGCCAGGCTTTGGCAATATGTGAACCGTGAACTTCCAGATGTTCAAGCTGCTTTCAGGAAAGGCAGAGGAACCAGAGATCAAATTGCCAACATCCGCTGGATCATTTAAAAAGCAAGAGAGTTCCAGAAAAACATCTATTTCTGCTTTATTGACTATGTCAAAGCCTTTGACTGTGTGGATCACAATAAACTGTGGAAAATTCTGAAAGAGATGGGAATACCAGACCACCTGACCTGCCTCTTGAGAAACCTGTATGCAGGTCAGGAAGCAATAGTTAGAACAGGACATGGAACAACAGACTGGTTCCAGATAGGAAAAGGAGTATGTCAAGGCTGTATATTGTCACCCTGCTCATTCAACTTATATACAGAGTACATCATGAGAAACGCTGGGCTGGAAGAAGCACAAGCTGGAATCAAGATTGCTGGGAGAAATATCAATAACCTCAGATATGCAGATGACACCACCCTTATGGCAGAAAGTGAAAAAGAACCAAAAAACCTCTTGATGAAAGTGAAAGAGGAGAGTGAAAAAGTTGGCTTAAAACTCAACATTCAGAAAATGAAGATCATGGCATCCGGTCCCATCACTTCATGGCAAATAGATGGGGAAACAGTGGAAACAGAGGCTGACTTTATTTTTCTGGGCTCCAAAATCACTGCAGATGGTGATTGCTGTCATGAAATTAAAAGACACTTGCTGCTTGGAAGGAAAGTTATGACCAACCTAGACAGCAGATTAAAAAGCAGAGACATTACTTTGCCAATAAAAGTCAGTCTAGTCAAGGCTATGGTTTTTCCAGTAGTCATGTATGGATGTGAAAGTTGGACTATAAAGAAAGCTGAGGGCCGAAGAATTGATGCTTTTGAACTATGGTGTTGAAGAAGACTCCTGAGAGTCCCTTGGACAGCAGGGAGATCCAACCAGTCTATCCTAAATGAGATCAATCCTGGGTGTTCATTGGAAGGACTGATGCTGAAGCTGAAACTCCAATACTTTGGCCACTTGATGCAAAGTGCTGACTCATTTGAAAAGACCCTGATGCTGGGGAAGATTGAGGGCAGGAGGAGAAGGGACTGACAGAGGATGAGATGGTTGGATGGCATCACCAACTCAATGGACTTGAGTTTGGGTAAACTCTGGGAGTTGGTGATGGACAGGGAGGCCTGGTGTGCTGCGGTTCATGGGGTCGCATAGAGTTGGACACAACTGAGTGAAACTGAACTGAACTGAACTTACTTCTTGGGTATATTAATCTGCATGATACCAAGTTACTATATAACCCAACTGTTGGATGGATTTATGAGGATGGTGCAAAAGTAACTGAGGTTTTGAAATTTGCTATATGATATTGGAATATATTCTTAAATAAATGTGGTTATGTTACACATTATTTTAATGCTCATTTCTCACTTGATGTTTTTGCTAATGAGTTATTAGTTTCTGTTTGTTTTATATTTATTCTAGATTATAGAAATGATGTTAGACAAAAAGCAAATTGAAGTGTTTTTTATTCGAGTTCAAAATGGATTGTCAAACAGCAGAGACAATTAGCAACATCAACAACGCATTTTACCCAGGAACTGCTAATGAACATACAGTGCAGTGGTGGTTCAAGTTTTGCAAAGGAGAGGAGGGTCTTGAAGATGAACACCACAGTGGCCTGCCACTGGAAGTTGACAACAACCAGTTGAGAGGATCATTGAAGCTGATCCTGTTACAACTACATGAGAAGTTGCTGAAGAACTCAATGTCAACCATTGTATCGTCATTTGGCATTTGAAACAAACCAGACAGGTAAACAAGCTCAATAAGTGGGTGCCTCATGAGGTGACCACAAGGCAAAAAAATAGTTTTGAAGTCTTCTCTTATTCTATGCAAAAACAATGAACAATTTCTCCATTGGACTGTGATGTGCAATAAAAAGTGGATTTTATATGACAGCTGGTGATGACCAACTCAGTGCTGGACAGAGAAGATGCTCGAAAGCACTTCCCAAAATCAAACTTTCACCAAAAGAAGGTTATGGTCACTGTTCGGTGGTCTGTTGCCAGTCTGATCCACTACAGCTTTCTGAATCCTGGCAAAATCATTACATCTGAGAAGTATGCTCAGCAAATCAATGAGATGTACTGAAAATGGCAACATCTGCAGCAAGTATTGGTTAACAGAATGGACCCAATTATTCTCTATGACAATGCCCGACTGCACATCACAACCAATGCTTCAAAAGTTGAACGAATTGGGCTATGACGTTTTGCCTCATCCGCCTTATTCCCCTGACTTCTCACGACTATCATTTCTTCAGGCATCCCGACAACTTTTTGTCAGGAAAACAACTTCCACAACCAGCAGGAGGCGGAAAATGCATTCCAAGAGTTTTCTGAATCCCCAACATGCACTTTTATGCTACAGGAATAAACAAACTTATTTCTCTTTGGCAAAAATGTGTTGATGGTAATGGTTCCTATTTTGATTAACACAGATGTGTTTGAGCCTAGTTATAATAATTTAAAATTCATGGTCCAAAACTGCAATTACTTTTATACCAACCTAGTAGTATTGGACCAATCAAACCCTAAATATTCATTAGAAGGACTGATGTTGAAGCTGAAGCTCCAGTACTTTGGCCACCTGATGCAAGAGCTGACTCGCTGGAAAAGACCCTAATGATGGGAAAGACTGAGGGCAAGCGGAGAAGGGACTATGGGTGATTAGATAGCATCAAGTGACTCAATGGGCATGAGTTTGAGCAAACTTTGGGAGATAATGAAGGACAGGAGGCCTGGTATGCTGCAGTTCAAGGGGTCACAAAGAGTCAGACACAACTAAACAACAACAAATAGTATTTTGCACCTTGTTTTTCTGCTGTAATTTTATATACATGCTATGAACTCTTTAATTATACTGAAATTTGTAATGGTATCAGCAGAAAATACAAATAGCTGTGAAAGGATTTAGAAAAATTAGAAAGTGTGAGATCCATAGGGAGGTAATACAGACAAGGTAGGAATTTTAAAGTTAAATAATAAATATTCAGTTTTCCCACAATGTCATACTTTAGAAGTGGAACAGGTTGCATGAGACCATGAAATTTCTTATGTATTTGTATTTTGTGCTCCTTTTTCTTCTGCACATCTTATATTCAGTATACATATTCCCCAAGGAAAAGTAACTTACATAATTACTTTACAGTTGTTGGAAGGGGACTGGGTATTTGTGGATAAAAGAAAGTATTTTTTGTGGGTGAATGGACTGAAGTCCAGAGCCTCACCCGATGCTGAGCCAAATACCAGCCACATCTGGACTTAGGATGACACAGTGTCCAGTCTTCACAGCCTCAGCCTCAGTAGCCTCTGGGACTACTCCCTGAGAAATCTATACAGGGAAATATAGATTTAATAACCCAATACCAAACAGAGTTAACTCCTGAGTTTTTATTATAGCAAGGGTTCATATTTGAGATATTCCAAAGCATAAAATATTTTTAAGGGGTGCTTTCTTTTTCAAATGAAATGATGCATCTTCCCCCCATCTGCTTGCTTATTTTGGTAGGCATACATCCTAATCATGTTGTAATGAGGCTACAATTAAAGACAGTTGCCATCTCCTCAGCAAAGACCAATGGGATGGGGTCGAGGTGCTGGGGGTGGAATACATTTAAAGAGTGGAATGTGGTGAAACAGAAAGCTGGCTCAGGATTAAGAACGTGCTGCAACTAACCCACAAAACAAGTAATCCACAGGTAGGCAACATTATACTAAAGGCCCAAGGGTTGTTCTGGTCCTCTAGGTATGAACAAATATTTCCATAACATACAGCTTTGCTTAGGATTTACTTTTTCAGCAAAGGAGATTGTGCAGAAACGCTGAAGTAATCTTTTGTGCTTTCAAATGACCATCATGGTCTGAGACGAGATGGCCATAACCCGTCCCAAGACCACACAGTTGCACGTTACCTTGGACACCAGGCTGGCTCTGTATGCTGCTAGTTGCTTCAGGTACTCCTTCTTCGCAGCCTCTGTTTTCTTTTTATAGACCTGCAACAACAGAGAGTCTTAAATTAGAAAGTGTATCTGCTTTTGTTTCCAGAGAAGTGGAATGCAGAATGATAATTGTGTGTTCACACACACACACACACACACAATACAATAATACGTAGCTCCCCAAAGATAGTGTTTTCTTACTGAAACAAGTTTTTAAGAAGTATGGCAAGAGATTAAATAATAAAAAGATTAACAATGGTAAAATTTCCCATTTTGCATAAAGCATATGAAGAGATATATCTGGGTTAGTCTGAGAGTGGAGGCAGTTGGTTTGGAAAGATACTATGGCTGGAGGTTCCCAGGGAACCACATGTGAGTAAAGAAGCCATTCATACTTATATAAGGAACAGATAATGTTATACTGCACTCAAATCCTGACATATATAGAGCTTCCCTCATAGCTCAGCTGGTAAAGAATCTGTGAAAGATACTATGGCTGCAAGTTCTCAGGGAATCACATGTGAGAAAAGAAGCCATTCGTACTTATATAAGGGGCAGATAATGCTGTAGTGCACTCAAATCCTGACATATATCTCTTTGCTAAATACAAAAACAAGGACAGATTCCAAAGATGATCAATAAAGTTCAACATGCTAATCAAAGAAACAGTTATGGAGTTTGCAGGTTCATCACTAATTTAAAGTTTTGTGCCTTGAAGTTCTATTTTCAAAGACTCAGCAATCAGTGATGGCAGTCGAAGTCACATTTGGGAGTGGGCTGGGGACCCTGAGTGGCTGCGGACTGCACATGTGCCGTGACTGCACATGTGCCGTGACGTGTAGTCTGCTCTGGTCATGCCCTTTCCAGAAAACACAAAAAAACACATGGTATGGATGTGTGGATGCCTCAGTGTGAAAAGGTAAAAATGTTCTGAATTGAGTTTCAATTTATAGCAGCTTTTCATTTTTCATAGGAAATCATCTTGCAAATACAAGTAAAATCATCCTAAATTGAGCAAAAGTACTGAAAAACAACTTGCTGGTAGGCGAAAGGTCACATCGCTAAGCTAACAAAAAAAAAGTTATTAGAGTCGAAAATGAAAGATAAGCAAAGTGAATACACTTTGTCTGCTATCATTAAGGTAATTCTTTCAAGGCTTTAGAGCCTGCTTTTGTCAATCTTTTGAAATCAGCCCAAAAGAACAATATGTTTTTCACCATTGGATGCATTTTCATCGATACAACTATTTTAAATTTCCCACATCTTGAATTTTACAGCAAGGAATGAGGCCTGGCTACTACTTTGTAATGCTGAGCTCAAAACCAGACACGGCCAGTGTGAAAAGTGGCTTTAGAATTAGTCAAAGTATTAAATATAAATTATGTGTAAAGACCAAATATCTACCAAAGTCAGCAGCAGAAGTCAATTTATGGTTTCTGATGTGGAAGGTGGTTTGCTGAGGCCGGTCCCCGACTGTGAAATTTAAGGTGTGAGAAATATTACCTACTCATAAATATTTTAATTAAAGCAGAACATTTTACTTAAAGTAAACAAATGAGTAACCTTGTCAACAGAATTTTAAAGGACCCTATGAAATGAATGTGCTCATTGTTCTCCCTTAGGGAGCGCTTCAGCCTAGTCTTTCATATTTGGCATTTTGGTATATTATAATAAAGGCAACTATAATAAGGCAATTATGAATTCATACAATAGTATCACACAATCATTGTGTCATCTTTACAATACATGGAACTAAAGAAATTTAAAAGAAATTTTTTAGTAAGAAGTCAATCAATCAATTACAGGAAAATTTTTTCAATTACAGGAAAATTCTTAATTTACTGAGCTAATTATTAGAAGTCAAATTCAGATTCTTTTTTAGACACCCATATATGAAAACAAATAAACACTAAATTCCAGCAAAGTCTTTGAACAGTATGATTCATGTATATCATATGCTTTGGTTCAGTCAGAATGGGAAATATGGAGCTCTCTTGCTTTTTGATTGATTTATTTCTTTCTTCAAAGACAGATTTCTGTTTGTAGTTCTCCCTCCAATCTCTTCCACAAGACATACTTTTTATTATGAATGACCTTAAACTGACAATGTTTACATTTACTTTTAATACCTTAAAACTGTTTCAAGAGGGTTTTTCTCCCACACAGACAGAAATCCTATTCAGGACTTTGAAGCAAATATTTAACAAAAATATCTTCGATGGCAGTACGCTTTTGTAAACTTGAAGCATTTCTATCATGTTTTTTATTCATGTTACTCTAGGTGACCTCCTTGGACAGCTAACTAGGGTTCATTTAGCTTCCAAAGGCAAATATTACACACGTGGGTCCACAGCATTGCCTGAAGCCTCATTTTCTAAGTAGCACAGGTAAGACAGTATTCAGATGGCCCGACTGTAACATCTATCATCCTTCTTGCCCTCGGTTTCTATCGAAGAAACAGCAGCATTACTACAGTGGGGCTCCCAGTGGTTAACATCCCACAAGGTGTTAACTTTCCTGAAATTTATTAACAACCCCGGGAGAAAGGCGGCAACTCAGTGTGTTTCAGGCTGGATGTATGCCCCCTGGATTCAGGGGAGATCGATGTCATTATGGGATTCCTGACTAGCATTCAGAGCACCCTGTTTCCTCCAGATGGCTCCCTATCGGCTATTGATGACCGGCTATGTGGGATCATCCTACACGTGCCTAAATACCACTTTAGGAAAGAGGAAACTCATCACGTCACATTACACGGCTTGATGGGTCTGCTCTTCCCTGAATGGCTGCAGATCTTCAGAGGGAGGATTCAAAGGGTGGTGATTTCAGGAGGTATGTTTCTGTAATTGTGTCTAAAGGGGGGTACCCTGGATCAGAACTAAAATCTGAGGTGGCTTCCCCTACAGTAATTTAGAACCTCCACCTTTGAGAACTAGCTAATGGCTCAAATATTATTCACCCTGTATGTCCTTGTGATGCTACCCTCTAAAATTGCACAAGGATGCTTTCTGAATCCTGTATTTGATGCAGATGTCTGAAGAAGGACCTCAAATATATGAGAATGATTAAAAAACATGTAAGAATTCCACATACTGAAATTCTTCCTTTAGAACAGATAATTAAAAATCATCAGTAAAAAGTTCCACAAAAACGTTTCAAAGCTCTATTTATGGATGGAGAAAACTCTTTCACTTGCAGAAACCAAAGATGACGCTGACTGCATTTGCAGTAGCAGTCCACTGCAATGATCAAACCTTCTAACCTAGGGGATGGGTCTGATTTACATCAAAGTTAGGTTTGGGAAAGAAATGGTCTCTCTCTCTCTCTCAGGGAAAGACAAATATTTTAAAGAAATGTGATTCACACAGTAAATATTAGTACTCAGCTGAACTACAAAATGGCTTCCAAATGGGCTACAGCTGTTTGAAATAAAGTGCAAAGTTGGCCAGATGAGGATTTAAAAATCATAATACATCATTTATCATTTTCCCCAGCTCATCCAAACACTTTTGAATTCATCCTGTCCTACCTTAGTTAGTTGCTGTGGTTTGTTATTCTAAGAAAGCTACCATACCCTATCTAAGGATTGCATCTCAGCAGTTAAGTTAAAACATATATATAATGGCTAAACTAAAACATACCTCAAATGGCAGTTCTAGAGAATCCAAATTCTGTTCATGTAACCTAGTGATTCTATGAATCATTTTTTAAGTTGCACTACATTCCAGCATGTATACACATTTTTATAAGTGAATAATCTCTAATTAAAATCAGCAATTCAGTATCAGTGACTACGGATGCACTCAAACAGAAAACATTCTAATACAACCTGTCATTTTGCTTTTTTCACTTTCTGCTCCTTCCCCAAACAATCCATCTAACTTATATAGAAAAGTAAAATCTTATAAATACCATTTAATTCCTTCTTCCTTCCTTCTTTTTGGCTCTGGTCCCTAGTTAATCCCTAGTTGTAGTTTATTCAACTCTTTGCAGTAATAATAAGAAAAAACACAGCTCTTCTAATTCTGGATTTTATTCAAACACTACAAAACTAAAGGCACTTTTCTTTTTGGTTAACTTCAAATGCAGTTTTTCCCCAGTATAATTTCATATTTATAGAAAATGCTTAGAAACATGGTTATGTAAGAAATAATAATTTAATCTCATTTCCCTGTAATATACAGTACTTGAGAAATTAACGTTTGCAGCATCTTTGAATGCTATTATTATTTGGGACAGTCAGAGCAAGTGCATCTGTGTTTACACAGAACTTAGTTCTTAAATGCAGTTAAATTTCCATTTGTGTAACTTGCTCAGCATTTTCTTAAGCATTCCAGAAGTCAGAGAACTTTATAAAGTGGTATTCAGAGAACTGAAAACATTATACAACATGACAAAAATTTTGCTATAGATTCTTTTTGGGATCCATCAAATGCAAACACATTGTCTACACAATAATGGGGTAACCTGTTTCTGGAATGGTAGGGATCAGAAGCAAGCTCCTCATCTGAAAATATGGCTGCAAAATACATCTGTCAGTTTATTAAATGAGGATAAGAGAGTGTAATGTCATTCAATTATACTTAACAATATAGTGAGTATCTGTTATGTTCCTGCATGGTGTGAGGAACAGAAGCTACAAAACCAAAAAAAGTATTAAAATATGCTTCTATTGTGTGCATTTTTTGTGTCAGGCATATATATACATATATCTAATCAAACTGGTTTGGTATCTGAGATTTATCTCTGTTTATGCAACAGCCCCTCCTGGTTACATGCGATCTCCCTTGGATGCCTCATTCAGACCCCAAACCACAGGGCAGCCCTTTCAGCAGGGCAGTTTGGCACATAGCAGGTGCTTGGGAAATGCCTGCGATAGAGTGTATAATCCCTGGTCTCAGGTTTCTCCTCTGTGAGTCAGCAAGGGTGTGGTACTCACGGTAGAACACCAAACTGCATGTTCTAAATTAGGGTGGGCATCAGTGGGGACAGAGGATTTGGTACACAAAGAGATAACCTGCCCTCCTGAAACATGTTTACCAATAATACACAAAGCCCAATGGACCTGAGTGAGTATTACGTTCAGATTCTCTCCCTGCTGACGTCATGGAACCGTTCAAGTGAAATGTCTGCTCTCTCTGTGTATCAGCATGGAGTATTTCCATGTGTACTCTGTATTTACACCAGGAAGGTGTGCCACAACCCCATTTATGTACCAATTAATTATAGGTATATAGACCTGTGATTTAGAAATATGTTCACCATTGGGTATAGTATTTCCAACTGCCGTTTCAAGTTTTTATGAATATTAATATAAACTTGCCTCACCTTCTACAGTTTTTAAGTGAACAATTGTTTTATATATCTTTTACACCTATCATTAAAACAATTGGAGAAAATGCCTAATGTTTATAAGGAATTGGCCAAGATAAACACATGTGTGAATGCTATGGTAAAACAGGATTTTAGTTAACCTTAAGTATTGTTGACATAAAATCCAAATTTTATCATAAGATATGGGGCGGGGGTGGGGGAAGGCCCTGGCAGCGCTTCTGTAGTGGGTATTTGAGCACCAATGAGGAGTAAATGATTTGATTCCACGGGCTCAGAGGATTTGTCAGCTGCCTCGTAAGTATAATTCTGGCTCTTCATATCCCTGCTGCTTCTAATTTAGCAGGACAGGCTCATAATTGAAGCAAATTAACTATTTACACTTGCCACTTCTACCAGGGGAAGAGGACACAGCAGCAGGAAAGAATGAGCAGGAAATTACATTCTTCCCACTTGTGTCAGACCTGCCCTTATATAAACACATTAACAGTAATTTCATGAGGCGTCAAACATAGGAATAAATACTGAGGGATGAAATAATGAGGTGCTGCTATTGAGCTGAACTGCTATGGCTAATATCCTTGGATATGAATTATGCATCCTGAAAGAAGGCATATGTTACAATATTCAAACAGTTTCCCTGCAAGTGATATCTGCTCATTAGGCTCTGGATCGCGAGGTAAACCTGCTCTCTTCTCCCACGACAGGGCAGCATTTACAAAAATATGCTCTCTGGGCACCGTGGGCTGTGGTTTCTCCTGAATACACCAAACCCTGAACAGGCCTTCCACTCCATTTTTAGCCTAACAGCGTGTTTATTTAGCTCTTTGGCTGAAGCTTTAAAGCCATTTAATGTAATGTAAACAAGAACATTTTGTTTGTAATTTGCTAAATGTATTACAGCCCAACTGTGTCTCCAATTAGGAACTTAAGGTTCATTTAGTAATTTACATCTGGTTCTGATTTAAGGTGACTTTCCTTTCCCACTTAGGAGCTGACTTTCCGCGGCTAAAAAGGAACCAAGAATGCTTTATAGCTCTTTGGACCGAACTCGTCTGCTTCAAAGCTGGATGGACTCTTTAATTTAATGGGGTTTGACTTTGATGACCAGAATCACAGAATTCAGAATAACGGGGAAATACAGGAAATTCAGCTGGACCTTCATAAACAAAGATGCTGAGGGTTGCTCAAACTCCAAGGAGTCTCATATAAAGGGCATGATCTTGTTACGTTATTATTTTTCTTTCTCTGTAGGTTCCAGTCAATGAAAGAAAAGTAGCAAAGACCAACATCACCGTCACACTTATGTTTTATTTCCCTTTCTCTAGCTGGTGCCTTTTGGAAACGACTTCCTGTGTCTCTGAACCAGGCTCTCCACTGTTGTAGGATTCATTAGCATTTAAAACCTTCAGCTGGAATCCCAAACACAATCCCCGCTCCCCTTCCAGATTCAGCCCCATCTTCGAAAGTATTCAAATGGAGAGATCTCTGATATGTAAAGTTTGTTCAGTGGCTTTGGTAGGAACAACTCATAAGGGAGGTTTTGTGTTCCTGGAGGATTTTTATCACTTCTTTTAGCTTCCTTCTGATTTCTCTTCTTTGAGAGATTCTTTACAGAAATCAAAGTACATATAGTTTCTCCCTTTCCGGGGCTTCTGAAAATAAAGACCTGCCCATCTGCAGTGGCTTCTCAGCCCTGCCTAGACTCCACAGAGAGGAAGCATGTGACACACACATACACAGCAGCCCCCTTAGTCCTGTTCTCTCTGGCTGGCAAGAAAACACTCAATTGTAATCTCACTAATAGCTGTTTTTCCTTAAATATTGTAATTTTCTGAGCCCCTAATAAGTCATCAATAATTTTGCCCATTTTCCCCAGTTTGTGTTTATATTTGGAGCTGTTCATAATTGTGGGCTATTATGACAACGGGATTTCTGAACAATGGTGGTGCATGAAATCCTAGCCTTCTCCTTGAACCAGCTGCCTACACAAAGCCAGCAGCATCACGTGGGGGCTGTTCTGCAACATGCACATTTGTCCTAAATTTTGAAGTTTAATGGTCTGCCTCTAACTGGCTCCGGTAAACATTCCTTTAAAAATACATAGCAGTATGTGTGCTCTCCAATTTGAATATTAAATGAGAGTAAAATACAATTAAATTAAGTTTGAAACAGAGATATTATGTTGGCACCATGAGTCAACATAAAGGGAAGAACAGGTGGTAATAAACCATAATAACTCTTTTGGATATTTTGCTGAAATTCTCTTGATGCCCAAAACATGCATTCTAGGTGGGCATGTGCGCTTTGCGGGCAATTCCCGCAAACTGTCAGAGACGGGCTGCCACGTGGCTCACGGCAGGCCCAGCTGATGCAGTATGTCCCTTCTATAAGCAAGGCATCTGCTCTCACTCACTGAACCCTCTCCCTGCTTGTCCCTGGGATGGACTTGCACCCGTATATGTCAAAAACCACCCTTTTTGACATACTCTGATAGTGGTTTCATTATCTTTATTAAGCAAGATCATCTTTTAAGAGGGAAGAATAAGCTATGCTGAACCCCTGTCAAGTCAAAGGAACAGAAGGCATGGGGACAAACTATCTCAAGTGACTCAAACTGATCCCAGTACCTTGTTTTGGTAATGGTGCTTGAGTGTTAAAATACTAACTTCTCTATAAGAGAATAAGTTATTTCTATTAATATATCTCCCTGAGTAATCTTGAAATAATTTTTTTAAACAATTGCATTTTGATTATGGAATTGCTTTATAATACTCAGTGAGTTAAATACGGTCTGTGTTATGCTAAGTTGCTTCAGTTGTGTCCAACTCTTTGCGACCCCGTGGACTATGGTCTGCCAGGCTCCTCTGTCCACAGGGCTCTCCAGGCAAGAATACTGAAGTGGGTTCCCATTCTCTCCCCAAGGGGAGCTTCCCAACCCAGGGATCGACATCACATCTCTTAGGTCTCCTGCATTGGCAGGTGGTTTCTCTACCATTAGGGCCCCCTGGGAAGCCCCCAGGTAGGGTCAGCTATTATATAATCTCATCCTTTATTTATAAAACACATTCTTCAACCCCCCAACTATTTCTGTTAAGAGAGAACCCAAAGAAAGACTCATTACAAGTTACTTATTAAATTGGAAACAAAAGAAAAAGAGGAGTGTTTTGTTATCACAATACACAATTAAAAAGCCTTAAGTATTATGTCATAATTGTGATCCTACTTCCATTAGAAAGGCTCAGAGCTGAGTTTGAAAGGCAGATGGGAGAATGGGAGTCATTTCTCTTTTTAGCACGACACTGGAGAATAGTGACTCTCATATTCTTTGGGTCTGTAAAGACCTTACCTGGTCAGACCAAAAATGTGGACTATTATCTCAGTGTTCCCCTCTTGCTATAATAAAAATAAAAGACTGTATTACAATAGAATTAGTAGGGAAATCCTGAAGCTTTATATTTGTTGCCTTGAGGAACTACCCAGTTTTCATCATAAGAACATTATTCTTTTCCACTAGAAACATGAGAACAGGCACTGACCTTGAATTGATAATGTAAAGGATTTGATCGTGGGCTAGGAAAGAGCTGTGTAGACCTCCCCCATTTAAGCTCCTCTAGTAAATGTGGGAAGTAATTAGGAAAAGATATCCAGGGTTAGAAAAACAGACAAGAGAAGTCAGATTGGTGGTAGCACTGGCAACTGAAATTTCTTGACATAAAACCAAAGGAGCGCATGTGAGCCTTTGAGCAGCATCCCCAGCTTGCTGCCAGGTTGCAGAAGGGATCACTAATGTCCTCTGATTACAAGTTGCCATCACAGTCACTAGGGAAGGCAATCACCTTCTGGATGTCTCTTCTGGGAAATTCTATTGCACTGAAGCCTGGCCCCTATCCACGACTACACACGGGCTGTCTGAGCAGGGAGAGAGGTTACGTCCTGGTGCCCAAGCCATGGGTAGAGCAGGACAGGGGTGGGGCTGGGGTTCCTGGTGGAGGTGCACTCAGTTTCTCAATCCATGAATAAGCCCCTGTGTAGAATTCCACCGTGTGTCTCCAACATCAGTGGGGAACCACACTTTGGCTTTGGGACTGTGAGAGCAAACTGATCCAAGTTAGGAGAGAAACCGGCTCTGAAGTCTCAAAAAACTATATTAAGTTTTCAGTGGAATCACAAAATACAATGTCAACCACTCTATTTGTGAGGGTATTTTAATCGTGGTATGGTTTCCATCCTCAGAGATGACTCTTGTAGCAGAGTTCTACATAGCAGGCCCTATGAAGCCCTTTGCTGGGACTGGCAGTCTTGAAAAGGATATAATGTGTAGAGATTTCAGACTGTACAGGACAGCTTTGACTTATGTAAAGGGGAGTTGGAGAGAATTGGAAGAGTAGGTTTAGCTAATGTTCTGTTAGCAGTTGGTTTTACCATTACAGCTATAATTGTTTTTATAAATTGGTTAGAAAAGAACTGTAGGTTGAATGATAAGTTCTAGTCATGGTGTAGTCTTAGACAAATCAAACAACGAATGGGACTCTGTCTTATTCTCTGCTCTCCCCCCCAGTGTCTAGAAAAGTGCCTGGGGCACACAGTAAATACTCAATAAATCTTTGTCGAATGGATGAGTGACTGAATTTAACTGGCCCCATTTCATAACCTGCAAAATTCAGAAAACAGCATCTATGAATACTGTGTTGAACAAATGAAATAAATCACGTAAAACTGTTGTTAAAATATCAAACACAATATACTTTGTAGATGCTGACAGATACTACGATATTTAGGTTCTTAGAGATGTACACAGGTTTGAGATGTTCTCTTTCTTACATACTTCCCTGGACCTGAGGAGGAGAGGTAAAAGTCTTTGTTAAGAATCCAATATGGGACTAACCCATCATGAATGCAGTTCAGTTTTCTGTAGCATCTGAAGCTGCATCCACTTCGTCCACATCCAGTGACTGAACTTTAATGATAATGTTTGTCTAATTTTTCCTTCATGATAATGAAATTCTAGATGGTGACAATAGCAATCTAGTCCTGGCAATCTAGAAATCTGGGATCAATACTGCTTCTTTGTTGAAGTGGATTCTGTCTATACATGAGCTTCCCTGATGGCTCAGACAGCCTGAGAACTTGCCTGCAAATGACCCAGGTTTGATCCCTGGGTTGGGAATCCTCTGGAGAAGGAAATGGCTACCCACACCAGTATTCTTGCCTGGAGAACTCCATGGACAGAAGAGCCTGGTGGGCTACAGTCCACGGAATCCCAAAGAGATGGATAAGACTCTTTCCACAATTCCCATCCTCCTTAAGACCTTCTGGATGACTTACACTGTGGCTGAGATACAAAGTGTCTCACGCCCCTGCTCCCCACCAGTGTGGTCCTCAGTCACACCATGGCAGTCCACAAGATGAGAAAATAATCAGGTATCTGGGCCCATTTAATACAGCCTCGCAATATGGTACAAGAGGGATTGAATAACATACTCTAGTGGTCTTTAGGGAATGGCTGAGGTAGAGATCCTTAAATCCGAGGTTCATTTAGCAAAGAGCAAAGAGAGTTTTGATGACAAAAGAGTAAATACTAAGTGCTGAAGAGAGGTGTGGACAGTTCTCAAAATGCCTTTAGTGTTTCTTTTTCTGTCTTTAGGATCACATTGGCAGCATTAAGGAATGAGGTAATCCTGGCTTGGATATGTAGAAGCCCTTCCAAAAGTAACTACACCATATAAACTTTGAAACAGAGGAGCTAAGATGCTACTTATAACAGCAGTAAAGGAATGTACAACCATGTCAGAGTCCCCTGAAGTCTGGTTCTAGTGGGGCACATTCTCAGCCTTGGTTCTAGTATCCGAGGAATTCACCCAATGACCAGGCTTCCCAGGTGGTGCTAGTGGTAAAGAACTTTCCTGCCAGTGCTGGAGACATAAGAGATATAGGTTTGATCCCTGGGTCAGGAAGATACCCCTGGAGGAGGGAACGGCAACTGACTCCAGTATTCTTGTCTGGAGAATCTCATGGACAGAAGAGCCTGGTAGGCTACAGTCTGCAGGGTCATGAAGAGTTGGACATGACTGGAGCTACTACACACACACACACCAGCACACACCCAACAACCTCAGAAGCCATTTCTTTAGGATGCACACACCTTCTCAAATCATGTTGAAACATCCATTTTTGTATCTTTTCTTACCTGTTTTTGCTCTTCACCCAAACCATCCCACATGGAAGCCACAATTTTAGAAACTTCACCAAAGGTAGCATTTGGATTTTGGCCCTTGATGGCAGCCTGAGTATCACGGAAGAATAACGCATAGGCAGACACTGGCTTCTGTGGCTCATTAGGGTCCTTCTTCTTCTTCTTTTTGGGGGTTTTTGGTTTTTTCCCCATGTCAGAGGCAGGTCGTTTCTCTCCACCATTGATCTGAAATAAAACAAAATCTGAATTATAGAAGAACTAAATGAATTTAGGGGCAGATCATATTGCTCTTCCTTGAAACTTACGCAGGTATACTCACCCATACACATCACACAAACACAGACAAGTGAGGGCCCCTGGCTCTAAGGGCCACTTAGTTTTGTTTTTTCTGTTTTTCAAGTAAAACTTATTTCATGTAATTTTCATATTCATCCTCTTCAAGCCTAATTTACATAGCTTTAACACAACCTTACTGATTCTCTTTATAATACTATTGTACTGTTAGATATTATACCTTAACACTCTCAGCTTTTCCTTTTTCTCCTGCAGGAACTGAATGACGAGCAGCACTGTGATAGTCAGCAGGAGATTCCTCCTGTAGTAACCCCATCCAACCTGTTTTATTTTGGGGAGTTTATCCTTTTCTTCCTAATTGTGATTTTTCTTTTGACTGGGCTGGGTTTTCCCACTGTGGGCTTTTCTCTAGTTGTGGCGAGTGGGGACCCCCCTCCAGTTGTGATGTGAGGGCTTCTCACTATGGTGGCTTCTTTTGTTGGGAAGCAAGGGCTCTTGGGCGTGTGAGCCTCAGTGGTTGTGGCTCCCGAAGGCCCCAGAGCACAGGCTCAGTAGTTGTGGCCCACAGGTTCAGCTGCTCTGAAGCCCGTGGGATCCTCCTGGCCAAAGGATTGAACCCGTGTCTCTTGCATCGGCAGGCAAACTCTCCATCACTGAGCCACCAAGGATACCCCTAATTATGATTTTTAAATGACAGTGGGCAACATATCCAGTGAATAAAGTTGAGTGGCTCCTGGTATTGCACTTAGTCTGTGGAATGCTGCTGGGAAATCCTAGTAATGTTCATGGCTTAGAATGGCATAATCCAGACCCTAGATCAGTGCTGTCCAACAGGACTTTCTGCTAAGGGGGTAAAGTTCTAAAATCTGTGCTATTCAATATAGTTGCCACTAGCGACACATAACTAATGAACATACGAAATGCAGCCAGCAGGAATAAGAAACAGAATTTTAAATTTTATACAATTTTAATTGCTTTAAATTTAAATAGCTAAATGTGGCTAGTGGTTACCATATCGGAGAGCGCGTCTCTGGAAACTAGACTCTCAAATCTAGACATTTCTAGCACAGCTTTAACACTCAGTTTAAGGAAAGATTGCATTTCTTCCCATTGTCCTTGAGTATGAATATTTGGATAATCTAAATTGTTATGATATTGTGATGCAAGTGGGAAAAAAATACAATGTATTTTAGACATCTGCATTTGAACTTGGATATTAACTAGTTAATATGTGATGTCCTGTTATCAACATCTATAGAATGAGATGTCTGGGCTACAATTCTTTCTAGTTCTAGAATTATATGAATCTACATGAGTACTGAGTAGTGCTGTCTCCGGAGGAATCCTCTTTCCACCTGCCTCTCCCACCAGGACAAGGGCCCCCATGCACTGTCCCCTGATGAAGTCACCATTATCAGGGAGGTTCTGCACCATCACTTCTATCGCTGTGATGGCTGTTGCTTTTCTCTTCTTGGCAAACACGCAATATGTATATTATTCAGATAAATTGCCAGGCAAGGTAATCTGTGTAAAACAGCCACCATTGGATACGAAGTATGAGCTCCTGAGAGGCTGGTGGATGTAACATCAGAAGATCCACACTCACGTCCTCTGTTACTACGTTTAGCTGTGAAATCTTGGCAAGTTACATCATTTTTCTGGGCCTCCATTTCCTCTACTGCAAACCAGTTGCAGTGCCATTGTGTGATTACTGAGATGATATATACATAATATGGTCAAAATTTTAAAGTGGTATTCAGATGTTAATTATGACACAGTAATAACTTTTTACTGAATGAATGGAAAGAAATGACCTTAACACTAATTTGTGATGCCATATGGTCATGGCTTAAAAGATATGCCCTGAGAACCAGAGACAGGAAAAACAAACAAACAAAAAGATAAGCGAATTCTTTGGCTTTGTCTTTAGTTAAAAAGCTATGGAACAGATTATTGTTTTGAAACTGTCAGCTGAAGCAGATAAACAACCCTTTGGGGACAGGAGGCTCTGAACCTAGTAGACAGACTGACATAGATCAACACTAGAAGGTGACTTCCCCAGGAAGGGTTTCAGGTGATCCAGTGAGATGACTGGTCCTCAAGTTAATGAGCCAAAGGACAAGAATGCTGAGACTGGACTGAGTGGATACTGGGCAAACTGGGGTAACGGCTCTAAACTAAACATGTAGGTAAATATGATCTCAATGCTCATTCTCAATGGTTGAATGTTAGAATCACCTGGGAAACTTTTAAATAATAGCCTCGTGTCCAGGCTTTAGCTCTATACTGATTAAATCACAGAGTCTAGGAGCTGGAGACACTGGCCTTAGTCACCCTTAACTCTGTTCCTCTAACTACCTTTTGATACTTCAGACATGCAACAAACAAACAAGCAAAGCTTCTCTTTGCCCCAAGGTTACACAGAGCCACAGCTTTCTTCTCTTCACAGTCAGACTCCTCCACGTGGTTATGCTGACTGTAGGCAACTCCTGCGCCTTCCCATCACTTAGGCTCTCAAAAAGGTCATCGAGGACCACAGAGCTAAATCCAGGGGACTTTTCAGTCTTCCCCTGACTTGATTTTTCACTGTGAGTGTCCTGTCTCTTCCAAAGTTCACAGTCTTTGGATTTTATGCCCACCTTGCTGTCCTCACTGTTTCTAGAATCATTTTTAGGCCCATCCAACTCTACCTGACCACTAAATGGTAGTGTACCTGACTTTTTTTTTTTTTTTTGCTGTAGACTGTCTTCTCCTGTGAATTTGTACTTAGGGAATCTCTTAAGATGCAGGGTTTCCAGTAACAATTGTGGGTGGATGAGTGTCAACTTCATTTCCTCTGAATTTTGAATGCATAAAAACCATTGCTATTTGACATCTTTATCTTCTTTGTATGCTTTATAATTTCCAAATTTTCTAAACATAACTATTTCTATATTAAAAACAATAAAATATCAAGAAGAGAAATAAAAAGGATTCAAGAAAGACCACAATGAAGAATGCTAAAAGTGAAGGGATCATGACATTGGAGGTCATACTTCATCAAGGATTGGAATATGTAGACAATGGAACACAGTGTATGGAAATAAATGCTTACCCACATGGAATATTTACCTGGACTCCCTATAAATTTTAACGGAAAAAGTTTCAATTTTTAGGATTTCAGATCTGACACACTGAAATCTCCATGACTGCAGATTATATCAATCTTTGTAGAAAATAATCAAATGTCAGTTATATAGAGAAATTTCCTATGACTCAACTGTAAATGTTTTTATTAAAAGATTTCCCCTGAATAATTGAAATTGTTTCCCTATTCCACTGTCTAAAATTGTGTTTGAACAACTGATCTTTATGCTTCCTTACTTAAAAAAAATTTTTTTTTATTGAAGGATGATTGCTTTACAGAATTTTGCTGTTTTTTGTCAAACCTCAACATGAATCAGCCATAGGTATACATACATCCCCTCCCTTTTGAACCTCCCTCCCATCTCCCTCCCCATCCTACCCCTCTAGGTTGATACAGAGCCCCTGTCTGAGTTTCCTGAGCCATACAAGAATTCCTATTGGCTATCTATTTTACATATGGCAATGTAAGTTTCCATGTTACTCTTTCCATATATTTAATGCTCTCCTCCCCTCTCCCCATGTCCATAAGTCTATTCTCTATGTCTGTTTCTCTACTGCTGCCCTGTAAATAAATTCCTCCATACTATTTTCCTAGATTATGTGTGTTAGAATACGATATTCATCTTTCTCTTTCTGACTCACTTCACTCTGTATAATAGGTTCTGGGTTCATCCACCTCATCAGAACTGACTCAAATGCATTCCTTTTTATGGATGAGTAAATATTCCATTATGTATATGTACAACTTCTTTATCCATTCACCTGTCAATAGACATCTATGTTGCTTCCATGTTCTAGCTATTGTAAATAGTGCTGCAATGAACAATGGGATACATGTGTCTTTTTCAATTTTGGTTTCCTTGAGGTATATGCCTAGGAGTGGGATTGCTGGGTCCTATGGTGGCTTTATTCCTAGTTTTTTAAGGCATCTCCATACTGTCTTCCATAGTGGCTGCGTCAATTTACATTCCCACCAACAGTGCAAGAGCGTTCCCTTTTCTCCAGCATTTATTGTTTGTAGACTCTCTAGCATTTATTGTTTGTAGACTTTTTGATGATGGCCATTCTGACTGGTGTGAGGTGATACCTCATTGTGGTTTTGATTTCATTTCTCTAATAATAAGCGATGTTGAGCATCTTTTCATGTGTTTGTTAGCCATCTGTATGTCTACTTTGGAGAAATGTCTGTTTAGGTCTTTTTCCCACTTTTTGATTGGGTTGTTTGATTTTTCTAGCATTGAGTTGTATGAGCTGCTTGTGTATTTCGGAAATTAATTCTTTGTTAATTGTTTCATTTGCTATTATTTTCTCCCATTTTAAGGGGTGTGTTTTCACCTTGCTTATAGCTTCCTTTGCTGTGTAAAACTTTTAAGTTTAATCAAGTCCCACTTGTTTACTTTTGTTTTTATTTCCCTTACTCTAGGAGGTTCATAGAGGATTTTGCTTTGATTTATGTCATCGAGTATTGAGCCTATGTTATCCTCTAAGAGTTCCATAGTTTCTGGTCTTACATTTAGGTCTTTAATCCATTTTGAGTTTATCTCTGTGTATAGTGTTAGGAAGTGTTCTAATTTCACTTTTATATGTAGCTGTCCAGTTTTCCCAGCACCATTTATTGAAGAGGCTGTCTTACTTTTTAAATCAGTATTTGGATGACATGGGCACGTTTCAGATCTGCTGGATTCATGTGACACCCATGGTAGCAGGTAGGACAGTTAACCTACTACTGGAAAACGTGGCCCTCCTTTCTAGGGAGTCTCTGCAGAAGCTGGAGCACCGGCTATGGCCAGTGAGAAGCTCTAAGTATCAAGCATACAGAAACCACAAGCTCCTGTTTTGACACAACACATATAACTGTTTTGATAGCAACCCTATAGGAATCTCTAAACAAGTCCATGCAGCCAATCAATTTGGTTGGCTTTCTGGAGGCTTCCCCTATTTTTCTGGCTTATCTTTATTAATAGGGTTAGCCAGATGCAGTCTTCTCCTTTAGGAGAAACAAACATTTTATGATTTCTGCCTCCCTGTTTTCAAGGCTTAGCAGACATCATTTATGTATTATGGAGGGTCACCCCGAGGCTTGACCTGTGTATCTGACAGTGTACTTGAGAGGCACCAAGCTTGAAGCTGGGGTGTTATCCCCCATTATGGCCAGACCACTGGCCAATTTCATAACATTACATCAGCTTTGTCTCTGTGATTCCTGAAAGTGAGAGCATGTTGATATACTGTCTTTTATTTATTTATTAAAAAAATTTTTTTACACTCTCCTTTTAAATACTCATGGTTAATCTTAGGCTGAATTATCTGTCATGCAAGAAAATTGGCATCTGAGTGGACTAATCTATAGGGCACACATAAAATATTTATTTCTTAAGATTCACTGCCTTTTCTTCAGTAATTCAACTAGCTCACTAAAATGATATTCTTAGATCATCATATTCTGACCACTTATAAAACTGCCCTCATAGAACCAAACTATGGCTTAAAATAGTGCCCTTCCACCAAAAGCTGGGGTAAGAGGAAAACACAAAAATAAAAATTATGTATGAAATAATTTTAAGAAATAAAATATGCTTTGAAGGGAATCATTGTTATACTGCTCAGTGTTCCTTGCATAGAGGCTTACTGGGTCTGCTTTTAGAAAGCAATATAACAGGATACAAATCCCCTGCTGTGGCTGGCTGTCTAATGCATCCACACATGTGGGCAGTGCTGTATGAACTGAAAGGCTGTCTGCCACGTGACCACTGGCCATTACCACCTCTGAACACTGGGCATTACCACCTAATTGTGGGGGTCTTATTTTTCACTTTGCATTTGACTTGTGTTTGGGAAGGTACAGAAGTGAGCTGTTATTTTAGTCTGTATAATGAACTGGGAATTTGTCAGGCCTACTTTCTGGCTGTAGTTTCATCATGTATTTAAAAACCACATGATCATTTCTCATATACAAAACCTCCCCAAAGAAAGATATGCTGCTATAATTTAGATCCACTTACATGCCAGGAATGGATTGCATTTTGAAAGACACCTGGCCTTTCTGACCATCAACTATTTGGAATGAACACAATGATGATAAATATGATTGTGGTGAGAAAATGAGCTAAATGGATTTGTAATATGTCCCTGGACCTTAATTTTGAGTATTGTCTGAATGGAGGAAAGTTTATAATTTTATGGCCTAATTTTCCCAGAGACACTGACTACTGTAGTCTAGAGCAGTACTATCTCATGGGATTTTCTAGGAAGATGGAAACGTTCTCTGTACTGTCTGAAGGTAGGCACTAGCCACGTGTGACAATGGAGTATGCTAAGCTAGAGCAAGTGAGGAACTAGATTTTCAAATTTAATTTTAATTAGATTTAAATGTACATGGTCACACAGGACTTGTGGCTACTGTAAGGACTGTACAGGATCGTGTACAGGACACTGTTTTAGAGTATAACATTTCTAGAGTTACTTGGGTTCTAAGACTAGAAGAGTTAAAATTTAATTCCAATGTCATGATCTTGACAATACAGATGGACCATAGAATGCAAAAATATAAAGTCTCCACAACGACAAGCACATTGAGAGTAGGAACAAGGTCCTGTTAATCTTTCCAACGTCACAGCATCAGTACGGAGTTTTACATGCAGTGGATCACCACATGCTTCCACCTGCATTCTACAGTAGAGGGCAAAGGCTTAGAATGACAAGGAAAAGGACATCTGAAACATATACAAAAGTTGTTTGAAAATCATAGCAACTAAGAATATGTCTGGACTTAGGCCTTATTACCATGGACTTTTTCACGCTCTATTAAAGCTCCCATGAAAAAATAAATACATACACAAATGCATAGACATACTGCTCTCACAGTAGCTTTACAAAGATATCTGTGCTCCCTGTATTAACTTTTAGACTGATACCTATTTCCCAAATCCCTGGGGGTGTCTTTATGCTTTTGGTAATCCACCTCCGGTCACGTCTTATTGCTTAATTAAAGTGATGTATTTAAGTTATTTATCACAATAAAACAAAAATTTTCCACTTTAAAAAAGCAATGTGTTAATGGTGTTACTTAGATAGCACTTCTTAAGAATACAGAGTAGAGGAGTTAAGACTTAAGGAAAGAGAATCACTGATATTGAAACGTCCCTGGAGAAGTTGGAAACGTCTATAAGCATATTTAAAATAAACTGCCGCGGTCCCAAAGCCTTTAATGGAGCCGGGAGAGCTGTTTAATGCACACTATCTTGCAGTAATCGCTGTAGTTTAAAATAGATTTTAATCAAGCACCATCTGCATAATAGGCTGAACAAACAACACAGAACTCCACTTATAACTCTTATCATATAAAGTAAATATTATAAAATCTTTGCCATAGAAACAGGGCATATTACAGCACTTTTTGTGATGGTACTGTAACTGAAAAATTCTGCTACTTAAATTCATTCTCTCCTTTCTTTTTAAACTATGCCATCTAAAATCCCCTTACGAGAATAAATTCAAATAAGCATGGAAAGTAAGTCATCTAGTTACTGTGAAATCAGTAAGGCTTTAATACCTCTTTCATTTTACAATTGGGTTTATTATTATCATTAATAATAACTAATTCAATGACTCAAAACATCAGTTATAGGAAACCATATATAAAGTGTTATACTCTTGAGATGATTCACAAGCAGAGGGCATTGTATAGGTTTCATAGTTTGTAAAACATTCATTTTTAGGGATCTTTGAAGATCTTTTCTTCACTTTAAAGTGATTTTGCTGGACAGTAGGCCAAATTTCTTACCTTATATAAGGCCACTGAGTGTTTTTGCTAAAGTCATCCTGAAACAATACTTAATTACCTTTGGCAGAATCAAAGATCCCTAAAAATGAATCTGTTTTACAAACTATTACATACACCTGTTCGGAGAAGGCAGTGGCAACCCACTCCAGTACTCTTGCCTGCAAAATCCCATGGACTGAGGAGCCTGGTGGGCTGCAGTCCAAGGGGTCGCTAAGAGTCGGGCGACTTCACTTTCACTTTTCGCTTTCCTGCATTGGAGAAGGAAACGGCAACCCACTCCAGTGTTCTTGCCTGGAGAATCCCAGGGACGGCGGAGCCTGGTGGGCTGCCGTCTACGGGGTCGCACAGAGTCGGACACGACTGAAGCGACTTAGCAGCAGCAGCAGCACATACACCTGTTAGTTATGTCTATCAGTTTTGTTAGATTCATTTGGTCTTTTCTAAGTTTACCTATCTAGGGTGATACATTTATTTATTATTTTAGGTTAAAAATTTCTCTTGCCTCACAGAGAATGCACAAGCTGTTGATACACAGTTCAGATGAATAAAATGCTAGGTAGGCACCTGCGTGTAGCCTCAGTTTAGTTCAGGTGCTCAGCAGTGCCCTACTCTTTGATCCAATGGACTGCAGCACGCCAGGCTTCCCTGTCCATCACCAACTCCCGGAGCTTGCTCACTTGTCTCACTTGAACTTTAGTCCATGACTTAATCAAGGTATGCTCAGTTATCTAGAGTATGAATCATCTAAGAACATTTACACCCAGGAAACATCACATTGTAGTATAATCTAGCTACTTAAATGGATTTAGGAGCTATTATTTGGAATTGAGTACTAACTGGCTGCTTGACTGAATTTCACTATTTTCTCCAAAACTACTTCGCTAATAAGCTCACTCTTAACCACTGGGATACTTTATTTCTGATAAATGAATACATATTAGTTGCTCGGATCTAAGAAATTCTTAAAAGTATCATACATATTACATCATGTGAAGTGTTCAACAATTGTGTAATAAATACAGTTCAATGTGGGAAATACCAGGCTTTTGAAACTCAATTTTAAATATTCTGTCCTAATGCTAGACAATGTGGCTTGACATTTGGTTACTTGACTTCTGTCTGCCTACCATTTTTACTTTATTCTAGGAATCGTTTAGCCTTCAGAACAATAGTAAATAAAAAGTACTTTTTTAAGGCTTATTTAATTGATCCTCTAGAGACATCCTATTTTCTTTGAGAAAAAAAAAAAACCCTTCTCTTTCTGTTCAGTATGTTAATGCATACTAGATGAACTACCAAGTTAGTAAGAAACTCTTAAAAGCAAAAACAAGCAAATGCAAGAACCCGGAGAAGCAAGCAGAGTACTAAGGCCAACTTTTGTCTTGAAGACAACTGCTGAACCTGGTGAAATTGAGTCAAAGATACAGCAGATAGAGGATGAAGCCCATGACTGACCAAAAAAAGTGGGATGTTTAATGGGAGAGTTCCTATTAAAAGTCAGGACTGAAAAGAATTAGACTTTCTGAGCAGGGTGAAATAAAATGATTTGCCTGGCATGTTCCCTCCCAATACCTGCAAGGATGATTCTGAAGGCAAGGGGAAGAATATCTTTTGTGATAATTCACAAACAGAAGCCAGCATTTGTAAAGATTTATACCCTGAACGCATATGACTCTAGTGATCTGAAAAACTTTTAAGCCAAAAGTGGCTCTAGATTGTAACGGTCCAAGCCACTTGGCAGAAGCAAACACAAACCATCTTTAGAGGAGTCCACTTTCAAACCAGGTCAAATAGAATTCTCATAAAGTTCTAAAGAATATCAGCTCTTATTCCAAAAGCAAAAAAGCAGAATGAATCAAGGCATTAAAACCAAAGGCCAGTGGCAACAATAGACAACAGACTCAGACCCCGAAAGGCTTCACAGTTTGGAATTAACAAATGCTTAAAGAACAAAAGAGATTAAATCCATGGATAAAGAGCAAGCAACTAAAAAAAAAAATCCAAACAGATTTGAGAAAGAACCAAATAAAACTAGAGACATAAAATAACTGAAATTAAAACCCCAATATATGAGCATTAATTTCAGATTTGATACAGCTTAAAGCTGAATTATGAACTGGGAAATTGATATAAGTAAATTAATCAGAATACAATGGAGTAAGACATCTTCAAAAGATAATGGAGAATCACCATCAATCTAAAATTATTTTTCCTAGTTAAAGAACTTTTTAAGGTAATCTTATTCCCAATAGATCATCATGAGAGAAAATTTCAAAGACATAGGGAAAATGCTGTCAGATGAAAAAAAAATTTTTACATGTGAATAAATCTATAGAAAAAAGACTGTAAAAACAACAAAAATAGCATTTTATGAAGTTCATAAAATTACATTTAATTTAAAGATAATTTATAATTTAAATTATAATCAAGATAAACAATAGCAATAACTGCTCCAGTATAAATTGAAAGAAGGGTATTTAGAGTTAAAGTAATTTATGAAGGGTAAAGATATTGATCAATGTTAGACTTTCATGCATTTTTATGTCAATTTTAGACTTTCATGCATTTTTAAGAGTAGTTACTAAATAAAGAGAAAGATTATAAAATTTACTTTCCAATCTTAAAATAGGAAATATTGAAATGAGAAAAGTAAGATCAATCTTAAGGAAGGTAAGAAAGAGAAAAAGAAACATAGACATATGTGAGACAAATAGAAAGCAACGTATTTAAATGGAGAAATTGACCCAAGTATTTTAGCATTTATTCAATATGTAAATATATGTAAATGAGGTCAGTGTCATTTTTTTTGACATGATACAGGCATGGTTTTATATATAGAAATAAACATAATAGTCAAGAAACATAATTAAAACCAAAAAAATTACATTGCTTTTGTCATTAAAAGTCAGTTTCACTTGAAAGTAAAAACTTAACTATATACCACTGACAAGAAACACATACAATCCTTTCAGCAGAGAAGCTGAAAGTAAAAGGATGGAAAAATATATATTGTGATTCTTAGCCCGTAATTCCCTTAAAGGGAAAACTGCGCTAAAAATACTGCTGAAATGCCAGATACTTTAAGTGTCTTAAAGTGTCTGTTGTGTTACATATACTGGATTACAGGCTTAGAACCATAAGCTACCCAAGTTTATATTTTTCTGATGTTTGACTGTATGTCTAGTTTATGACTTCAGGCTGTCAACACAGCTCCATAGCAATCAGGGCCATAGGGAGTGTTTATAAGGTGATAATTTATTTTACTGATGTATTTACAATATTTCTGTCTGTCAAAACAAAGTTATTTCATTTACTTGTTCAATTAGATAAACTGGAATTAATATGCAATCGCTTAAGAGAGCACAACGTGTTAAGAGGGAAGGTTAAATGCTTCTTTTTCAGGTGTGAGACTAAATATTCTTTTTTAGTTCTCTTATTAGAAATTATTTAAGTGATCCTTTTGACTAAACAGTACTTCACATTTAACGGGAGCTGTAGCAGTACAACATTCCTCATAAACCCTTCTCATACATAAAGGAAAATTCTGATTTAATTGGCAGTGATGAAGAAAGCTTGAACACTTTCATCGGAGGAATTTTTAAAATCATTTAATAAAAATAAGTTGAAAAATGGCCAGGGGAATTCTGAACTGGAGAGAAGGTGAAGGACAGTGTGTATAGCTGGAATGGGAAAATAGCTTTTGAGATGGAAAATGCACTTAAACTAGGCATGAACTTGAGAGTATTTGTGTAGATAAAAAGTTACCTTAATGAAGGCATTGTTGAGAAACCCACCTTCACATCATAGCTTATTCAAGAATATACCACTATAGAATATTCCACTACACAACGTTCACATGATCATTAGTAATGAGCTATAAATTACTCTGAGATGTGGAAGTTAAATGATTGGTTAGGATACTCACTGGCAAAGTTTCACACCTGCCTGGAAACTCATAACATACAAATTCATACCTTAGCAAAAGTATAGGATATGGACCTGATATGTCAATAGAAAATGGCAGAATCTATCAATATTAATTCTATGAACTTCTGATTTCTACTCAGTGTGCTACACATACAAATTTCCTGAAATGTAAACAATGAATACTGATAAAGATCTAATCCAGATGCACAAATTGATCCTTCCTATGAGTAGAAAATTAATTTTTTCCCCTTGCAATGTAGTACACATCACCTACACTAAGACATTTAACGTGAATCATCATCCATGCATAATCCGACACCTAAATCACTGGCCACAAACAGATTCTTGGCGTTCACATGTAGATCCTGGGGCTCACTGGCTGGAGATACCATTAGCAGAACACACATTTTCTTAAAAATTCATTTTGCCCCTGAAGTGATCAGCCAAAAACCAGGCTTTCAGAAGCCCGATACATTATTCAAGTCCTATCAGTTAGCCGCCTTCTCTTTTTCTTTCCCTCATGAGAGGATGGCTCACTGACAGGGAGAGACCACGGGGTAGAGGGGATCAGCATGGGCGCTCATATCTAGCTGTGCAGCTGCTCTAAAACGTACCAGGCATTTGTTTTCATCAGGGATGGCAGACAGCAGTCATGGAAATGAATGTCATGAAAGAAATTTATACTCACACAAACCCAGAAACAGGAGGCCCAGCATGCCGTACAGGGTCGTCAAGAGGCAGAGATGGGAGAGGACAGGGAAAGGCCAGAGTCCTTATTGCGGTTTTGGGGGGAAGGAAGGGGCCGAGTCAGCTCAGGACAGGAAGGTCTGAACAGTTTTCCAAGGGCTCTGCTCTAGAGGTGTTCCCTAGTTGTCCATAGCTGGTCCTCTGGGGAGATGTGGCGGGAGTATTGGTATGGTGTGTAACAGTTTGATGAAGGAGATGGCTTCGGTGTGGCTCTGGTTGTGTTGGTATTTCTTATCAAAGATGTGCTCCAGGGGAGTCATTCACTATCTCTAGGAATTAGCTACCCTGGTGGTGCTTCGAGGATTAAGGCCCTAAATGTTAGAGCTTCAGGAATACTGAAAATAATAAAATGTCAACATAGCAGCCTTGTCTTTTAACATCAGGCTGAATAAATCTATGTGTCACTATTTGGATTGTTAAAAGATTAGTGTAGCTGCTGCTGCTGCTAAGTCACTTCAGTCGTGTCTGACTGTGCGATCCCATAGACAGCAGCCTACAAGGCTCCCCTGTCCCTGGGATCCTCCAGGCAAGAACACTGGAGTGGGCTGCCATTTCCTTCTCCAATGCATGAAAGTGAAGAGTGAAAGTGAAGTCGCTCAGTTGTGTCTGACTCTAAGCGACCCCATGGACTGCAGCCTACCAGGCTCCTCTGCCCATGGGATTTTCCAGGCAAGAGTACTGGAGTGGGTCGCCATTGCCTTCTCCAGTGTAGCTAGAAATTGTTAAGTTAACTGTATAGATCAGAATCCCATGGTATTGCCTTTTGTTTCCCCAAAACAAAATTCTCACAAAGTGAAAAGAAACAAAAGACTGACCCAAGTGGCAATTCATTAGTGACACTGAAACTTAGGAGGAATATGAAGCACGCATGTAGCTGCCAGTGCTTTTCACAGTAACCAGGGACAAGAGTCCTCGAGGGGTCAAGTTTGAAAGATACTTGACTGATGTGGTGCTTTAGTCAATTAAGTCATGTCTGACTCTTTTGAGACCCCACAGACTGTAGCCCACCAGTCTCCTCTGTCCATGGGATTTTCCAGGCAATGATTCTGGAGTTGGTTGCCATTTCCTTTTTCAAGGGATTGTCCCAACCCAGGGATTGAACCCTCTTCTCCTGAATTGCAGGTGGATTCTCTACTACTGTGCTACCAGGGAAGCCTGTCTGACTGATAACCAAGGTAATAAAAAGATGATTTTGGTCTTCTTGACTGAGGGTATACTTGGTTATGAAGCAATCATTTGACAAGGGTGCCTTGAATCCTTTAAAGAGCTAACTACTTTTGTAGCTAATTTTCCAAAAATAAGGACAACAAAGACCCATCTTTATACAGATAACTTAAGGTGATGCAGACAGACAATCACAATGGCCTGGGGTTAACAAAAGATAAGTAAAGAAGCACCCAGGCTCCTTTCTCTGGAAGGGCATCACCTAGTACTTCTGACCCTTCTTTTCTTCATTCTAAATATGACATGTTTGGATCAGATGATCTCAGAGATTTCTCTAACCATCACACACACAGAGACCCATTATTATATCCCTGGGATATTGCCTTTTTAAAGTAAAGTAGTTAAATTGAAAGATAGTTTTGAATGAGCAGAGAAATAAGCCTGACTTTGGATATTGAGTCCTAGATGTTTATTTATTCTCCCTTACTCACTAGCAGACCCTGTACTGTGTGGGTGCAACCTACTCCTATGTTTAGTACATTTGCATTTAAAGGATTTGCTGCTGCTGCTGCTGCTAAGTCGCTTCAGTGGTGTCTGACTCTGTGGGACCCCATAGACGGCAGCCCACCAGGCTCCCTGGGATTCGCCAGGCAAGAACACTGGAGTGGGTTGCCATTTCCTTCTCCAATGCATGAAAGTGAAAAGTGAAAGTGAAGTCACTCAGTCGTGTCCGACTCTTTGCAATCCCATGGAATGCAGCCCACCAGGCTCCTCCGTCCATGGACTTTTCCAGGCAAGAGTACCGGAGTGGTTGTCATTGCCTTCTCCGAAAGGATTTGTTTGGAACTTTAAAATGTATTTGGACAAGCAGGTGATTTAACTCATTGAGTCCCCCACAATGCTTCCCATTTGGATGATATTACCTCCATCCACCTGAAGTCAGGGAAAGTGCTAATGAACAGTATTTTTTTAGGCAGCAAGCATTTCTTATAAGTCCTACCTTAGAGGCATCGTCACCTTCGTCTTCGTGCACTGAGCTGGATGGTGAAGGAGTCGCAGACTTGCTTCCAGGTGGAGATGGTGAGTTGTGGGGGATGCTGCCCCCTCCCACGTTAAGTCCGAGCTGAGCGCTGAGCTGTGACTGGTTGATGGTGGTGAGCTGGCCATGCGGCATCATTCCCGGCTGTTGCCTGAGGTCTGCAGGCTGAGCCCTTGGTCTCATGGCTGCCATCTGAGGATGGGAGCTATAGTGCGTCCCTTCTGGGTTCCGTATATCTTGCATCTACAAAAAATGGACAGGAATAATTTTTAACAAAACTTGTTTCTGGAAAAAAAAAAATCCCTAGGCCTTAAAACTCCATTTTTTAAGTTTAAAACTCCTGGTTAACTATACACATTTCCACCCTTCTCCTAGAGAAGGATAATCGTAACTGTATGTATCACCCTAAAGATAGTAAAATACAGAATGTTGGAAATCCATTGACATTACATTTCATTACTCAAGACCTGGTTAATTATATTTACAGTCCTTCTTTACACTGCAGTGAAATGCAAACATATATCATTAACAGATACTGATAGTGTAAGTTTCAAAATACTGATGTTTATTAGTGTGTCAATATTATATAATTATTAGTGATTACAGCATTCACTGGTGCCTCAGAATGTAAAGAATCCGCCTGTGATGCAGGAGACACAGGTTCAATCCCTGGGTCAGGAAGATCTGGAGAAGGGAATGGCTACCCACTCTAGTACTCTTGTCTGGGAAATCCCACAGACAGTGGAGCCTGGCGGGCTACAGTCCATGGGGTCTCAAAGAGTCAGAAACGACTGAGCAATTAACATTACACTACTACTACAGCATTCACAGTAATTCATGAAAATCCATTTCTTTGATTCTCATCAATTAAAAAAGGTTTTGAAAGTTAAGCATACTATGGTTCTCAGCTTAATTCTATATAGGCTAGTATTGGCCACATGATCTATGAACTTCCGACTTAGAACACTTACAGGCTGGTATTAACCAATTGATTAATTGACTATTGAAATGATTTGACTACCTAGTCAGATTCGAGAGTAAAGCTCTAAAGTTGCAAGGTCACGATATTAATCCATTATGCTATCTGGGTCACTGCTTTTTAGCCTTAATGAGACTCACTCTTATAATTCAAGCAGTGAATTTTGTCTCTGCAAGGATTAGAATTAAAAGCATTGGAGGATGAAGCTCTTAACGCATCTAGAGGTCAAAAGTGTTGTATAAGAGCAGTGTGGTGAATTTCACTTAATATTTCTGTGGCATTTTCAAACTTAAAATAATGGGACTATTTTGTGGGGCTTACAGAAGCAGCTCAGTTTTGTTCTTGCTGAAGGGTACTGGGGAGTTCATGCAGGTAGAAGATTTATAAAGCAACAGAAAGAAAAAAGAAATGGAAAAAAGAAGGGCAGTTATTTTTTAACATGAAGAGATATACGTTAAATTTACATTTGGGAATGGAAAAAGTAAAATAAAAGTTACCTTTCTCTATTTCATTAAGAAAAAAACCCCATACAATGTCAGAATGCCTAGTAATTACCCATCTGCAAATGTTACCATGACATGGAAATAATGAAAAGGGTAATAGGTAACTTAGTCATGGGATTTTTTTCTTTTGGTAATAAAATCATTTTCTACCAATGCTCTCTAGGCATCTTACCAACCCAGTTAGAACTGTCTGAAACAGGAGTTGTGACTGAAGAGGTGTCTGCCTCTGTTCTCTGTATTAGGTTCGCTGTCTCCAACGTAAGTCATCATATTAGTCAATACTCCCCACTTCTGACCTTTCCAACTCTTGCTACTGCTTCATCTTCAGACTCAGTTCTAGGTATCCTAGACTTTGGCTCTCCTAGGAGATGGGTTAGGCTGACTCTATGCTTTTATAGGCATTGCTTTCCTGGTTCAAATCAACCTTTTCCCCCATAATTTAAACCATGTCCCTCTAACCTTCCAAAAGCAGCTCACAGTTCTCCTTTCTATGAAAACCCTCATTAAGCAGTTATTACTATTCAGTGATATACGTTAGCTCTGCAGAGGCCCCAGTGACATGCTCTCAGTGAAGAGACTGAGGGGTTTTGAATATCTGTTGAATAACTAAATAAATGAATAAAACCTAGAGATCTTAAAAAACAATTTACCCAAATCACAGAGTTGGAGTTAAAACCTACATCTCTCACTTCCAGTCTTTGATACTTCCTACTGTATTAAGCAGCTGATCCAATATTTTATGTATCCTAAAGGGATAGTTATAGTTAATTAAAGATAATCAAACACACCTGTCCAAACTGTCTACCCAAATCCATGGTTTTTATTGAGTCCATTCATGTTGCCTCCACTCATGTTTACTAAAATAGTGTTTGTCCCTGTGTAACTGTTCATATAACTTCTATAATCTGATCAATACTAGCATTCACGGTTATCCTCAAGTTGTGCCACTGAGTCTCTTTTCAGGCCCGTATTCTAAGGTCCTGAGGTCATATTGTGCTTTTTTTTAGACTTTTAGCATGTGGAACTGGTGTTTCATTGTGGGCAATGACTAACGGGAGCCCACTAAGGGTACTGTTCTATACATAGGGCAGCTCCCTCTCCCAACCCTACACCAAACAAAGCAGTTGCATGCATATTCAAACATATCTGTTTTGTAGAGTCCTGTAAATTAAAAATGTTTACTAACAGAATCATACTTTAAATTATTTTCCCCAAAGTATGTAACTAATTGATATGTTATTTCTGTGTCACAGAAATCCCAAGTTCCAAGCTTGAACAGTGTGCAACTTATCTGGAGCTCACTTCTCACTCTTTCAGCAACATTGTGGTTTTCACATGACATGGCGGAAAGTGATCTCTAAATTACCTACACACAGAGTTTCCAGATTTATGCCTATAAATTCCACCTATTAGCACCTATCTTTTTCACCATTTTGTAATATTTTCTTAGAATTATTATTCTCCCATGCTAATTAGTGTGGTGAGTAGATCTCTGAGTATTAAAGCTGTATTTCCACCTTTGTAATTTTAGTAGGAGGTGGGCATGGTGAAAGGGAGTAAGGAATCAGTCTGGGTAGGGACCATGAAGCACTCAACAGGATACCACTTTTTCAACAGACTTATCATTAGTTTAAAATATCATGTAACCAATGGTGTTATGCCAGGCAGACAGCAGCTTTAACACTGAATCAAAGACCACTTCTCCCGTGTAGAGGGTGGCAAGTACAAATTAGAGAGCACATTCATCTCTTAAGCCCTCAGATACACTTAGAAATAGATCTTAACACCCTTGGTGACATTTCTGAATTAGGAGGAGTTTTTTCATTCCACTCTGCTTTCATAGGAGTCAGTTCAGTGTTCATCACTGCCTAATGTATAACACGGGGCAAATTAAACTGGAGGGAGCTTGATTACTGAAAACTAAAAATAATTAGTCAGCTCATGAAGGTAAGCAAATGTTTTGATTACTGGTTTCCTTCTAGAAAGATAGTGACTGACTACAGATCTTAATGTGAAATATGAAACATCAACTTGAAAAATATTATTTCCTGTTACTCTCCAGTATTTTCCACGTATTGCGAATAATTCACTTAAGTCATGCTTAATCTCAACTGCTATTCTGACTCCTCTTGGCTCTGCCATTGACTTCTATTCTTCTTACAACTTTCCACCCCTAAATGATTCCCTAACATTCTGAGTCACATTTCTTCCATTCAGCTAAGATGCATCACGATTTTGTTAGTGGGGAATTTCTAAATGAAAATGTATAATTCTGGCCCCAATTCTGGGTCTGACTCTGCTACATGTCACTACTTGGACATCATTACTGCTGGAAAACTGAACAAAGTTTTCTTTTCAAAATTATTTTGTACTCTGTGTCCAGTTTCTCTTGATGACACCTTCATCCTCTTCATCACCTCTACTCAAAATGTTCTAGTAATTTTTGGTTCATTCCTTTTCTATCAAACTCTGGTGGGTTCTACTCAGTCGGCTCCGAAATACTCCTCCCATCTGACCTTCTCTCACCCCACCCCGTTCATGTATTTCAGGCTTTCCCTACCTCTTCACTTGCAACAGCTACTTAACGTTTAATGAAAAGAACATCTTCACATCCACCCCAAAGAGTGCTGTAAAATTAATCTTCATGAGTCAGACTCAAACACTTCTCAGTGATATCTGCCTCCCAAATGGAATCCAAACTCTTCGGCATGCTATTCAAGATTCCAGATAAACTTTATTCGGCATGCTATTCAAGATTCCAGATAAACTTTATTCCTTATGTGTCCGTCAAACACCTAATTATTCAACTAAACCCAACTAACTGCTTTTCTTTGCCTCTCTCTCTCTCCCTTGAACATGTGCCTTGTCTATGCCGCTCTTTCAGCATTCACTTTCTGAGCAGTTGCTGTTTGAAAAACAGTTTAAAAATACTTTGCTCAGTGATTTTCAGTTTGCACAGAACTTTCTCACCTGTTGGGCCTTATAATTCCCCTTTGAGGCAGAAATGTCTGTTTACACAAGTTTACTGAGGATGGTGGAGCTTAAATGGTCTCAGATCTCTCTACCAACAAAGATTAGAGTAGAAGTACGCTTATTTTACATGTTTGTGTTCTTGTCACAATTCCACGATGCCATTATCATATTCACGTATCCAAACACTGAATAAATTTTAAAGTTCAAAAGTCAGCTCATCTACAAAGCTTTAAGAACCTCCTTATTCTGAACTGCTAAAGCAATCAGCTTGTACTTTCTTTGTGGGCACTACTTTTAAATTTCTTAAGTGTGTATGTATTTCTACAAGGTAATCTTGATTTGTACATGACAAGACTGTGAAGAAGGTTGAGCACCGAAGAATTGATGCTTTTGAACTGTGGTGCTGGAGAAGACTCTTGAGAGTCCCTTGGACTGCAAGGAGAGCCAACCAATCCATTCTGAAGGAGATAAGCCCTGGGTATTCTTTGGAAGGAATGATGCTAAAGCTGAAACTCAGTACTTTGGCCACCTCATGCGAAGAGTTGACTCATTGGAAAAGACTCTGGTGCTGTGAGGGATTGGGGGCAGGAGGAGAAGGGGACGACAGAGGATTAGATGGCTGAATGGCACGTGAGTCTGAGTGAACTCTGGGAGTTGGTGATGGACAGGGAGGCCTGGTGTGCTGTGATTCATGGGGTCGCAAAGAGTCAGACACGACTGAACGACTGAAATGAACTGAACTGAAAGCATTTTTCAGTCCTTCCTGAGATCTCTTAGTTAAATTAGGCATTTCAAGTATTCTAAAAACACTTGCCTAGTCAGTGTATAAATGAAGAAATGAACACTACAAGTACAAACTGACTTTAGCCAGTATGATGATCTTTATTTTTTCCTGTGAACTTCATCTAGCTTTAGTCCCAAGATGAAAAGAAAATATGAATAATGTCTGTTTCCATTTGTGGCAGAAATCTCAAGCTGTACCCTCTGATCCTCATTTACTTTGGTCCAGAGGGACAAGCCTCTGGTATTTAGCTTGTTGAGCCAAAAAGCTGGCTGACAGAGGACACTGTCTCCTTTATTTGCAGCTTTATGGTCATGTGACCATGTTTTGGCTACTGAAATATAAATGAAAGTGTTGGGTGGTCCTTCCAAGAAATCTCCTTGAAGGAAGGGCTCACTTTCCTTTGTTCTTTTTCTGCTGGAAATAATGTGGGTGTGATAATTAGAGCTCAGGAAAATGTCTTGGACCAAGAGGCGGCACCATAACGATTTTGGACTCATGGAAAGAAGCCTGAGTGTCTGACTATCATGAAGACACCAGACCACGGACGGTCTACTTACCACGGGAGTATGTCATGTGGAAGGGAAGTAAAGGTCAGTCTTTTTCAGTCCTCTTGAGTTTTCTGTTGTACATAGCAAAACTAATCTTGCCTGATACACCCTGCTAGATTATAAACTCAAAAATGCAGGGATAGAAATCTACTTCATTTACCAGTGTAGCCCTCATATCTAGCACAGACCTTGACACATAGCAGATACTCAGCACGTATATCTTGAATTCCATCAAATAGATGCTCGGGTATATTTAGGACTGATGGCTTGGGCTTTACATAAATAATATTAAAAATCCCTGATCTTTTGGGAACTTCATTTGCTAAATTCCTAGGACTCAAATGTCTCAAGGTGCTTTCTAACTTGTGTGTTCATTTCTCATTTTGTTTATTTCAAGCCCAGTGAACTTTGTTTTTTTTCTTGACTAAAAGTCCTGCATGTCATTGGCATTTTAGTCTTGAATGGCTCTTAATAGTTATCCCCCCTTGGGGAAACCTGATCCATTGAACATAGATGATAGATTTCACTTTTTCGAAAACTGGAACTGTTTCCTTAAATTTTAAAGATTTTTTTTGTTGAGGATTAATATTGTTCTTTAATTATAGAAGCTAAAAAATGTCAATTAAAGTAATGGAGGAGGATTATGATGATGAAGAGATTTTCATTGAGTTCCTTCAAAAGCTTTTTCCAATTAATGGAAAGCAAAGGCTCAGTTGAAATCAATTAGGAAACCAAAGCAGATACCATGTGTTCTCCCCTCCTGACCTGCCTATTACATCCATGGCTTGATGCTAATATAACGTTCTTTTCTCCCCTGGCCCACACCTACAGTGTAAGAGCGCCAGGCTGAGGAACAGATGGAGAGGGACTCTGTGGGCCCACTCTGATACAGATTTAAACACGTTTGCAGGTTATTTTCCTTGGGTTCTCTTTGAAAAGGAAAAGAAAAAAATACCCAGGTTGTTCAGCTCAGATTATTGGCTTAAAAAATGAGTAACATTTTGTGTATAACTAATAAAAAAAATCCTTAAAACATTAGTTGTATTAGTAACTAAAGGGTGTTAAAATTGCACACTTGAATGGCATCAGAACAAATGAAGGCCCGAGTTTCAGTATTTAAAATTGTGTGTTTCCCAATCCTTCAGAGTCTGTTTTCTTCTTTCAAATATCAGCATCCTTCACAGTCCAACGTGCGAGTCTTGAAAGCCATCATTATCGCTGCCTCCAGCAGACAATCCGTATCAAAACAGTTGTACACATAAAGCTCAAACGACGTCTTGGCTCTCTCTGCTCTGATCCAGCTGTTTGAGTGAACAGCAGTTGGTGAACAGAGCCTGGAACATGGGGAGCCCCGAGGCCTTATTTGCTAATGTGGCTTCACCAGCTGCTGCTTTCTGTGGGCTTTGCAGGCGAGGCCTGGAAGTTTGCCAGTTGCAGTAGGAACAAGAGAACGTGAGGAATCTCTGAAGCCCTTCCGTTTACCCCTGTCTGTCAGCATTTGACACCCTTTGCTGTGGAGTGTTTTTCCCAGCGCCATGAGGAGACCCCGCTGGCTTAGGCTGTGACAAGTGCTTACTCTCGGTCCCTTTAATACATACTATCAAACATACACCATCCTCAGCATCCAAAGAAAAGCTTCTGAGCCTTGCTCTTGGTACTCCATCCAGCCCTGCATGATTAATCAGGCCAGGAATGCTAAGCGTTTCCATTTTTCTTAGGAATAATGCACTCTAAGAGGCTATGAGAAGAATGTAAATGTTGATATTATTTAAGTCTCCAATTTGATTACATATTTTTGCCAGGAATTCAATTAATATGTAAATGTATACACCCGAACAAATGCATGGGTAAATTTAATAATCAAATTTATTATTTTCCTTAATGCATTTCCAAGAGAGAGCTAAATTATTTGTTGTCCAAACAAATTAAATCATTTCTATGTGATCTCCTTGTGTGATCTACTTATTAGTTAAAAACATGTATTTTAAATAAGCTTTAACATTTTTGACTATTAGATTTCTGACTCTGAAGACCAATATTTAACATCAGAAGAGCGGAAATCTAGGAAATACATATGTATAGCACATGCTAAATTTTTTTAAATGAGGAAAAATGCAGTTTGAAAAAAAGATTGAGGATTTTTATGAAAATGTTATTTTTATCCTCAATCTTTGACCAGAATAACTTGATTTCAACTTTAATGTTCCAAAAAACCCTGTTTTTTAATTTAACATTTGGAGTCTACTTGTCTTTCCATAGACAATACGGATGCATAGATTCAGGCTTCTTGACAATGCACTAGAATGGAAATCTGTAGTTAGGATGGTACATGCTAAGTCACTTAGTCGCGTCTGACTATTTGTGACCCTATGGACTATAGCCCGCCAGACTCCTCTCTCCTTGGGATTCTTTAGGCAAGAATACTGGAGTAGGTTGCCATGCCCTCCTCCAGGGGATCTTCCCAATCCAGAGATTGAACACGCATCTCTGTGTCTCCTGCATTGGCAAGTGTGTTCTTTATCACTAGCGCCATCTAGGGAGGCCCTCAACCGTCTGAGCCACTAGGGATGTTTCCATTAGTTAGGATAGTCATCAGAAAACTAATTATCACAAGAAAGCAAAAACTCTAAAGCATAATTCATTAGACATTTGCCAAAAGGATAGACATAGCACTCTCCAGGACTACCATCCTCGAGGAAGATGAGAACCACCTCGGAAACCTAGTGCTCATGTCTACAGGCACTACCACCACAGCAGACCATCCACCTCCTTCAGACGGGGTCTCTCCCTCAGGTTAGCCTCTCCCATGAATCGGGACCCTCATTACACAAGGGACTTGATATGATAGAGGAAAACATCATCAAAAGTTTTTAAACATCATGGCTAAAATTTACGCTGGCTAAAGAGCAGATCATGGCATCTGGTCCCATCACTCCATGGGAAATAGATGGGGAAACAGTGGAAACAGTGTCAGACTTTATTTTTGGGCTCCAAAATTACTGCAGATGGTGATTGCAGCTATGAAATTAAAAGACACTTACTCCTTGTAAGAAAAGTTATGACCAACCTAGATAGCATATTCAAAAGCAGAGACATTACTTTGCCAACAAAGGTTCATCTAGTCAAGGCTATGGCTTTTCCAGTGGTCATGTATGGATGTGAGAGTTGGACTGTGAAGAAGGCTGAGCATCGAAGAATTGATGCTTTTGAAATGTGGTGTTGGAGAAGACTCTTGAGAGTCCCTTGGACTGCAAGGAGATCCAACCAGCCCATTCTAAATGAGATCAGTCTTGGGTGTTCTTTGGAAGGACTGATGCTGAAGCTGAAACTCCAGTACTTTGGCCACCTCATGCGAAGAGTGACTTATTGGAAAAGACTCTGATGCTGGGAGGGATTGGGGGCAGGAGAAGAAGGGGACGATAGTGGATGAGATGGCTGGATGGCATCAACGACTTGATGGACGTGAGTTTTAGTGAACTCCGGGAGTTGGTGATGGACAGGGAGGCCTGGCGAGCTGCAATTCATGGGGTCACAAAGAGCTGGACATGACTGAGCGAACGAACTGAACTGAAAGAGCGCTTAAAAGTTTTAATTAAAAAAATTTAACTTAATTTTTTGTATGTTCTTCCAGGGATGAACCAAAGATGAAATGTCAAAGACAGAAAGCCACAGAAGGAGGTGGGACCCTCAACCTCTAAATGTCCTCAGTGTCCTTGCCAAGTACTGACTCTCCTCGACAGAACTCAACTTCTACATCCCCTAGGTGCAGAAAGAAACACCTAAGTTGCCCTGGTATATGCATCTGGATTCATTATTATAAACTGGAAAAGCAATTCTATACCATTTTATTTGATTTCTTTCTCTTCCTTTTCCCAGATGGGAGGGAGTATGTTATGGTGGAAGGAACCCTGCTCATGACATCATCAGACTAGCTCTGATTCTGATGAGTTAGCCTGCTTTTAATTTACTTGGCCCTCATTGTCCACCTCTGCAAAATAGGTGGATAACAATTTTTCAACAACAGTTATTGATTGAGTGCTTCCTTTGTGGCAGGCACTGCTCCAGGTACCAGGTAAACAACAGTGAGAAGCACACAGAAATCCCTCCCTATAAGCTCTAACTAATGCAGGAAATGGGCAATGTGATAAAAAGTGTGAGGTGTAGTTTGTTTGATAGAGGTTAAGTTTTAAAGAGACCAATATGAGAGAAATGTACTGACCTTAAGTATTTCTTTCAAAGTGCAATTGTGAGGATTAACTAAAATAAAAACCATGAAGACATTTTGCCAAATGTAAACTTATTCTGTGGTTGAGGCTCCCATGCATTCCTTTTTGTGGAAGAGGCTGCTATTTATCTTTTGGTATCAACCTTGAGTTGCTTTCCCTGACTAGTTCTAGTTCATGGTGAACCACTAACATGGTTGTGACCAAGCATTCTGGCAGCCCAAAGCTGGCATCTGTAGACACTTTCTCTGAGATAAGCTGGGCAGCTCATGTCACACAACACAGGGGTTTGCTGTGAGAAAGTAAATAGTCCCTGATCAGTGCTAATAGGCTAACTAGGAGATACAAAGTCCAAAAAAATTTTAATGCATAAAAATATGTTGCAGTTCATTCTTTCCCATCAACTCTGCATATAATCTCTCCTTTGGATCACAGTGATGTCTGGGAGCTTGTGGGGCAGACTGATACTTTCTAACTGCACAGTTGGAAAGATGTTTTTTCTTCTACTCAGATTGAGGCACTGCATTTTTCATTGTTTCATGTCAACACTCTCTGTCGCTTGCTGTTATGGTTACACCATCAACATTTCAGTATTACTAAGCTTGACACTATGCTTCAGGGGAGCCTTGAATAGGTTCCTCTGCCCAGCACAAGTAAAGCAGACACACAGATGTGCAATAGATGAGCTTGGCTCTTAGGTGAGAAGGACAGCTCTCATAATTCTAATTAAAGGCAGGACACGAAGGCTCACAGACTGAAATTTCTGCCTTATCTAAAAGGGTTTGGGGGACCCTCTGGTTCTCCAAACGGCTGAATAAGCAGTTCCTACACACTTGTCCACCTCTGGTGCTAGGAGTCTGTGAGTCTGCTTAGGGTCCACCTGTGATTAGTCAGTGAAGTCCTGTATTTGTACAGATCCTGTCTTTCATATCTGTACTACAAAGTGTAGGCAGTGCTTTGTTCACAGGGCTATAATCTTATATTAACGTGTATTCAAACATGCTAATGTCTGTTCACATTTCCTCTGCTTTGATGTTTTCAGAGAAGGGACTGAATAATGTGCCTTATTTTCAGAACTCTTTCAAAGGATTGTGTGCATTGAAACAAAAAGAATGGATTGGAAGAATAGGTGATAAGAAAATTGGGAAATGTTACAAGACATGCCCTGTGGGAGTTGTGGTTTTTCTATGAGAACTTGCTCCGTGTATTTATAGCATCACAAGTCCGCTGAAATGGTTTTTTTTATACTATACTCAGACCTGAAAATTTAACTGAATTTCATACTTTCCACTGGAATATTAATGGGGCACTAGTAAAAGTGGAGATGTCAAGTGGAATATTGACTTCTTAATATCAGTTCAGAAAAGTGATATTTGAGTTCATTTAGAGGCTGTTAAATCATTAAATACACATGACATGCCCTTAAAAGTACATCTCAAGAGGCAAAATTAAAACCTGTATTCTGCTTGGCCCAGATAGTTTCCCTATACAGAATATCTGTATGCTCCCAACTTATTGGGGACTTGAAAAAAGTGCATTTTAAAATTAGTATGTTATTATGGAAATCTTCCAATAATCCTTTTAATAATATATTCTAAAACATTAAAATAGCATGAAACCAAGATAGGAGAGGCTGGAAATCCTTTCCTATTGAGTATAATATTAATGACTTGGTAAAATCAGTCTAGGAAAATTACAATGTCTTTCAGTTTCTTAAAAGTGTCTGACTTGGTAAGTGACCTTAAGCTCCTTTAAAACAATTAAAAGATTCAAATATTTGTCCGCCAAAATTTTATAGCATGTTAGATAATGGGATGAATGTAGTTATATACAGTCTCTATATTTCTGGGTATACCTAATTTAGTTAATATTAACATTACTCTCTCATTTATGCTTTTATACACTTTGAGTCACGTAAGGTCAAGGTCTCTAATCATAAAACTACTGACTGCTATTCATGCTAATATAAAAACCCTTTCTTTAAAACAACTGCCAATAAATTTCATTATAAAAAAGTTATTAAAAGGGTTAAAAACCTATTTAATGTCAAAGAATTTGCATGACTCAAACTTCTAATAAAGAGAGAGAATAGGCTTTCTTTCTGAATTATTTAAATCTTTACTGACTGTGCACTGAACCATGAAATTAGAAAAGTGTTATTAGAAGTATTCTCTGGTTTTTATAAAAGTTGGGGCCCAGAATGTATCAAGCTATAGTCTTTAACTAGACTAGTTAAAGCAGTAGGTTTTTAATCCTAAATACATGGCTTCTACTGATAGAAAGGTCATAATTAAAACTCTATCCTGTAGCTTGGTGATAATAAAATTATTATTACAGAAGCACACATGTTCATTTAAAATATATGAGCTACATATTCTGATTTTAATTTGGACAAATATCTTCAAGTTTTTCGATCTTTCAATGTCCGCTAACATAGACTCACTTAACCAATAATTAGGTTTTAATAGTGGCTAATTTTAAAGCACTAAAGTTAAGAATTTGAATTATTATCATTTACAGGTTTAACATCTACCAAATATATGGTGAAATTAGACTAATTATGGTTAAAAGAGTTAAAAAAAAATCACAATTCTGTATGATTATAACCCTGTGTGATGATGGCATAAAATTTTTGACATATCCATTATAAAAAATAGCAAACACACCTTTCACAGTTTAAATTTATTTCTCTGAAAAATTAACTTAGTATAACTGATTTGAACAAGAAGGCTATACCTAACAAGAGGACATCCCAAGTGGTGTAATAGTAAAGAATCTGCCGGCTAATGTGGAAGATATAAGAGATGTAAGAGACGCAGATTTGATCTCTTGGTTGGGAAGATCCCCTGGAGAAGTAAAGGGCAACCCACTCCAAAATTCCATGGACAGAGGAAAGTGGAGGGCTACAGTCCATGGGGTCACAAAGAGTTAAACACAACTGAGCTCGCACACATGCACGCATACCCAACAAGTGGGCAACTGTCTACCCATCAGTCTTTCCAACTGCTCAGTGCCAGCCTTTGGTAGCTGTGGTCTTAGGTTCTCTTATTAATAATATCTGATACTTGTTGGTACTACCTTATATACCAAGCACAGTGCTAAGAAGTTGATAAGCACAGCTCTATTTAACCCTCACAAATAACCAGGCGAGACTGTCAGACCCCTGAAGGCCCAAAGAAGGGATTCTTCAGTTATACAGTGGGTGGAACTGCATAATTGGTCTCAGGCTGCCTAACAGCAAAGTCTGCAGGACCCTGTGTCTGATTTGATGTTTACAGGTGTCCTTTTAACATAAGATGGTTGAAAGAGCTTACTGGGGAAGATGCAGTTAGAACTGCGAATGACTGAATTTAATGTCCTGATTTCTTGGGTAGGAAATTCAGTTCAGCATTATTTTAAGTAAAATGAAAGCAAAAGGTGCTACCGTAAAAATATCAACTGGTTTTAATTTTTTTCTAATTTTTTGTCTCTAAAATGTTTTCTTTAATGATGATATGTTTACCCTTGTAATGAATAAAATCAAAAGGAGGAAACCTTTAGAAATATTTTACTTTTGTAAATAAAGAAAAAATGTTTTATTTTATTGAAAAAAAGAAACCCTATAAATTCAGTAACTGCTACCTGCTACAAGATTAGAATGTTCTGGTCCACAGGAATAAAGTATTGGAAAATGGAAAAAAAACAAAAAACAAAAAACAAAATATTTTCCTGCATACTTACTCTGAGCCAGGTACTAATCAGAGGCCCTCAGAGAAATAAAGATAGATATACTGTCCCTGATCTTGAAGAGCTCCCAGTGCAGGGAGATATGCTGTAACACAAGTCAGAGGGGATTAATTTCTGTAACTAAAAGCATACTACTACAAAACTGCAGGGGAAGGAGTGTGACTTCCAAGCAAAGAACTAATGGCTGACAGATGGTTCTGAAAAGCGCAAATAATGCTGCAACAGGCAATTTGCCTGCGTTGCACTGAGACTTCAGTGAGCAAAACTAAGAATTGAGAGTGCTTTTCAATATAAGAAGACATTTGGAAAATGGAAATGAGTAGAAATTACCTCTGGAGGCTATATTATTGACCCTAGACACACCAACAGATTGTTGGAGAGTCACTGTATCTACTGTATTTTCAGGAAAGTAATGATTTGTCTAAGATAATGTGAGATAAAACTGAACAAGAATAAAATAATTATGTGGCTTTTCCACTGAAGGATGATTTTTAAATCTTAAAAATGTAATGCACAATCAAGTCAAAATATTTTTGTAAAAACAAAGCACTCTAATGGTTTGATATCTGTTTGGGAATTAGCAATTTGATTTTCAAATGCTTTATCTTCTGAATCTTAGGATGCCAGAGACATTTTGTAGTTTCAAGGCTATGAATCAGAATACATTTTGAAGTATCAAGTTGTGCTAACCGAAAGAAGTCAATAAAACACATTAACATTTGATGTTACATAAGTTGAGAGACTGTTTTGTTGTTGTTCAGTTGGTAAGTTGTGTCTGACTCCTTATGAGCCCATGGACTATAGCACACCAGGCTCCTCTGTCTTATTCGTTTGCTCTAGCTGACCCCAAAATAGGGACCTAACATTGGAAAAATAACTTGGGATTTTTCACTGGGTTCTAAAAAGTATTTATGGGCACATGAACACCAGTCATTTTCATCTGGATCTTTATAACATTCATTTCATTAACTAAAAATGCTGCCACATAAATTATGCTTTCACAGAACAAGTTGATCAAAACCTTTCTTTATATTGCCCCACCTGTCAATCAGCACCATTCACTTGTGAGTGAAGTATATTACCCAGAAGGAAGAAAGAGGCAGAACACTTTGAATGAAGGTAAGTGTACAGATCTTGCTGTGGGTCTAGGCTGGGCTCATGGATAAGTGATATGAAAGCTAAAGATCTCTCAAGACAAAAACAGAAAGTACAGGAAGTATAAAACAGATTCTTTGTGGGGAAAGAGCACTGAGTGGACATCATCTGCTTAAAAAAAATAAATTTCCTTTCTCTTTAATAGCAAACGTTAGCTAAATGGATGTTTGATGGGTTTATGAGAGCTGGTATCAGGAACTCTGAACAGAGAAGAAGTGCTTTCTACACATTACATTCAATTTTTGATGAAGATAACTTTTCAACCTGATTAATCATTAAGTGGTCTTTTCCACCTGCTGTCCTGGAAGAAGTGGTGGATGGCTGGGACACTGGGGAGCTGCTGACTCTAAAGCACAGTAAAAGGGGACCCAATGTAAAAGTGGTCTGCAAAGGGTTCATCTATAGGAGGGTGACGAACACGTGTGTTGATGACAATGATTCTGACGTGGCCCCTGCCCTGACAGGGAGGCTATCTTAGAATAAGAATTCACTTACATTAGCAGCATCTCTGAATAGTCATGTCCCTAATCTGGGTAACATAATTTTGGTAAAAGGTCTAAAAATTCCCAGGAAAGGGGATGTCCCTATGAATGTAATTTTAGTTTAATTTAGTGTCTTGGCTTTTTGTTTAATTCTTATTAAAAACTGTTCTGGCTGCCCTTGCCCACTTTTCTCCCCCAGTTTAACAACTAATTCTAAATGAAATATAATCCACATTCTTTTTATCATGACTCTTAAAGAGTTTCAAGAGCATGGACCTTCCTCTCAATAATCACTTTGCAGTTCTGTGGCTTTGGAATGTGAACTAATATTTTGCTGATCTGTGGATACAACCTTCCCAGTGAATGCTTTTCTGATCCTTAAAGTGCTATGCGACAAAAAGAAAAGTAAAATACAGTATTAGTGAGCTGAAAAGTTTGCTTGAGAGGACTCACCTTAATAGAAATCTGCCAGGGGAACTTTCTTTTTAAAATTAGAAGTTATACTCACTTTATTGTTTTATTACTACCCCCCCTCTAAATTTTAGTAATAGCGTTGACATATTTTAACACTAAAAAAGAACTACTATCACCTTAGATAAAGCCTGAAAACCCATGTTTAGGCTAAACCCGTATGTTAACAGAACTATTCAAACAATAGGAATCCTTATTGTAAAAGAGTTTACTTGTATCTAGTACATACTGAGACTGCTATATGAGAAGGTATATAGGTATAAATGTCAGGATACTGACATTTCTTCAAGCATTGGTTCAAAAGGAAAGCCCAACAAGAACATAGTTGTGGACACTGGAAAGGATAAATTATTTTTAAATTTGCATAATTACTAAGCTGATAAACCCAAAACGTCTCAATGCTACCAGAATAAAACCAGGAGCATTCTTTGTTATGAAAATTTAATTGCAAAAAAGTAATTGATAAGGACAACTGCTGTTTTAGAATTTACGTTTGGAGGCATAAGCAACTTTTATGCTTTCTATGCTTAAGCAATGCCGTGGAGAATCTACACTTGAACAGTTCTCCAAAATTATAACCTGTACCCAGAATAAATGTTAATTGGCAAAATGGCCACTTAGAATAGTAGTCAAATCTTACTAATTGGTCAGTTATATATTGATACTTGCAATTCTGCTGTTCCCTTATTCCCAGATAATAAAATAATCCAAATATCAATGTCAAATCAAGTGGCTTTTAAAAGAATGTTAAATATGTGGTGCTGCTGCAAGGCAAGATAATTTTTGCAAGTTATGAAAAATGCACTTTGCTCCTGGGTAAAATGTAGTTTAATGATATGGAAATAAGCTCATGTTTCCTGTGTATTATATTTACAATTTTGTGTCTAAAACATATTTAATATCTCTAGCATAATTATATGACCACAAGATGACAATCCAATAAATGGGAAAAATCTCAACTACATTGATCAACCAAAGGGAAAGAGAAAAACTTACACCATTAAAGTTTAGAGCCTATTATAAGGGAACAAGAAAGAATATCTAGCCAGCAGTTTTTAAATTTAAAACCATCTGATCATTTCTCTGCATCTACATTCATAAAAGCTAATAGAAATTTCTAGTTGCAATTTATTTTCTGAATAAAAAAATGCTCTTGGAAAAGACAGAAGTCAGAACCCTTTAAAAGGTGCATTACATTTCATTTCCTCTTTCACAGGCCAGGGGTATTCTAGTTGAAGACTAGAAATATTTATATTTTCATGTTCTTTTTTTTTTTTTGGCTGTGCCACACAGCATGCAGGATCTTAGCTCCCCGACCAGGGATCAGATCCGTGCTGCCCTGCAGTAGAAGCATGGAGTCTTAACTACTGGACCACCAGGGAAGTCCCTTCATGTTCTTTTTTTTAATGAAACAGGCAGATAGCTTCTGGGGGTCTTATGTTCCTTGCCTTGTTCCTCCCCAAAATGTTCACTGGATGCTTTCTGTGTGTGGCATGCACTCAGGTGTGGCATGGATTGGGTGGGGTGGGGGGAAGAAAAAGGCGGCGGGTGGTCAAGATGCATAAAGCTCTACCCTATAGTCTCTTGAGGGAAGCCACCTCAGGGGCTCGCCTTGACAGGCCTACCACAGTACCTCCATCCTTCCTGTCCCACCACCGTCTACAGTTAGCTAGGGCAGGATGCTGAAAACTGTGACATGCACATGGATCCCCTGTGGATCTTTCTGAAATATGATTCTGACCCAGGGAGTTTTAAGAGGGGCCTGACTCAGAGTTCTTGATAAGGTCTCAGGTGGTGCCACTGTGGCTGGTACACAAAGCCACATTTGAGTGGCAGGGCTCTAACTGGTATGTTGGTAACAGACTCCCCTGACCAGACTCTGAATTCTTTTTACTTAAAAAAAAATTTTTTTAAGTATTTATTTTTAATTGGAGAACAACTGCTTCACAATATTGTGTTGGCTTCTGCCATATATCAACATGAGTCAGTCATAGGTATATGTATGTTCCCTCCTTCTTGAACCTCTCTCCCACCTTTCACCCCATCCCACCCCTCTAGGTTGTCACAGAGATCGGTGACAAAATCAGACTCTGAATTATGAGTGCAGGGTTCTTTGCCTGCCTTGTTTATTGCCCTTTCTCAGTGCAAGATTCGGGTCCCCTGAAGAACGGAGCTCAGGGAAAATCATGCAGCAGAAAACTGAATAGTAGAACCTGCTGGTAAAGCTCCCAGCTCTCCCAAGTTTTGTCTATCCTTTGTAGATCTCTTTGCTTATTTTCATGCTGGGAGTTTATGGTATAGATTGGCCAACTGACAATGGGGCACTCTGATCTGGCTTTTCTGTGGGTAGACTAATAACATTATTACTGGCAGGTCCTGGGCTGTTATCTAAAGCAGTGCTTAGAGGGAAATTTATATCACTAAATGCACATATTAGAAAAGAAGAAAGATGTAAAAATAAAAATTAGAGAGAAATAAATGAAATTGCCAACAGAAAAACAATAGGAAAAAAGCTAACAAAGCCAAAATCTGGTTCTTTCAGAAATCATTAAGATTTCATGCAAAGATGGGCTTAATAAAGGACAGAAATGGTAGGGACTTAACAGAAGCAGAAGATATTAAGAAGAGGTGGCAAGAATGCACAGAAGAACTGTACAAAAAAGATCTTCACAACCCAGATAATCACGATGGTTTGATCACTCACCTAGAGCCAGACATCCTGGAATGTGAAGTCAAGTGGGCCTTAGGAACTAGCTAGTGGGGTGATGGAATTCCAGTTGAGCTATTTCAAATCCTGAAAGATGATGCTTTGAAAGTGCTGCACTCAATATGCCAGCAAATTTGGAAAACTCAGCAGTGGCCACAGGACTGGAAAAGGTCAGTTTTCATTCCAATCCCAAAGAAAGGCAATGTCAAAGAATATTCAAACTACCGCACAATTGCACTCATCTCACATGCTAGTAAAGTAATGCTCAAAATTTTCCAAGCCAGGCTTCAGCAATACGTGAACCATGAACTTCCAGATGTTCAAGCTGGTTTTAGAAAAGGCAGAGGAACCAGAGATCAAATTGCCAACATCCGCTGGATCATGGAAAAAGCAAGAGAGTTCCAGAAAAACATCTATTTCTGCTTTATTGGCTATGCCAAAGCCTTTGACTGTGTGGATCACAATAAACTGTGGAAAATTCTGAAAGAGATGGGAATACCAGACCACCTGACCTGCCTCTTGAGAAACCTGTATGCAGGTCAGGAAGCAATAGTTAGAACTGGACATGGAACAACAGACTGGTTCCAAATAGGAAAAGGAGTACGTCAAGGCTGTATATTGTCATCCTGCTTATTAAACTTATATGCAGTGTAGATCATGAGAAACGCTGGGCTGGAGGAAGCACAGGCTGGAATCAAGATTGCTGGGAAAAATATCAATAACCTCAGATATGCAGATGACACCACCTTATGGCAGAAAGTTAAGAAGAACTAAAGGGCCTTTTGATGAAAGTGAAAGAGGAGAGTGAAAAAGTTGGCTTAAAGCTCAACATTCAGAAAACTAAGATCATGGCATCTGGTCCCATCACTTCAAGGCAAATAGATGGGGAAACTGTGGAAACAGAGGCTGACTTTATTTTTCTGGGCTCTAAAATCACTGCAGATGGTGATTGCAGCTCTGAAATTAAAAGACTCTTGCTCCTTGGAAGGAAAGTTATGACCAACCTAGACAGTATATTCAAAAGCAGAGACATTACTTTGCCAACAAAGGTCCGTCTAGTCAAGGCTATGGTTTTTCCAGTGGTCATGTATGGATGTGAGAGTTGGACTATAAAGAAAGCTGAGTGCCGAAGAATTGATGCTTTTGAACTGTGGTGCTGGAGAAGACTCTTGAGAGTCCCTTGGACTGCAAGGAGATACACCAGTCCATCCTAAAGGAAATCAGTCCTGAATATTCACTGGAAGGACTGATGCTGAAGCTGAAACTCCAATACTTTGGCCACCTGATGGGAAGAGCTGACTCACTGGAAAAGACCCTGATGCTGGGAAAGATTGAGGACAGGAGGAGAAGGGGACAACAGAGGATGAGATGGTTGGATGACATCACTGACTGAATGGACATGGGTTTGGGTGAACTTCGGGAGTTGGTGATGGACAGGTAGGCCTAGAGTGCTGCAGTCCATGGGGTCGCAAAGAGTCGGACATGACTAAGCGACTGAACTGAACTGAGTCAGGTTAACCAACAAAAAAGTGAGGACAAAAATTATCAATATTAGAAATGAAAGAGGAGTCATCATTACTGATCTCAAGCACATAATAAGGAATAACATAAAAAATTCTATGTCCACAAATTTGACACTTTTGATGAAATGGAATAATTCCTTAAAATTAAAAAACTACCAAAACCCCTACAAAGAGAAATAGATAACCCAAATAATACTGTATCTATTAAATAAATTATCCAATAATTAACAACCTCGTAAAAAGAAGTCACCAGGCCCAGATGGTTTCTACCAAACATTTAAGGAAGAAGTCATACCAATTCTCCATAATACCTCCTGAAATTAGAGGCAGAGGAAACACTGCCTAACTCATGCTAGGGGGCCAAAATAACTAATACAAAAACCAGATAAAAATACTGCAAAGACATTACAGAATAATAACTCCCATGAACATAAATATAAACATTATCAATAAGCTATTCATAAGTTGAATCTAATAATGCATAAAAAGAATTATACTCTGCAAACAAGAAGAATTTATCCTAGGTGTATAAGGCTAGTTCAACATTAGAAAATCTATCAGTGTAATGCAATACATCAACACACTGAAGAACAAAAATCACATGATCATATCAATAGATGCAGAAATATCATGTGAAAAATCTAAACCCATTCATGATAAAACTCTTAGCAAACTAGGAACAGGAAGAAACTTCCTCAACTTCATTTAAAATATGTACAAAAATCTTACAGCTGACATCATACCTAGTAGGAAACTGGATGTTTTCCCCAAAGAACTGAAAAATGGTAAGGAAGTCTCCTCTTACCACTCCTATTCCACACTGTACTAGGAGTCATGATTAATGCTGTAAGATAGTAAGAAAAATAAAACAGCTTGGAGAGCAAGAAGTAAAACTCTCAATTTGCAAGTAACATGTTGGCTATGGAGAGAGTGCTAAAGAATCAATTACAACAACAACAAACATCTCTTGGAAATAATAAGCAAGTAGAGTTAAGTATGCAGGATATAATGCTTTCCTATTTACCAACAGTAAAAAATTGGAATTTGAAATAAAAAAATGCCATTTACAATAGTATTCCAAAAATGAAATGCTTAGGCATAAAAGTAACAAAACATGTACAGGCCCTGTAAACAGAAAACTATGAAACACATTAAAAAAATCAAAGAAGATCTAAATAAATGGAGAGACATTCTGTGTTCATGGATTGGAAGACTCAATGTTGTTAAAATGGTGGTTCTTTTCAACTTGATCTATAGATTCAACACAATCCCAATCAAATCTCAGCAAGCTATTTCATAGTTTTCAACAAACTGGTTCTGGAGTTTATATGAAAAGGCTAAAAACCTGGAATAGCTAACATAATACTGAAGAAGAACAAAGTTGGAAAGATGTACACTGCCTGATTTCAAGACTTTCTTTAAAGCTACAGTAATAAAGACAGCATGGTATTGGAAAAAGAATAGACACAGAGATCAATGGAAAAGAATAGAGAGTTCAGAAATAGACCCACACCAATATAGTCACTGATCTTTGGTGAAAGAACTAAGGCAATTCAATGGAGAAATATAGTTTTTCAACAAATGACGCTGGAACAATTGAACATCCATATAAAAAAAGAAAAAAAAAGGTACAAGATCCTTCATTCAACACAGATGGGAATGTAAAATGGTACAGCTACTTGGGAAGACAATTTGACAGTTTCTTACAAAACTAAACCTAGTCTTACCATACAATTTAGTGATCACATTCCTAGGTATTTACCCAACTGATGTGAAAATTTATGTCTACCTAAGAATCTGCATACTGGTGTTTGTAGCAGATTTATTCAGAATTGCCCAAAAGTCCTTCAATAGGTGAATGGAGAAATAAATTCAAGTACATCCATACAATGAAATATTATTCAGTGATAAAAAGAAATGAGCTATCAAGCCACGGAAAGACATGAATGAATCCTAGATGCATATTGCTAAGCAAAAGAAGCCAGTCAGGAAAAGCTACAAGTATAGACAAATCCAACTATCTGACATTCTGAAAAGGCACTGCTTAGAGAGACAGTAAACTTTGACTGTCAGGCATTCAGAAGGGAGAGGTGGTTAAATAAGTAAAACAAAGAAAAAATTTTCAGAGTAGTGAAACTATTCTGTATGATACTGTAATGAATAGACATTAAGAAGGTGTCAAAACCCACAGAACATTATTATACAAGAAGTAATTCATGCTTCAAACTTAAAAAATATATAGGAGGTTGGGGAGTCTCAAGGTGAAACGCAGAACATAACAAAATAATCTTAATGTATTGAAAATGTATGAAACAGTCTCATTAAAGGAGATGCGTAATAAGTTACTGACCTATGTGACTTTGTAGAGTCTACAAGGCTAAAGGTAGAGGATCTATGTATAAGCACCATATCCTGCTCCATAAAGTTGTTCCCCACAGGAATGGGGGTTAACAGTTTTGATACCATGATACAGGTTTCCTAGAATAAACAATGAAGTAAATGGATAGTGGATGGTAGTAGTCAGGTTTCTCACTGTTGATGTGAGAGGCTACAGATAAATAAGGGCCAAAGGTTAGGTGACAGTGGATTAGACTTGAGGACATAGTATGAATTCATGTTCAGCCTAAAACAGATACAGAAGATTACACACAGAGTCTTTACAGGTATATGTATGTACACAAGTTAGCATTCATACATATATCCCCCTACTCTGCCAGGTGAGAGGTCCTAGGAGCAATGAAACCGCAGTAGCAATGGGCAAACCTGGTGCTTAGATCTTATTTCTGATAATATTCTATAAAAAAAGGAAACAGGGCTTCTTGGAGAATGGATAGGAACAGAAATTTACAAAAGGAGTCTGGAATACATTGTAGTAACAGAAATTAAAGCATTCAAAATACCAGAAAAAAAAACCCATATCCCCGTCCTCTCCACACGCCCCACACAGAGTAATGGGTGATTGCCAGAGATATATAAGAAGTCAACTGAAAAGCTCCTTCATCAACAAAGCTGGAATAATTTGAGATAGACAGATAAATGAAATAATATTAGATTATAACTCAAAGATTAAAAATAAACACCCATGAGCCCATACTAAAAAAGGTAAATGATTCTATGAACAGACAAGTATATAAATCAATGGGAGAGAACAAGTAAGTCTCCAATGCAGAATAATTTCAAATAATTCATGTAGATACTCCTTACCTTCAAGGATGGGGACTATAACTCCCCATTCCTTAAATGTATTGGCTTTTCTTTGGCATGTTAAACTGCTTAATTTTTGATACTGCAGTATACTCCAGTCTCCTCTTGTATAATTTCTGTTCCTGTCCTAGAACCACTCTTTCTCCAAGAAGCCCTGTTTCCTTTATTCCAAAGAATGTTATGAGAAGTTAAGACTGGGCAGCAGGCTTGCCCATTGCTTTCTTCCAAAGAGTATGAGATGGAAAGGGAGAACAAGAAAGAGTAATTTTACAATGTAGAAACCTAACACACTACAAAGCAGAAACACTACTTCAGACCAGCGATCAAGCTTAACATCAACAGTGAGAAATCATGTTGATAATATGGACCCTTGATATGGTATGATGAGAATGGCACTTTGTGGTTTTCATCCTAAAACTACATTACTTCAATCTAATCATAGTTAAAACCATCAGACCAATCTTGATCAAGGGAAATACAAAATACCTGACAGCGCATCTTAAAATTGCCAAGGTTATCAAAAACAAGGAAAGTCTGAAAAGCTGCCACACCTCAAGAGGAGCCTAAAGATATAGGATAGTTTGATAGTATCTTGGAACAGAAAATGGAAATTATGGAAAATGGACATTACCATTTTGGTAATGGACATTGCCCTCATTTAGATACTGAGGGTATCTAAATAAAGTATGGACTTCAGATGAGAACAATGTATCAATATTTGTACATTAACTATGACAGTTGTCCCAAACTGATGGAAGGTGTTAATGATAGAGAAACGAGGTCTGAGGTATGTAGGAACTCATGGAACTATCTCCACAATAATTCTGTAATTCTAAATCTTTTTTCCAATAAAAACTTTATTTAAAAAAGCTGACCCAGTTTTACTCCCAGTAGTTGAGCTATAAGCTAAACAAGAATCAGGTATATTAGTTCCCAAACTCATTTATGCCAGTTGTGTTTATTAATGCAACTGCTAACATTCATTCAAATAGCATATAAATGGATTAAATCTGCATGTGTGCGAAGAGAGTTGTTTCTATATACACGAAGTTTAATGCTCTGGAAAGGCTGAATAAAGATAGTCTACTTAAAATCTTGCTGCTTAATCATGACCTAATGATGCTATAAAAGATTATGAAAAATTTTGTAAAAATCCATAAAGAACGTTCTTTCAGATTGCCTCATAAGTCTCTTTAACTTCTTGCACAATTTTAAAGAGGTATAAAGAGAAAATATTCATAGACAAAGTTTTTATGGCTGTTGTTCATATTATAAAAACTGAACAGGATTGCAATCCTGGATGCAAACACTACGACAGAGTGTTGGCCCTATCCTCAATGACAGGGTACTGACAGGCTTAACTGCTTTTTTTAACCAAGTAACTACTGTGTTCTGATCTTTCTTACTACAACCTAGAAATTTTAATTTTATGTAGAAAGTTCTCTGTATACCACAATGTCACATGCATAGATCGACGTGAGACTAAAAAAACTAGCACTGGATTTCTGTCATTCTCCAAGTGCTCACTGGACTCACATTTGATGGAACTGTTCAAAAAGAAGGCACCAAACTTGTACTGTATCTGGTATGCCAGAATGCTGGCAGAATACCTGACTACCTTTGGTCTTTGCTCGTGGACGATACTATATTTAGCTGTCTAGCTGCCAGAGGTTCCATGAATTTTGGATATTTCCCCTCTACAATCTGTTTAAGGGCAGTGACCAGATATTTCCTGAGTGACCTGTCCCTTCTGAAAGGAATACATAACCTGAACGCCAGCACTTTTTGTCATCAAGATGGATGAGGACCCACTGTTGGTCAAACATGACAGGAGCTGGGCCCCATCATTAATCATACTCAAGACAAACTAACTTCCAGAGCGTTCCTTTTACCTGGCTGGTAAGGGTCTTCATCTATGCGTGCCTGGCATATACTCACCAGATTTCTAAGTGCTGGAACTATGTGAACAAGCCCACACATGTTTTTGTTATCCTCTAGTGGATTTTTAGAATTTTGGTATTGAAATTTCCTTAAGGAAATTTTTTTACTTTCCACAGAAATACAAGAGTGCCTTTTCAGAATGATGGAATTTTTATTTTGCTTTGGAGAAGGAAGAGTCTGAGGGCTGTTTTGAGTGTGTGTGGGTAGACAGTGGTAGGAATATATGTGTTCCCAAGAACATTTTGGCTTCCTAAGACTGAGAGCACTAAGGTAATTCTGGCTTCTGGATTTGCCCACTTGAGGCATTTCTGAGCCAAGATTAGAAAACTGGCCCAAAGATGAGAATCATGTACCATTTATTGAGAGGAGAAAGTGTATTTGTATTAAGACTCAGTCTCCAGAAAAGGATGTCTAAAAAGCTTAACAGATATTACAAAATGCTGAAGACAAAATTAATTTTAATCCATTTAAATTTAAAACACAGATATTGTGCCACAAAAAAATGTTTAGGAGGTAAAGGTATTGCAAATGATGCCAAAGCAAAAACCTGTGGGGTGTCCAACACCAGAAAACTGGAATCCCTGTTATCACTGATACCCTTGTAAGATTGTGTCTTTATCTCTTTCACCCTGAAGGTTCTATCTAAGCACTCAAGAGGAGGACTCCTGCATTTCACTTGTCCTGGAGTCAGTGTGCACACGGAGTACAAATCACATTGCCTTCTGATAGTACTTTTCAGCTTTTGGGCCTAAGTACAAGCCCTTTCTGGTGGTGAATTTTGTTACTGTATCCATGTCAAATGTGGGAAACCTACTAAAGAGATCTTTTTTCCCCCAGACATTTCTTTTCTTTTTTTTTTTTTGCAAAAATAGAGACAGTAGCTTCTAACATGGTGAGGAAGCATGTACTTCATAGATTCTGCTGAGTCAAGAATTTGTCTTACTCAGAAACTCTTAAGTCACTTAAAAGACCTCAAGGATGAAGGTAACTCTTGGATTGTCCACCAAGTGAGGAAAGCACTAGCCTAGTAATCCACTGATATTTTGCATTTGCTCTTTGTCATTATGTTTCTCAAAGACGTTCTAAACTCAGTGTTTTTTTTTTTGGCCCAGAGCAGACTCAGAAAAGGAATTTCCTCTTAGAATAGTAAAACAATCTAAAATAGAGCATTAATAATTAAAAAGACAATGATTTACAATCGAATAACTTAAAACAAAAGACTTCTGGTAAGATGTGCTTCATGTTTTTAGTGATAATTCTTTGGCAATTGGTTTTGTATTCGATGAGAGAAAAAGGAGTGAAAGCGCCCCCAACTCACATCTGACAAGTTCAGGAAGGATCAAAGGAAAGGACTCAACTCTAGGTTAGCCACAATTGAAAATCACAAATCGTCTCTAAGCTTCAGTTTTTGTTCTCTAAAGTACAGGGGTGTGACCAGATGACTCCTTAGGTTTTCCTGTTTTGGGACTGCAGTTCAGCAAATGGATGTTGTGCGAGTTATAAAAGAATAAATGAACAGCTTTAGGTCAGAAAAGCGATGGCACCCCACTCCAGTACTCTTGCCTGGAAAATCCTGTGGACGGAGGAGCCTGGTAGGCTGCAATCCATGGGGTTCCGAAGAGTCCGACACTAAGCGACTTCACTTGCACTTTCTTGCATTGGAGAAGGAAATGGCGACCCACTCCAGTGTTCTTGCCTGGAGAATCCCAGGGACGGGGGAGCCTGGTGGGCTGCTGTCTATGGGGTCACACAGAGTCGGACACGACTGAAACGACTTAGCAGCAGTAGCAGCAGGTCAGAAAAATCGAAATTATAAGTGAAGCTTAAGACAGACAGACCTGGCTCTCCAGTTCTTCTAAAGTATTTTTTTCTTTGTGTACTTAACCCAAACTATTTGATAAAACTTCCAAGTATACTCATTTTTTGTCAGGTGATACTATTCATTCATAAACTAAGTAAAGAGATAAATATTTTTAAACATAAACATTTCCACAAAATACATTAGTGCCTCCAAGTAGGAGAAAGAGATGGTTGGATGGCATCACCAACGCAATGAACATGTGTTTGTGCAATGTCTGGGAGATGGTGAAGGACAGGGAAGCCTGACGTGCTGCAGTCCATGGGGTCGCAAAGAGTCAGACGTGACTGAGTGACTGAACAACAACCACCTCAAGTGAAAATATATTTATTTAATAATATATGATAGGAACTACATACATATATTGTTTTATCAGCCTGAATTTCATCATGAGAATAAAGTAGTGTAATCAGGCCAGTCTTGGGTACTGGTGGGCAGCACAGAATGTGCTATGATTTGAGGAGGTCTGTATCAGCTCCCCACACTCAAAGAACCTTGCGTAAAATGCATCCTTTCACAATCACTAGTTTGGATTAACATTTTTCACTTTTAAAACAAGGGAGAAAAGGGCAACAGTAAATATATGGAGCCAGCCATAATCATTCACATCTCTGTTTGAATTACTTTAATTTGATTGCTTTCCTTTTAGAGTTTATGATCAGTTTCACCAGCAAATGAGGGAAGGGGCAGGAAAGAGACAGATGCCCAGCTATGAGCAACTAGCGGGTAGTGTGAAAAGGTCTAGATATTCAAGGAGCAGGAAAGAAAGACATTTCAAAGGCTGGAATAAAAACTCCTGTCTTAGAATTTTCATTCCACAACTGTTCATGCAGTGCCCTCTACATGCCTGGTACTGTGCTGAGTGGAAGGGGATAGTTACAATCTTGCCAAGCTCATTCTATTTTTCTCCTAGAAATGCAAATAAACATGAACAATATACTTTCAGACATTCAGAGGCTGTTCTGAATTCCAAGTAGTAAAGTCTCTTTGGTATACTGTATTTTGAACTTTTAGGAAGAGACATTAATAATTTAACTTTGAAGTGAACTACAGTGAAATGATGTAGAATCAAAAGCATCACAAATGCTGCTAAAATATTTATGGAGACTCTATTTTGACTAAAGGATTTCAGTTATAGAATGATTTATGTCCTAGTTTCTGAGATCTCAGTTTACAAAAGGAGCCAAAGCTGAAACCAAATTTCACAACTGTGCTTTTCATTATGAAAAAATTTTCCATGTCTTCCTTTTTATGAATTATTACAATGATGTGTCTAGATGGTCTGTAGCAGTATTATATATTATTTTCATATAATTCTTCCATAAACATGTGGCAGATCTTCATGGAGCCTTTGAACATTAAAAAAACATCAGTGAAATGGTGAATGCCATTTAACATAATAAATGCATTACTCAAGAAAAGAAAAGCCCCGATGTTGCTAATTATAGTCATGCTAGAAGTCCAGCATGACTTCCTCTAAACTTGATTGATTCTGCATTGGTCCGCCTTGATTACAGTAAAGGTATTCACTATCCCTATCTTGTGGAGGAGAGAATCGACAAGGCTTTCTAATAACCCCCCAACCTTGCCTGCTGTTTGCACACACAGTTACTGGAACCACGGTGCTGCATATAATCCAATAAGGCTCACCCCAGTCAAGATCTATGTAATCAAGGATCTGAAAGAACATCCTCCGCATTAGATTCAATCTCTTTTAACTTGTACTTCACAAAACAAACAGTCTTTTTAGGCAGAAAGAAAATGTATGCCTGTCATCCAAAGTAAATATGAAGTCATGCAGTGGACTGACAGCTGCAGGCCTCTCAAACACTTTTAAAATCCCGCCACAGCTCTGTTTCACTGTAGAAGTACACGAACATTTGGGGAAAGTCAGCATTAGACAAAAGAGCAGCAGGAAAACTCTGCAGTTGATTTTGCCTGCACTAAATACTCTGTTCTGATCGCTCAGGGTAAGAGGATGACACCTGACGGTGTCCTGACTCTACTTTCTAGCAGAAAGCTGAATGAGAGGATCAAGTACAGACTCTCAGGTGTCCAGACGTTCTCAGCAACCAGGGTGCCTACCAATCCCCTCTTAGATTCCAGAAGAATTCAGATCTGAAATGCTCCACCAGAAGGGCCATCAACTACTGGTTTAGCCCATCTTCACATAGCTCTTTCTCCTTTTTCATAGGAAATAAACAATGACTCAGAGTCAGGTGTTCTTTAGAGGGAAAGAGAAAATTGAGAATCTTCTTTGCCCTCCCCAAGTTCATCAGAAGAACTGGGAGTAGTGCCATGGCCAAAACCAAACAATATTCTGTAGAGACTATGCTTGTATAATATACTTTCTTAAAATATCCAGAGAAATCTTTACAAGTCAAAAAGAAACTTTAGAATTTTAGGTTTCTATCATTTTCTCAATTATCCTTAAACTCATTGGGGTTTATTCATTTTTTCTCTGAAATAATTAATTACTTCATTCTTAGATGAATGTTGAGATAAATCAGGTCATTTAAAAATAGAGAAATCATCAATCAAAATCTATTTCACAGCAATGACACAAGAGCAATATGCTCTTGACCTGTTAACACAGTTTGGTTTATCTTTGATAGGAATTCCATTTTTCTGTCCCATTTTGGGAACCTGTAACATTCTCTGTGCCTTTCCGTAGCTTCCAGGTCTCTTTCAGCTGAAAAGGAAATAAACTTTGAGAGGGCATTTGTTGAGAATGTTTTATTCTTTGCCAGTACACAGAGCCTCACATAAGAATTGTGTTTGGGTAAATGCAAAAAAAGAAAGTGAATAAAATTCCATTTCCATTAAGAGCTACATTCATGTCTAAAGACCTCCAATTAGAGTTCTATAAAATCAATGATGCTTTGATATTTGGTTCAGAAATCATACAACACAACTGGCACAATAGTTAAGAATTTCTGTGTTTCTTTGTTAATTTATTTTAGACAGTTTTGCCATCATAGTTAAAATGAAATGTCAGTTAGCACATATAATTTAGAAATTACACTTAAGTCTTTCAGAATTTTAAGTAAAAGGCAGATCTCTCCCCAAAGAATAAAAACTGATTTTCTCCAAATGAGCATTACTTTATTTCAAGAAAACTTCTTTAATTCCTACTTAAAACCAAAAGGGATCACCCAATTTTGTATACCAGGGAGTATGTGAAACAACATATTTTTTGTCATAGTTATTACATCAGGCAAATATACTTTATTATAAATGAAAAAAATATGTGCCCCAGGAGTGATCAACCATGTAATCTAGCTGCCTAATAAATTCTTCATTGTGGCTGACTAGTCCTTTGGGAAATGCCACATTCATTTCTTGCACAAATCAGGGGACTGGCTTGTGCCAAACAAAGAATTTCTTAAAAACAAAATGAAAGGAAACAAAACAAAATCTTAAGTTTGTGGTTGATCAAACAAATTAGGCTCTACTGGACCAATTTTCTCTGGCAAGTCTCAGAGTACATATTTTAGTTATTTGATCTCCAAGAATTAAAAAAAAAACTGTAGTGTCACTCACACTTAGTATGTCATCTAGGCATACCTGATGATAGAAAGAGGCGGAGATCCTTTTCTTACACTTCTCTTTTTTTTACTCTCTTTGTTGTAACAAACAGCACTGAGTAAAAGGTTATTATGTTTTATTATCTTTGGTGTCTTTTAAAACTGTTCAGATCAATCTTGGAACATTCAAAAAGAATGACTGGTTCACCAGGAAGCTGATTTCTGAAGAGAACTAGAGCAGCCTGCACAGCTGCTGTTCTAGAATGAGATTATTCCTGGAGGCCGGGAGGCTTCTAAAGGTAGATACAGGCAGCCCTGAAGACAGAGGGAAAGACTGAGACGTGCCAGTTGCTCCTGTCTGCTCAGAAGTCAGATTCCTGGGGGAGCAAGGCTGACGGAGGCATTGCAGAGGGAAAGCAGGTTGGTTATCCAACGTTGCCAAGCTTGAGTTCCCAAAATGTAAGGTGGAGGACAGTAAGACCCAATGGAATAGAGCTGTGAGAATAAATAAGATTGTGCAAAAGTTCCCGCATATATTTAGATCATAACAAAGGGTGACTACTATTATTACAGTTGGTAGCTATGTGTTTTTACACACTTCAGAGTTTATTTATTTTTTCTACCTGCAGGGAATAATGATGAGAAAAGACTAGAATGGTGATGGCTGAATATTTTGTTAGTGGATATTAGATGGGTTAACAAATAATAGGGAATGTGGGCATTCTCTTTCTTTTTAAAATAAAGACTAAAAGCTAAACATACCAAAGGAAATGAAAGGAATAGGGCTATGAATGGCCTGGGATGCTGAAGGAGCACAAAGCAAAACAATGAGCTGAAAAAGTACTTAGGTGGACCTAAGATTGTCTTTGAATCTTTTTACAAATAAAATTTCTGTGCTATCCTACTAAGTTATTTATGATTTAATGTAGCATTACTTGAGAAGAAGCAACAAGATTTATTGGACATAAGGAGGGTCTTACTTTTGATCAGTTCATTTGCACATACTGAAAGTATCTATGAGCAGCTACCTTAAAAATGTGACTAATATACCAGCTAGCCTCTAAAGGTAACATATCACCGAATGATTTATTTGGTGATAATTTATTCAACAGATAATTACTGTGGGCTTTTTATAAACTACCCAGATAGGGAAGGCATAGTGCTCACTTTTTTCAGAAGAGGAAACCACTACTCAGAGAGGTGCAATCACTTGCCTGAGGTTGATGTATTTGAGAAACTGACTAGAACCTCACTTCCCACTCCAGTAGCCATCTCACAATGAAACAGCATATGCTGGCTGACTGCCACTAAGGTGGCATACATGTGGTATAAGGAGATGGTCGTAACTCATAGCCCTCGTGTGAAATCTTAATTCCTTGAACTGGCTGACCCATTTTACACCTGGCTTATATGGTCTTTATCTTTCCCTGTACATACAGCTACTGTCATACTGGACAATGGGAACGCAATTCAAAGACTGCTTGAGAATCATTCCTTGGTGGTCGAAACTTCCTTAGCTGAGGCTTTGATTTCTTAGCATCTCTAGCTGGCCTCAGAGAACCTGATAAAATGAGTTCTTCTGAGGCTGGTGCTTGCTGTGCTCTGCAACCCTCTTGGTCTTTGAGGGCATCAGTGTCTATGCAGTCACACTGATTTCACTAGAAACTGACCCTAAGAACTGACTCTAAGAACACACAATCAATGCCACTACAGTTTTGAAAAAATAAAAAAAAGTTGTTTCAAGTTCTTCCTTAAAAGACCTTTTGACAACAGACAGTAGGTACCAGAACAGGCTGCCATGCAAGAAAGTCAGCTCCCATCATGGAGCATGTTAATGTACAGATTGAAAAGGACATGAGAGGGATGTTGTAGGGCAGGTCACTACACAGGGAGAGGGGTACCTGGGTGTGTCACTGTCAACCCCAAGATTCTTCAAAGTTTCCCATGCAAGTTTTATTTCCTGTTGGATCTAGAATTCATGAGAGAAATAGCCACCCAAGTTGGAGATTCCACCTTTAAAGGTAAAGAAAAATAGTGTCTCACTTGCAAATATCCATTTATGAATAAAATCCTTATAAAGGTGAACCATGAGACAAAGTTGGAAGTGTTCAAACGAGAGGTGAAGAAGCAGAAGCTCTAAGGTCACACATGGGAACCCGCCTGTTCTGGGCTTTTGTCTTCATTCAGTTTTTTCAGCAATCTGTATCCTAATGACTCTCTCAGCAGTGACTGGGCACAGTGCTGGGCTCTGGGGTTACAACCACTGCAGAGTTCCAGGTTCCCATCTGATGTCCTATATCATGTCAGCACAGGAACCCCTGGCTCCTGGCTCCATGTCACCAGTGGGCTCTGACCTCTGACAGGAAGACATGCCCTAAACTCTGTCAGGCCTTAGAGTTCTCACCAGTAAAACTAGGACTTTGATTACAGGACCTGTTTGTTTCCTTTCAGATCAAATATTTAAAATAATTCTACTTTATTCCATTATAAGGAATCTACTTTCATATTCCCATTTGGCCATTAAAACTTTAAAACAATTTTTACATTAAAAATTATTTCACTATTTGGTTGAGTGTGTGGCCCATGATCAAAATGTTTAGGAAGTTTTACAATACTGAAACTTCATATTGCGGCTCTTCCTAGAAGCCATTTTCTAAATTTATAAATAATCACTCTGGTTTCAAAAATTTTTTTCCAAAGCTTTAATCCTATATGGACATTAATCATTGTGACAACCTTACAGAATGAAAACTACCATTTTAAAGCCCAATTTTAATCATTCATGGAAAAACATCACATGTTAGAAATTGTCTAAGCAGAAAAAGTATGGAATGTAGCATTTCTATTTGTATTATTGCTTTTTGAAAAAGGTCCACTGAGTCTGCAGAAATTGTTATAATTAAAAACAGGCCACAAATTGAAACCTCAAAGAAGACATCTGATTGACTTGAGAAATAATTGGTATCTTTCCACTTAATCTACATTAATGTAAACAATAAATCTTCTCTTTAACAAAGATTGTGTGAATCTTCATTTATCTTTTATGACAAGAGAGCAAAGGTTGTAGTTTAATGAATGGAAAGAAGCAACAAGGTCAGTTTTAAAAGCCTCACAGGTCAAATGTCTGACATCAGTGAACATTAAAAAAAAAGAAGAAGGAGAAGCCCTAACATCGTAATTTCTATTTTAGTCAAACCACTAGGGTTCAGCTAAGACTTCAAGTAGCAGGAAAGAAAACACCATAATTTAGTAACATAGAGACAAGCAATTGGAATGGCAATATCCTTTTAGGGTGCATTCACCAGCATTTTGATAAGGTTGAATTAGGTAGATTTTAAAATAATTTTGAAGCTTCAAGTTTTGACAGCTGACAAGACTCCCTGGCACTGATAAAGGGATTGGAAAAAGAAGAACACATACTTTTATTTTACATATGCATTGATTTTCTCCCAAATGGAATACCTCTGTCATATGAAAAGGTTATTCATAGATACAAAGAGCTGATCAGGGTCATTAATAACAATAGTAAACTGATCATCATTCCAATGGGACCTGACAAGTTTCTTTTCAAAGTGGATACTAATGTATTGATGCTTGTGAAGTTCATTACAGCAGTAATAAATCATTAGTCTCTGCAAAATGATTTATAAGATGGTTGAAATGCATTACAATAGACAGAGCTTTGCAGGCACAAGAAGGCTCTTGCTGTTTTACTGAAAGTGTGATGGCTTACAGTAATTAGACACCAGCACCAAATCTAACACTACAAAATACACTATACGTGTGGTTGTTTCTTGTTCGTTTAAAACCAAGTTTTAATTCAGCACAGCCTTGAATTACTACTGTCCTACAAAAGTTTTAAAAATTATTTTTGTTTATTCTACAAAGGTTCATTCTGACTCCTGCTAATTGAATTTTTTTTTAGCTTCACCAAATAATACTTAGAGCATTTCTAGTTGCAATTATTCCCTTAAGATTATTTGCATGCATAATAACATGCAAAATAAAGCATTCTCAACCATTTAACATTATGAACTAACACTGTAATGAAGTGATTCATAGCTGAACATGGGCTGAAATGTTTATTTCCAAACGTGTGTAACAATATGTCTTTAAATATACCTATAAGCTTTCAAGAGTTAGATGTGTTTGCAGGTACTATTTGTCCTACAAAGAAAGAGGAAAATAAGCTTAAGATAAAACAGTATTAACCTTTTCCAGAAAACAGGAAGGGCTTTCTGATGGTAAGGATAGTTCACCATTACAACAGAGAAATGGGTTCCAGATGATGTCCATTTTTTTAGTTTGGGTGTGGACTTAATGAAAAAGTTGTTATATCCTCTGTTGTCCCTACGTTTATTGGGAAACATGGCAAAAAGACTAATTTCATGGCTGTTCCTATCCATTTTAAATGAATCACCTAACATAATTTTCTCTGATTACAGTAGTTCCATTGGAACCTACCTGTTGCTACTCCTGGCTGGAAAATCAGAACAAGTGTGCTTACATGCAAACAATCTCTTTTCAGAGTACTTTAAACTACGTATGAAATCTCACCTCTTGTTTTATCACCTTCTCTAGTCGTCACTAACAAACTTGTTCTCACAAAATGAGGCTATTCAGCTAAGAATAATAATTTACTTGGCAATCTGAAGAGTTTTACTATGTTAGTTAAAAAAATATCAGAATGTCAAATACAGCCCCAAGTGATTTTTAATCCAGATTTCCTTATCACCTGTTCTTGGCTGTTTACAGGATTTTTTTGTCACTTCATAACAAAGACTGCTCGGCCCATTTTTAACAATAGCCATCCTGCCCTGGAACACTAAAGGGTAATCTGATGCATTTGATGAGTGGATTTTCAGAAGTTAATTGTTATAAGCAAGTCACAAAGTCTATGCTTTAATGAAGCCTTAAAATATTGTGTAATTTGGCTGTCATTCCATGAATGCACATATAATATTTCCTGAAGCTTCAATCAAAGTGATGCCCTAGAGTAAGATATTTGCCTTAACCTGTGTTTTGCTGAGGTATTAAATCATGACTCCACTGACAACATACTCTTGAGATGGAGAACTTGCATATAATTGCATGCTGAGGTTTCAACAATTTCAAATACTGGTTTGTGTGTCACAGTTTATTCCTGATGATTATCCCAAAGTGAATTCTACCAATTGATTGTTACTGCCTAGTCTAGAATAGGGACAGACCCTAAGAAGTTTGAGGAGACAGTGAGCTTCTTATTTCCATCCAGCCTTTCTCAGATGGACTCAGCCTCCACTGAGCAGGATTGGGAATCCCTAGCCGGTCACCTCCCATCCTTAACATTCTTAACATTCTCACTCACAACAGTATCAGATACTAAGAAAAGCTATAGTAGACATGAGTGCTGTACAGTTTAATTTTAAAAATACAGCTAATTCTAATTATTTTATTAAATTGTTTCCTAAGCCTATTATTTTCTGCTCTAAATGATAGTAATTGATAGTCTGAAACCACAGCCACATCACAGTATTCGATGAGAAGCCATCAGAGCTGCATATGGACTGTGCATATATGTATGTGTCTGAAGCAGAGTTCTTCCTAAATGAAAAACAGCTACTCTTACATCCCTGAATAAATCTTCCTTGGTCAAGATGTATTCTAACTCCTGATTTCTGTTTACTATTTTAATTAGGCCTTTGCGTTGCTACTCGTCAGTGAGAGTAGTATTTAGTGTGACTCTCATCAAGTTTTGGTACCAAAATTGTACTCATTTCATATCAAAAATTTTCCTTTCTCTGCTGATACTTTGGAACAGTTTTTAACAGCTTTAAATACTTGTTTGAATTCCTCTATAGCCATTTAGGCATGTTGCTAATTTTATTGGCAGAGGGCAGTATTCTTATTTTCTTCTTTTACAACTTACCTATCTCTTAAATCTAACTTACTTATTTCATTTAAATACATCTTATATATTTACTGACATAAGTGTTTAAGGCTAAGAATATTCCTATTAACACAGCATTAGCCATAGCTTATAGATTCTGATATGCCATATCTCATTGTTATATTTTTAGAAAGTCTCCAACCAGATAGAAAATATAATAGAAGAAAACATCCAATTATAACAGCATCATGACATGTAAGAAAAAAAACTTAACACACTCCTGAAAGCCACAAAAGAAGCCTTGAAGAAATGGAAATGCTTAACATATTCTTGAAGAAAAGAACTCAGTATCATTTTTCTCTTGATTCTCTACAAGTCAGTTTAGAAATATAGTATGATACCAATAAAAAAAAACACTAGGAAATTTTTGTTTCATGAGGTTGGGCAAGTTATCCCAACAATTTTCAAATAGAAAAATTAACAGAAATAACCTGGAAGAGCAATAAGGAAAGATTAACAATAATAGATACCACAATGCATTAAAACACTGGTAAAAATCACCACAGAATACTAGGACAGGAACAGAAAGATCATAGAATAGAAAATCTGGAAATAAGACACAACTATATGCATGAATTTATTATATAATAGAAAAGGCACCTCGAACCAGTGGATTAAAAATGGATTTTCCATTCAATATATGATGAGTCAACTGACAAAAATTAAATTGTATCCATACCTCCTAACTCATACCAGGAAAAGTTCTAACAGACTGTTTATGAAAAGAGGAAATATGAATGGCTCTTAATTATATGAAAAAATATACTTAGATTTTTTTCATTTGACAGACTGACCAAAATCTGAAAGTGTGTGATAGAGTGAAGCAGACACTCTAACATTTAGACAATGACAAAGTAACTTGTTACAGAACCTATAAAGGGCAATTTGGCATATCCATTAAAATTACAAATGCATATGCTACATTTTTTTTTAAATCCAGAAATTCCACTTCACTTGCTCTCATACAAAATACTTGTACAAGACTCCTTAGTGAAACACTGTTTGCAGTAAGAAAACTGAAACACCTTGCAAAAAGAGACTGATTAATTGAGTTATGAAGAATTTTACACAGTGGAACACTATACAACCATGAGGATGAATGAAGCAGCTCTGTACTTATGTGAAAGATTTCCAAGTGAAAAAGAGGAATGGAGTAGTATGTCATCTTTTGTCAAAAGAAAAATGGGGAGGGAATAAGGATCTATAAACCCTGGAAAAAGATGGAAGAAACAACATCAGTGGCTACTTATTTTGATGATGGGGGAAATGGGAAGATAGAAGATTAAGGGAGCATCCTTCGTGTTAAATTACGTGAATTGTATTAATCATTCAAATAGCTATATTCAGAAGAAAATGTTAATAGCAATACAAAGTGATGATTAGGGACGTCCCTGGTGGTCCAGTGGTTAACACTGCGCTTCCAATGCAGGGGGCATGAGTTTGATCCCTGGTCAGGGAATTAAGATCCCACATCCCACACAGCATGGCCAAAAAATAATTAAAAAATGATAATTATACTATAAAAAAATCTAATAGATGAATCTCCCGTAGATATTTTGGAGTAAGATTTTACATCTTAAGGGGGGCTTATCTAATGGAAGTCATGGTTTAAGAAGTGAAATTCTGTGTCCAAAAAAAAGTCACAGCAAAGGTTTCAATCTTCAATTTACTACAATTTACTACATTTACTTTAATTAATATTACTAAATGTGTATTTCAAAATCAGTTAAAGGTACATCATTAGTTTCCAAGAGTTCAAAATTCAAACTAAGACTGAAGTAATCTCTTAACAGCATTGTAAAAACAAGGATTCCAATTTTAAAAGCTTAGAGGTGCTATATGTTATGAGATATGACTCACACTTTCCCAGATGGCTATGTATTACAGGCATACCTCAATTTAATGAATTTTGCTTTATTGCGTTTCACAGATAATTCACTTTTTACAAATTGAAGGTTTGTCAGATGGTGATTAGCAACTTGAGAAATAAAGTACTTTTAACTTAAGGTATGTATACTATATGTTTAGACATCATACTACTGCACACTTACTAGGTATAGTGTAAACATAACTTTTATATGCATTGGGAAACCAAAAAATTCATATCACTTGCTTTATTATGGTATTTGCTTTATTGCAGTGGTCTGGAACTGAACCCATGGTGTCTCCCAAGCATGCCTGTACTCACCAAAGATGGGTGTGATAAAGAAAAATATTTTAAATCATATGTTGGTAGGAAATCCGAGAAGTAAGGTATAATTGTCTTGAACATTTTATAAAACATTTTATGTCCAGAACTTTGACAATCATCTTTTGGGGGGCTCCGATTAAACATAAGATATATTTGATAATACATCAATTCATTTGATAAATATGAGAGTTATTATGTACAACATAAGGTTGACACTCTACACTGTGGAGAATTCAGTTCAGTTCAGTTCAGTTCAGTCGCTCAGTCATGTCCGACTCTTTGTGACCCCATGAATTGCAGCACGCCAGGCCTCCCTGTCCATCACCAACTCCCGCAGTTCACTCAGACTCACGTCCATCAAGTCGGTGATGCCATCCAGCCATCTCATCCTCTGTCATCCCCTGCTCCTCCTGCCCCCAATCCCTCCCAGCATCAGAGTCTTTTCCAATGAGTCAACTCTTTTCATGAGGTGGCCAAAGTACTGGAATTTCAGCTTTAGCATCATTCCTTCCAAAGAACACCCAGGACTGATCTCTTTCAGAATGGACTGGTTGGATCTCCTTGCAGTCCAAGGGACTCTCAAAAGTCTTCTCCAACAACACAGTTCAAAAGCATCAATTCTTCTGTGCTCAGCTTTCTTCACAGTACAACTCTCACATCCATACATGACCACAGGGAAAACCATAGCCTTGACTAGACGGACCTTTGCTGGCAAAGTAATATCTCTGCTTTTCAATATGCTGCCTAGGTTGGTCATAACTTTCCTGGAGGCTAATGTAGCTCTGATGTTCAGAGAGCTTATAGTATAGCTGAAGTCCTATGGGGCTTTCCAGGTGGCTCAGTGGTAAAGAATCCACCTACCAAGCAGGTTAAATCCCTGAGTCAGGAAGATTCCCTGGAGAGAGAAATGGCAACCCACTCCATTATTCTTGCCTAGGAAATCCCATGAACACAGGAGCTTGACAGACTACAGTCCACGGGGTCGCAAAGAGTTGGGCACAACTTAGTGACTAAACAACAACAAGAGGTCCTATGACTCCTTGACAGTTAGAGGTGTAATGCAGTAGACCATCTTTGGAGAGCTCCACAATGTTTTGAGGGCATAGCTGCAGGAGACAGACCACATTCAATGTGGGAAACAGCTGAGGATTAAAGAGAAGTAAGGCTATGGGGGGGGGTGGGTGGGCAATAGTTCACACGAAGTCTCAGGGAAGACAGGGCCACCATCCTGCATGACCCAGAGGCTATGCGCCAAAAGTGGTGGTTCTGCCCAAGGGGTATGTATTTTTTTAATGGGCAATGCGGAATCCATCAAAGACTTCTGAGCACTGAAATGACACAACAAACCTATGTCTTAAAAGAAGTATCTTTATTTTTTATCTCTCTCTCTGTTTTTTTTTTTTAACTTTTTAAGCCATGCCACGCGGCATGTGAAAAAAGGAGTGGTATAGAAGAAATAGTTTAAGACCTTTAACATTACTTCAAACAAGAGATAATCTTTTACTTTCCTTTGTTTGGAATGGGTAGAAATCTCTCACATTGGATGCTGGTGCTTGGAATGCTAATGAAGAGACAGAAATAGGTTTTTGGAGGCTAGGGTGTGGAAAACGTGAAACTAAGGTTTCGGGTCTTGGTAACTAGGAGAATAGCAGTAGCGCGGGGGAAGCTACAAGGAGGAGCAAAGTGTAGAGGGGAAACTGTGAACTTGGGGTGTTAGCTTTTTGCCACCCAGGAGGGGCATTCACAAGGCATCTGAAGTCATGGAATAGAGGCTGAAAATGAGAGTAGCGTGGGAGATACTGATTGTCCATCCCCTACCTGTGGCTGTGGTGGAAACTGCAGGGCTGGCTGAGATCACAGGCATTCAGACACACAGCACTATGGTGGTGGTTGGGGGGGTGGTGCTCACATGATGACTGGCAGGAGAGAAGGGGCCGGTGACAACCTGGAGTCACAGACTCACATCCAAGCAGAAAAGGATCTAAGAGCTCAAAGTATTTTTCCCTTAAACACATTGATCTCTAAGATCTTCCTTTCCTCACATTTTCCAGTTGAGCAAACTGGGGTCATGATGGGAGGAAAGCGAGACCAATGGTTTCCATCAATTTATAGGAGGAGATGTATAGACTACATCTTTGAGGTCTGGGGTGAAGAAGAGAGGAGAGATGGGCAGTACATGAGTAAACAGCAACCCTTTGGAACAACTGCTCTTTTAAGCAAATAGGAGACCTATACACATTTGTTAAGCAGGAGGTCAGTCCAAAGTATGACACCCAATGAAAAGTGAAAGTGGTAGTCACTCAGTTGTGTCTGACTCTTTGTGACCCCATGGACTGTAGCCCGCTGGACTCCTCTGTCCATGGAATTCTCCAGGCAAGAGTACTGGAATGGGTAGCCATTTCCTTCTCTAGGGGATCTTCCCAACCCAGGGATTGAACCCAGGTCTCCTGCATTGCAGGCAGATTCTTTACTGTCTGAGCCACCAGAGAAGCCCCAAGATACCCAATATTTAAAGATAAAGAGGAGTATGGGAGGACCAAGTGTACATTGAGACATGTTGAGTTTTTTCCCAGCTTTCTTGAGATATATTAATAATTGATGTAAAGCCATTTAGACATGCTAATCTTAAAAAAAAAAAAAAAAAAGGAAGGAGTGGCTTCTTCCTCAGGAGCCAAAGGGAAGGACCAATGAGAGGAATAAAACGGCATGTTGTGCTTCAAATGTTCAGCCCTGTGTAGTATGTAATTTCGAGAACACGAAGGCCAGGAGAGTTGTGCACACTGATCTGCCTCACACAACGGTGCCCAGTGAGGAGGGCTCCCCCACCAAGCAGTCTTCCTCCGTCTCTCCTGATCATCTCACCCTGAGGCCTACAAAGGGAGAGGAAACAGATACAGAGAGCACACTTAGGAAGGGAAAAGCCACATGGAAAGAGTTTGTGCAAGATAACTAAGATTCCTTCGTGATGTGAAGTTCAGCTCCCTTGTTGAACTGAGAAGCTGGGAGCTTAGAGAGATGGGAGGACTTGAATTCAAACACGACTTTAAACACAGGAGCAGTGCTACGTTTTGCATGTGAGACAGGCAACGCCTTTCTTCTGCTTCAGCAGACTTTGCCGTGGGAAGTGGGTGGGCTCTGTGTTGGGTAATAGTGCTCCACAGAGAGCTATGGTGGGCCATCACTTTTATTTACACATGTTGGTCCTCAAATGAAATCACCCGGATTCTGCCACCCAGCACACTTTCTAAACCGTTTGTATTCATAGCACTCTGTAGATGGAATTAGATAGTGAGACTGCTATTGTGTGAGAAGAAAAAAAAACACCGTTCCTGGGTGGGAGCCATTTCTAAAGAGCTTACTCATCAAGCTTTTCAGAAATTTCAACAATTTACTGTTGTTATAATTGCTTTGCTCCACTTGGTACTATGCTGAAAGGCACTAACCAGCCTAACATTTTGGTTTTCAGTGTTCATTTTACAACATTCCTAAGTGCAAAGTAAGGCACTCAATGATGGGTCAAATCCACGATGAACAACATTCTGAATGAGGCAGATTTGCGGTGGTGGTGGTGGTGGGGAGAAACAGACAGACAGATAGAAGATTTATTAATAGGAGACATTTTCTTCTCCACTTACAATGAAACTGCTTTTCCTGGTGGTTGGTGGCTGCATTTTTCTAGTGGGCATTGCAACAGTTAAACTGAACAAACATAAACTTGAACTGTCCTCATATTAGATTGAAATTCGTTTGGATTAGAGTTGCATGAAGGATGTTACCTATACTGTACTAAAACTGATGAAAAATGAATGGATATGGCTTTTAGATTCCTTTGGAAGTGTCACATGGCCAAAAGAACTCGGCTTATACAGGATTTAATGTACTGAGTTAGAGAGAGAATGCAAAATCACCCACACTAGTTATGCCTGATTCAGATGCAGCCTGTGCGCATCAGTTCTTGGCTAACTGTATGGACTGTATTGCTTCCACAAAGTGGTCTCTGGAGAAATGCTATATTGGGAATCAGCTTCTCATTGTTTTTAGCCTCATTTATGCATTAATTCTGTATGACTGTGGGCAAGTCACTTAATCTTACAGCTCCCCACTTCAATTAACTATCTAGTGGGGCACCCTACTGCTCAGGAGAGTTAGAGCAATTGTGGGGACTAGATATTTAGAATAGCAAAGATGTCAGCAACCACAATATAAAATGCTATGGAACTATGTAATTACTGAATCTTAGAAATAACTAGAAGCAGATGAATTTGTTGGTCCAATGCCATATGCTTCAGGTCAAATAAAAGTTTAAGTGCAAAAACATTGTCTATATTACTCTACTAAGTTGCTTTATTTATTTTGCCCAATTGCCATTTAAGCCAGAAGCTAACTGATTTGTGTCTATAGTAATTTTGTGAAGTTATAATTTTAAATAGATGATTTACCCTTCAGATTGTCCCCAATTACTTACACATACTCAGCATGCACTAGTATAAATACTGGGAAAAACTGAGTCCTCAACAATTTCACTCTCATCTTTAGTTCGAAGAAAATATTTATTTCCCTCAAAGACATTATCTTTATCTCTTTTGTCAAACCAATGCTCATTCCCAATTTTGCCCATTTCCAGATGAAATTCACTGTTGCAGTGGTTTCTAAGTAACATGTATCATATGTCCTAGAAACAGCATTTGCAAAGTCTTTTCAAAAGAGAACACATGATTTAAAAATCTTTAGTATATAATTATTTTTAGTAGATGTTTATATAAATTTTTTAACTTGCCACACATCCAATACAATATTATCTTCATAATAATGTGTTTTACTTGCAGAAAGTAACAAAAGCTTTCAAAAACTTTCCTTCAGGAGACAACTCAACATCAGGATGTACCTTAAAACTGTTAAGGATGCAGATGTAAAATGAATGAAAAAACTTTTAAGTATAAATCCATGAAGTAGCAAATTCACTGTATGCCCTGCTTATTAGTCAACAGGTAAATCTGAAAACTATCCTAGTTACAGGTAGGGAGACATTCACTGTCCCTTTGCAAACTAGATGCACTGTTTTCATCTAAGGATCGCTTTTTAACTGAATATAAATTCTTTCCTAAAGTAAAATGGGCCAGTCTTTGGCTTACTGCAAACTTGATTTGTGAGCTTGCTTCCTTTGCTAAATTGCACTCAAGTTCTTTGAAGTAATAGTATGATGATCATAACTCAAAGTTGCTTTGAAAGCTGAACCCAACACGCCAATCGGATTTGCATTCAGTGACTCTTTGTTGATTGCCAACCTTGTTGCAGTTCTGCAGTGATCTGGGCAGGTACTATAGACACATGGCAACATTTAGTCCTCAAAACAGCTCAGGGAGGGAGGTTCTACTATCCTTACTTTGCAGATTAATTAATAAAGGCTCTTTGAAGTTAAGTGTCATCCAAGACATGGAAGAAGTTGAGCTGAGCATTATTGATACTGATTTTAAAAGATGAGAAGAAAAAACTAAATTAACATCAGCTTTGCTATAACAATGTATTCTTAAAAATAAAACAACTGATATTGGCTCATTTATCATTCATTTGGCTTCCCTCGTGGCTCAGATGGTAAAGAGCCTGCCTGCAATGTGGGAGACCCAGGTTTGATCCCTGGGTTGGGAAGATCCCCTGGAGAAGGAACTGGAAACCCACTCCAGTATTCTTGCCTGGAGAATCTATGGACAGAGAGGCCTGGCAGTCTGTGGTTCACAGGGTGGCAAAGAGTCAGACACGACTGAGAGACTAATACATCAATCATTTATCTTTCTTAACAGGTGCATAATTAACAATTCTGAGTATGCTAGGGCTCTTATTACTTGCAATCTTATTAGATTCTAGTTGAGTAATCTTCCTCCTAGTTTTAAAATATGACTGGAAAACAAAGAAAAATACTAGGAGAGTATCTTCATAAACAAAAAGATTGTATTTATTATTATTACTTTAATGTAGAACTCCTAGGCACTATGGAATTAATTAACAAGTCAGAAAGACAACATCCTGTGTGGATAGTGGCTTTCAGATACATTCAGTAGAGCATAAACTATATATCATAAATGCATGTCAACCACAGGCAGATAGGAACCCACTGTATGGAAAAATTTATCACTCAAAATCAAAGTGTAACATCAACTAAAACTCAGTAATGTGTTCTCTGCTTCTTTTTGACCTTCTGTTGTTGCTTATTTGAAGATCTTGGCAACTGTCGGTGATGGAATATTCATGAGGCTATAGTCATTCCAAGACTAAAATGTTAGATTCTGCCACTTTTTCACAGATGACGGTAGAAGTGGGATTTCATTTAAATAGAAGTCTTTTTTTTCTTCTTCTTCTTCTAACACATCCTACATACATGAGTCAGGAACAATTGTGGTTGAACCATGAATGTAATTTTCATGAATGATAAATCCTGTTTGCCCTCTTACCCTGGATATTTCTATAATTTTTTTTTAATTCTACCAGTGGCTCAGCAATCCATCACAAGATTGTCCCGCTCCCGATGTCTTGTGAAGAAAACATTTTTAAACAAAATACTTTTTGTGTTAAAATAGTTATACTGGTTTCCCATAATTGTAAGATAAACTAATAATAGGGTCTTGAAGCCTGGTGGGCTATGGTCCATGGGGTCGCAGAGTTGGACACGGCTGAGCAACTAACACACTCACACTCACACACACAAACTACAGCAATATGAAAACATTTTGAGAATAAATCTGGTACAAACATAAAAATATTTTCAGGCACCTTTCTCTATTAAAAGTGCTTTTTGTTAGGAAGCACATGGTAAACACAAACAGAATGTATCTCATAATTCTATGCAAATATCAGAAAGAATTTCAATTTGGCTGTCTCGATAACTCCATAGGATTATTACAAGTGTAATAGTTTTATGTTCAAGTGGGATTCTGTTGTATTAGAGTCAATGTTAATCAAATCAGCCACGCTCTCTTTGGAATTTCAATTTACACCTTTGCAAAATATTAGCAGTGATTAATTAATATTTGATTTATCCATATGTTTGATTATTCAGCTACACATTTTTTAAAAAGCCTCTCACATCTCAATGCTATATTCTTTTATGTTTATTTATGCTAAAAACACATTTTAGTCCTAGTAGCTTACATGAACTGTGGTATGTAACTGTTAATGCATTGAAAATCAAAGCAAAATGTATTATGTTAATACAAAACTTTTGATTCTGGAACACAAATCAAGTTGTTTCTAAGTGCAAACTATTTGTGATCTAGTATCATAGCATCACTGGAGAAGGCAGTGGCACCCCACTCCAGTACTCTTGCCTGGAAAATCCCATGGACAGAGGAGCCTGGTAGGCTGCAGTCCATGGGGTCGCTAAGAGTCAGACACGACTTCACTTTTACTTTCACTTTTTACTTTCACGCATTGGAGAAGGAAATGGCAACCCACTCCAGTGTTCTTGCCTGGAGAATCCCAGGGACTGCAGAGCCTTGTGGGCTGCCGTCTATGGGGTCGCACAGAGTCGGACACGACTGAAGTGACTTAGCAGCAGGATCATAGCATCACACCAAAAAGTCTCAGGAAATGCTAGGGAACGCTCAAGAAAAAGGTTTCTGGTGCAGGGGATAAAGGCAGCATTTGGGCCACACCAGTGAATGACAGTCACTTGGGCTCACACACTGGTTTGAAACCAAGTTGTCCCTTCACTTCCCAATCCAGTTCCTTCACATGATTCCTCTGCAATGGAAAGTGCAGGGGTGGAGTCTGCTGATACACCAGGAAGGATTTAGAGGTGTTCAGCCTCAACCCTGCCTTTGGAACTGTTTGACCTTGGGAGGTCAGTCTAAGACTCAGTGTTGCACAGTGGTTATTTAGATTCAGATTCTGCTTTCTCTTGAAAAGTGAAAGTGAAAGTTGCTCAGCCATGATGCACTCTTTGCGATCCCATGGATTATACAGTCCATGGAATTCTCCAGGCCAGAATACTGGAGTGGGTACCCGTTCCCTTCTCCAGGGGATCTTCCCAACTCACAGATCGACCCCAGGTCTCCCACATTGCAGGCAGATTCTTTACCAGCTGAGCCACCAGGGAAGTCCAAGAATACTGGAGTGGGTAGCCTATCCCTTCTCTAGTGGATGTTCCTGACCCAGGAACTGAACTGGGGTCTCCTTAATATTTAACCTATATTCATAGTACATCATAAGAAATGCTGGACTGGATGAAGCACAAGCTAGAATCAATATTGCCAGGAGAAATATCAATAACCTCAGATATGCAGATGACACCACCCTTATGACAGAAAGTAAAGAAGAACTAAAGAGCCTCTTGAAAGTGAAAGAGGAGAGTGAGAAAGCTGACTTAAAACTCAACATTCAGAAAACTAAGATCATGGCATCTGGTCCCATCACTTCATGGCAAATAGATGGGGAAACGGTGGAAACAGTAAGACTTTATTTTGGGGGGCTCCAAAATCATTACAGATGGTGGCTGCAGCCATGAAATTAAAAGATACTTGCTCCTTGGAAGAAAAGTAATGACCAACCTAGACAGCATATTAAAAAGCAGAGACATTACTTTGCCAACAAAGGTCTGTCTAGTCAAGGTTTTTCCAGTGGTCATGTATGGATGTGAGAGTTGGACTATAAAGAAAGCAGAGCGCTGAAGAATTGATACTTTTGAACTGTGGTGTTGGAGAAGACTCTTGAAAGTCCCTTGGACTGCAAGGAGATCCAACCAGTCCATCCTAAGGGAAATCAGTCCTGAATATTCATTGGAAGGACTGATACTGAAGCTGAAACTCCAAAACTCCAATACTTTGGCCACCTGATGCGAAGAACTGACTCATCTGAAAAGACACGGATGCTGGGAAAGATTGAAGGCAAGAGGAGAAGGGGATGACAGAGGATGAGATGGTTAGATATCATCACCGACTCAATGGATTTGAGTTTCCGGGAGTTGGTGATGGACAGGAAGGCCTGGTGTGCTGCAGTTCATGGGGTCGCAAAGAGGCGGACACACCTGAGCCACTGAACTGAACTGAACTGAACTGAACTCCTGCACTGCAGGCCGATTCTTTACCAGCTGAACTATCAGGGAAGCCCTGTTCTCTCTTACTCAGTATTTATTACATGATGAATGCTTTCATACATTTATATTGAGATTAGCTCTCTGAGGATGGCAGTATCATCTCCTTTGAAGCAAATTGAGGCTCTAAAAGGTCCAGGGACTTGGCCAAGGAGACACATGGTCAAGGGACAGCCCTGATCTGCACCCTGGTCTTGTCACTCCAAGTCTGATGTGTTTTGCCATAAACAGTGCATCTTCTAATGATAGGGCTTGTCCTATTTATACCACAGAATGGTTGTGTAAATCTAATGAGATCAGGTAAAGGAAAGTTCTTTGTGACCTACAAAGAACTGTAAAGTACAGGCTAACCATCATTTCTCATCTTTACTTTCCTATCTCCCACTAACTGGTTAACATCAACTTCTTATGGTCGACCAGGGAAGACCCAGACCTCAGAGATAGTCACTTTAGGCAAAACACTAATAATCAATATAAACAGACTCCCTCATTTTTCAAGTTTTGGCCAGAATCTGGGCTTTAGACACCAGCTTTTTTAAAAAAACATAAATTTTCTCTTTTGATCAACACTTTGAGACTTATGCAAGCAAAACAATACCTGAGGCTCACACACAATTGAGATAGAGTGCTCAAATGTGAACTTCTTTACCTTGAAAATGAGAAAACTAAGTTAATTATAGAATTTGCAGAGAGGGAAATACCACTACCCTAATTTTAGTTAAAGGAATAACATAAGATAAGCTAAGCCCTACACTGAAGTGAAGGTCTGAGGCTGTCAGTTGGAAAACTCAGGCTCCAGAGGAGTACTAGCATTGAATTTAATGTCTGAAATCACAGACTTGTTTGCCTACACAGATCTGTCTCAACAAACACATTTTCAGTGCTGTTTCAGTTGGTCTGCGAAGATTGTGACAAGACGGTCATTTTAAGTAATGATCCTTTTGTTGCTATCAATATGGGTAATTATCCTGTATAAAATTCTTTCCATTTACAGTGATCAATAACATTTTCATTTGCCTCCCACCCCCCATGAAACTACCTTGCTCTGTTCTGGGCCAGGCTTGAATTGAATAGATACCTAAGGACTAAGAAGTACCTACTATTCACCCGGTGGAATAAACATTGGTCCAACATAGCTTTTTTCAACCAGAGATTAAGTTATCATAAAAACGAATCATGTACTGAACAGTTAGAAGCAACATATTACACAAAATGGCAATTAAAAATGTAATGCTTGGTATTTAAGTAATATAATTTCCATACATACGTGAGTAGATGAACACATATGATGTTATATTCTGCTCAGTAGGATAAATATAGACTATGGAATATTCTAGATATACACATAATGATAATATAGGAACGCAGAAAATGAGTACCCAAAAGAAAATCACACTCGATGTTTCAGCTCCCATTTTAATAGTTTCTGTTTTAAGATGTTTCTGTTTCCTCAATTTTTTTGTTGTTTACAGTTTCTATGAACCTAAGCAGAAGATCTAAATTACTTTAAATTGAAAAAATGTTCATACAATATAACAATTTCCAATATGTACTTATGGTAGCTTCTGACACCACCTATTCCTGTCATCCCAATGTATTTCTTGGGGCAAGAGACCTGCAAGGCAATACTATACAGACCATAATCTAATCATTGCAAATAAGGAAAGCCTAGTAATGACAGAGAAATATATATATTTCTCCATGAGGACAGCATGGTAAGATGAAGATGTTTAAAACAATAAAGTTAAATAAATTAAATTGAAGATAATGTATAACTGGTAGAGTTTTTAGTAAATATTTAGACCTTTGTTAAAATGAATTTTACAAATAGCCATGAGGAAGATTTTAAAACTCCATTCTTCTCTTGCTTCATTGTCAACATAGTGTTTCTACAGTTCACACAACCAAAAATAACTCACTTTAACCTTATACCTTTTACAGCATCAGTAGAATTTTGTGTTATATCTAAGGCCATTCTTAATTAGAAACCAGTAATGGAATAGCTTATCAAATATTTTATTTCTTCCTTCAAAAATCCACATAGAATTGTTTGGTGACTTTGCTTTGAAGAAAGTGTCTTTTATTACTTATTTTAGTACAACACATTAAAATCAAATATCTCCTGTAGCAAAACGATTCAAGTCCCTGGAACTCAAATAATTTTCTAATAAAAAATGCATGAGACAAATAAATGCACTTTATGTTCCACAAGAAAAGGCAGTTTCAACAGGCTAATGCTCAGAGAAAATTCATTTTATCAACCAGCCATTTCATTCTTTGGTGCTGTTACAAGCTCCTTCCAGTTGCTAGGCAACCATAATTCATAGTACCTTTTAATGGATACTCTGCTACTGCTGAGAACATTAAGGTGAAGAGAATAAATGCCTTGGGTGAATCTTGAAATCTTTCATTATGCATGTCATTCTATTTCTGTAATGCTATAATGCTGAAATGTTTCTGTGGCAGGAAACTGGGTTGTAGTAATTGCATATTCCACTCATATATGTTTTGTAAGCAGAGCAGCACGTACTTGTCTAAAATGAGTTATTTCAAACATGATTGAAATTGGACTTTTCTACTTCTAAAGGTAGTAAATAAATCTAAAGAAAGAAAGAATAGGTTTAGAATAAAATGTCTTGAAATTTCCAGGAAGAATGAAGAAATCTTACAGCACAAATCAAAAGTAATCAAGCTGGTTTAAGCTTGATCAGAATGGTTTATAAACGTGTGGTACATATAAGTTGAAAGGCAAAAATAACAACAATAGGTGGAATACACTACAAGCTTTAAAACAATCCAAGCCAACTTCATAAACAGGTATACACAACTAGTGACACTCATGAGTCTAAGTTTTATTGATTAGGATTGGGAATGCATGCACCATGTGTACTTTTCACATTGCTGTCAAATGGACAAGGAATTATATATATTAATATGTAGCTGTATCCGTTGTATAGCATATGATTTTTGCTTTAACTCTAAACATGGTTTTAATATTTTCACTATTGGTAACATATCTATATTTTTACATTATAGATTCATTTTATTGCATTAAAAAATAAATCTAGGGTTTCCACATAGGGAAGAAGAAGGTCACAGTAGAAGAAATGTGACCTTTTCCCTCTTTTCTCCTTAATATGGGGTACATATTTCTTCCAGTGCAAAAATAACAGCGTTTTTCTAATAAGTGCCACTTTTAATCTGGTCACCATCAATTTCTGGACTGAAAAAGAACAACCATGCCAGTATCTTCGTGCGTTAATGAGAAATGAACAATCTGATCCAGCATCTACATGTTAATCCAAACAAGTGGTTCTCTCTTAGTGGCAGCTATAGGGGGCTTCTTATAAGAGAACTGGTCGGCTCACCCAGACATACTGAATCAGTCTCTGGAAGATGGGTGTTGGTGGGGGAAGCATCGAGTTTAGGGCTCAAACAGGCTGAGTTATCAATGTTAAGTCTGGCGGCTTCCCCAGATGTAAATTTGGGTACTGTTTTAGGTTTGTTTTATATCAGGGAACTTTTATGATTATAAGGATATATCTTACATGCTGTCTGGAAAGGTGAGGTAGTTGACCATGTTATTTTGTCAAAAATGGGACATAAGACCTTCTGTCTTCTGATCATTTGGATTATTTAAATTCATTTTTCTTTCAATAGCTGTAAGAATTACATCTACTGCTTCACAGTAAAATATGGCTCTTTGTTTCTTTCTCATCCCATCCTTATGCCTAAAAATAATGCTGAATAGCCTTTGTGAGGATTTGAAAAATCCAGCAATCTTTTCATGAACTCCTGTGAACTCTACTCAGTATCCCCTTGCTTAGAATAATGCCAGCTCTACTAGTTCTCTGTGTCACCCCCACTACAAAGCTTTAAAATGACTTTGTACTACCCTCTGCTCTCACTAACTGCTGGCTGGAGGCCCAGTCTGAAGCATGAAAATGAAAGTAACTGTCCTAAATTTTAAAATACTGTTTACTTTTTAAAAAATATGTCTTTGAATGAAGCTTAACCTTTTATGAAGAGCACTAACTGAGCAAATAGGATTCATATGGTCCATCCAGGCACTCATCACAGAAATTAAGAACTGCAGAATTCAGGCAGAGTGAGACCAGAAGCCCTGGAGTGAAGACAGTTTTGTAAGAACTGGTGCTGTTGAAACACAGTATTAAACAAATGCTCCAAGATGGGTGTTAAGGGAATTTACTATATTACAAATGTGTAGTGGACTCTTGTTTTAGATGGGGTGTTAAAATTGAGGGTCTTGATCATATGCTATCATTAAAGATCCCATGGTGAATGTACTTCTTGTAGAAGGAGGTGGGTTAGTCAAAAGTCTGGACAAATTCCAGCTATGTAATTACATCCTATCTCAATTCCCTGTGTAGTTTCAACTGGAGAAGGTATTTTTCAGTTCTAATCCAAAATTCAGACACAGCTTTTCTCTGCACTGCTAAACAGCTGCTGCATTTTTACCCCCAATGGTATTTAGAATTGGACTCTGATGGGTTTTCCATCAATTTCAGGAATGTTCATCTCTGCTTTCAAGTTTAATAAGGGATCTTTCTGAATGTTGGCTAATATTTACATTATTAACACTCTTATCAAATTGGGGGCACATGGTAAATATAGAATTTCTGAACAGGAAGAGACCTTTAGGTCATCGAGTCTTGCATCCTTTATTCATGGAAGAAAACTGAATTGCCAATAAATTAGCAAATATCCAGGGTCTAATATGTGGGCTTAGAAATATTTAATTAACGAATGGCCCAACATTACACAAATATATGATTTTAGATCCAGAACTCTTAACCCTGGACCTTGGCCTGATCAGCCAGGGCTCTTTTCACTGTTTTATTTTGGGTTTTCTATATATTTCTAATTAAATGGATTCTCTTATTCCTGTTTGTAGAGGTTAGATGAGCAGCAGTGTAAAAAATGAACCATACTGCATTCCGTGATGGTTCAGTGGTTAGGACTCTGCACTTTCACTGCTCAGGGTTTGGGTTCAATCCCTGGTCAGGGAACTAAGATCCCACAAACCACACAGCGTGGCCCTCCCCCAAAAAAGTTAACTTAAAAATGAACCAAACAAGTGACACCAAAACCTTATTTTAGCAACTAGGTAAGAACATATGTTTAGGGAACGGGCCTCAGATTCTATTTTATCAGGAGATGTATGGTATATTCCAATGAGAAAAATATTCAAACACACTGATTTGAATGGTTTTGGGAAGAAAGAGACAGATTCTGGGTCCACAAAATGCCACACAGTAACAACTTACAAAAATGCTTTTTTGTTGTTAAATGTGTGACTTTTTGGTATGTGTATTTAATATCTGTCTTTCCTGTTAGATTGTAAACACCATGATGGTAGGAACTATATATATACTATTTTATTTACTGCTTTAAAGCACAGAGCCTCGTGCCAAGTAGGGGGCACAATAAATATTTGCTGTCACATTATTTAGGGGTTTTCCAAGTTTTACATTTATGATTTCACTCCACTTCATAGCCTGCTGAGGACTGGAGAACCATGTCCACCTGTGGCTGAGCTCTGGTAGTCCACATTTGCTGGCACTCTATTGAAACAAAACTACCAGTTCCAACCAGATTCCTGACAGGCTCCTAGATTACTGCTGTATTCCAACAGTCGCTTCTTTTTCACTAACTTTTTTTAAGTAGTGGCAGCAGCAGCCTAACCATGGTAAGGACCTATTGTCTACTTTTTCTTTTCCCATGTTTTGCTAGCTGATGGTGAATTATTCTCAAAGCTTCCATGAGCTCACCATGACTTCAACATGCCTGTCCCACAGTAGGAGCTGAAGGAATATTTACTGGCGAATGAATAAAAATAAAACAACCAAATGTGAATGAATGAAGACAGAAGGAGGCTCAGAGACAGACTCTGGTCCTCATGCATGGTTTTTCATGTAACCATTTAATGTCTTAGAACTGGGGCTTCCCCATCTGTAAAATGGGAGGGAAGTGACTAAGCATCAACAAGTCAGTCCACAGCTCTGAAAGCACCAACAGGCTTGACTTTCAAACCCCTCACCCTGTGACAGTGGCGCCTGGGGATAAGCAATGAGACAGTCAAGGGACTGGAAGTCTGGGAGCGGATGAACAAGAGATAACATGTCTTTATCACACTAAAGTAGGTAACTGGCCAGTGAATAATTTGAAATTATTTTATTGCACTACCACAAGGGAACAATTATTTTTATTAGTTGAATGACCACTTTTCTAAAAAATTTTCACCTTGAAAGGTCTCATTCACATAGACAATGTTTCCCATTCAAAACTTTCCTAATCTGAAAGCTGTCCTTTGGGGGAAAAATATTTAATTACAATTTACCAGAGATGCTTTGCTTTGTTTTAAAAATGGAAAATAATAATTATGCTGCCAGAAGATGACCAAGGTCATTATCAGTAATCTTTGTTATCTTGGCTGGCTAAGATGCATAGGTGGGGATTTTTTTGGGTCAACAATAAGCTGAGAAGGTCTCCTACAGGTTGTGCTGAATTTCTTCTTGTTCTAGAAATCAACCCAAGTCTTCCCCATGCTTTGCATGGGGACAGGTTTTCAGGGATTGCACAGAGCAAGTTCACAACATATACCACAGCTTGCATTACTCCTTTGTACTGTCAAAAGTGTAGAGTTACAATTCGGATTTCCTCTTCCACTATGTTCTGTTATCCAACCATCCGATTTGGATCCCATAGCAATGTTTAGTCACATTTCTGAATATTCTTTACCAAGATCAGGCTATATTTTGTCACAGTCAAGCCAAAGGCTCTGAGCAAGAATAGTGAAGTATCTCATAGTTTCGCCCTGCCAGAATTTTGAGACCACTTTCCTTTTAATTACTGTCAAATTCAATTTCACACCTTTTCATTCTTTGTTTAAGGATGTACTTTTCTAGGGAATATAAAATATTAACCGATATTTACACTTTGTGAAAGCTTCCTATTAATCTTTTTCTGAAACAAATTTAACTGTGAGTTCAATATTAATTGGAAGCTGATGGGAATGACTATTATATAAACAGAGAAAATGAATTTCCTTTCAAGTAAACATGCTTTTTCAAACTTTCTGTTTGGTCCAGTACGTGTACTGTAAGGGTCATGATAACTCAAGAAGAGCATGCAAAGCTAATATCTTAGTTGTGCAACGAGCAGAAGAAAGCGGCTTCTCAATATCATTTATCAAAGTAAGAAGGAAAAATAAAAACAGAGACCCATCCAGTGGAAGGTCACAGCCAATAACGTTTCTGCAAATAGAAAAAGGATTCTGGAGCATCAGATGTAAATTGCTGTTTGCTGAAGAATTTTAATGGTGTTCTACGTCACATTATAAAATGTTTAATTGTGCCCCCATTTTAATAACACCATCTGATTAAATGAAAAGACGCCTTGCTGATCGCAATTACAATCTGTCAAACTGCATATTTATTTACAGTTTGGTTTTCTAAAACCATAAGATAAAAAAAGAAAACTCTATTCAGCTTGTCAGGAAACTATAATTATTGTGTATCCTTCTGTCAGTTTCTGCATAAAACTTTTGGTCCTAAAATGGATCTAATTATATCTACATCAACATTTTTATAAACGCTACATTTTTTTCCTCCATCTCAGTGAAATCTTTGTCGTTAACTAGGAAAAACATATTCTCTCATTTTAAAAGGCATTAGCCAGGCTTGTTTGCTTTCTTTCCATCAAGATGTTATAAAATAAAACATCCTTTTCAAAATATAAAAATATTTGCTTATATCCCCCTCTCTCCTGGCATGAGATTATGAAAAAAAAAAACCAACCCAACAGTTTTTGGCTGTTCTGGCAACACTGTTTGCGATTGTCTGGGATATCATTAAATTCCTTCAGTCTGCAACCATAAAAATTTCAGTCTCTCAGGGAACTCAAACTGGGGCTCTGTAACAACCTAGAGGCGTGGGATGGGGAGGGAGGTGGTAGGGAAGTTTAAGAGGGAGGGGACATATGTATACCTATGAACGATTCATGCTGATGTTTGACAGAAAACAACAAAATTCTGTAAAGCAATTATCCTTCAATTAAAAAAATTTAAAAGCAAATAAATTTAAAAGTTAAAAACAAATCTGAGTCTCTTTTTCTAATTATATTCTGACGTTCAAGGCCTAGGGGTCCTCTACAGCTACAGGTAGGAACAAGCTGCTGAAAGCCACAAGGGAGGAGACTGGTCACCTGGATGGCTTTCCTCTGAGATCCTCCCAACGTCTCCTCAAGCCCCCTCTATTTCCACTGCCCATCTCCTTCCCAGGCACTCAGTGACTTCACCTTTCCTGGGGTCGTGCACTTGTCAAACACCCCATGGAAATGTGCCTAACACTGAATATATATCAAACCATGCATGTTTGCCTCCTGCCCCTTTAGGGTCCACTTTAGGAGAAGGACTTCCCAGAATGGGCAGAGTATCAAGCATGGTCACCCTTGAGCATCTTAGTATAAACATACAAACCAGCAAGTTCTTCTCCTAGGATACTCAAGGATGATCATGCTTGATACTCTGCCATTCTGGGAATCATAATTATGGCTTTCAACTAACATGTAGTGAAAGAGAAGTGACTGCATTTAAAGGAGTGCCAGACATGTGTTCCTCAGGCACAAAGAGAGTGCCTGGGGTAGCTTAGGACAAGGGGCTGATGGTGATTTTCCTGCTGTCCGAACACTGACTCCCGCTTTGATGATATTCTCTAATAAATTTTTGGATTATTTCAGGTTAGTAAGTCACATCAACTTAGAATAAAACCAGGGCAATTCTTGGAGAGCATAAACTTGATGCTCAGTTTTTTTTTGTTTTATATGGAAAGTTTACACAAGGCAAGTAATATGAACCCAATTCAATGGTCTCAAATATGTCGTCAAAAATACAGAAAGAGTCAAACTTATAAATTGGGAAGAGGAATTGTGATGTGTTCAACATGAGAAAATTACATGATGTTAAAACATCCTCATAATAGAACTCTATAGTGATCACACTAGTGGGGAATCTAGAGGTTATATTCCCCACCGTTTTACACATAACCCACACGTGCAACCTAAGCATGGCCTTTAGGATGGGGTTCCTGCCCCCGGACTGGCCTCCGCTCCCCTTTTATGTCTACCTCCAGGCTCCCAAACGTGCCACTCTGACCTCCATGCCCCTCTCTGATAATGTTATCCCTCGCCCCGAGAGCCTGCTCTGCTTATTCATCTGGGTTTCACTCCTCCAACAGCTTTAAAAGACATTTGAAGGCCATTACTAAATATGGCTGTAAGATTCATAAGCAATTTCTCCTATGTTCCATATGCAATTTGTGTGCGTGTGTGTGGTCGCTAAGTCGTGTCTGATTCTTGCGACCCCATGAACTGTAGCCCACCAGGCTCCTCTGTCCATGGGATTCCCCAGGCAAGAATACTAAAGGGGGTTGCCATTTCCTCCTCCAGGGGATCTTGCCGACCCAGGGATCAAACCTACATCTCCTGCATTGGCAGGTGGATTCTTTACCACTGAGCCACCTGGGAAGCCCAATTTATTTATATCTCCTCCAAAACAATGATCATAACATGCTGTATAATTTGTATGCCTTTTATGTGATATTAGAGTCAAGGGAAATGGTATTACAGCAAGGCCTGTGCTGAGCACAGTGCATGGAACACAGAAGACATTCAGTATATACTGACTGATAATCCAACTGTCTTATCTATCCTTTCCTGAGAGAGTCCTCTTGTCTCAAACCATCTCTTAGGGATAAAAATGACTTCAGCCTAAAGCATCCTACTCAAGGCATAGGCAGTTCTATTTTATACAATGTTTTATTATACAAAGTTGAAAACTGCCTGCAGCTTTCTCTCTTTTTTCATCATTTTGTCCTCTAAAGTTTCTCATTAACAGGATGACATTGTCTGTACTCCCTCATTAAGAACTAGTAGGTTTACAAATTAGTGACTCTCAGGAAACGTAGAAAAGCTGTAACTTTGTGGTTTTCAACCCTGGCTGCACTTTTAAAATCACCTGATGACTTCTGAAAAAATACTACTTTGGATCCCATCCCAGAACAAACAGATCAAGTTGCTTTGGGTGGGGCTCAGTGCATTCTGCCTGCTGGTGAGCACTTTGTTTGGACAATAGAATTCTTGCTACTTAAATGGGGGGCCCTGGGCTAGAGGTCAGGCTTTACTTCTCAGGCCTCACCTAGACCTGCAGAACCAGATTCTACATTTTAACAGGGTCTTAATGATTCACATATACATTAAAGTTGAAGAAACTTCAAATCTAAATCTCATTTAGATCTCAAATTCCCACACTGTCCATCAGGGAACAGATCATGTTTCTGAGTGGTGATGTGGTAGAGGTAGGAGAAACTGACCCCAGCCTCAGAGGCCACGTTAGCACCATGTTTAATTGTCCTAACTGTCCAACGGATTGTGTAATAATACCCAAATTTCACTTAGGATCTTTCAGGGTCACTGCAATGGGCCAGGAATCCATATGCAGATCATATAAACATATGAATATATTTGACAAAATTTTCCTGAGTTTATACAGATACTATTGAGAATCATAAAATACAAATGAACTTAGTAGCACTACTGAATCCTTGGGAACTTACCTATTTTTAAAATCAACAACTCTTGAAAGTATGACTACTGTAAGGTTGGAAGAACTTGATAAGTTTTGAAATTAAAATGTAAAAAGTTTGGAACCTACTGGAGTTAAAATTTTTAAGTCTGTCAAAGAAAGGGCAGATTTTTACTGGACCCTGTGTGAACAGAAATAATGTGAGGTTTCAATGTGCACTTAACTGGCTCTTTATAAAGTAGAGGATACTTTCTTATGTTTAGTACATGGCTCACATTTTGCTGGAGGATGTTGTGACAACAGGAATTAGATTATTTGGGAACTTATTTCTTTCTCCTGGAATACAATTTTGGTATTATAAAGTAAGTTAATTGAAGATCACGATTTGATTTAGCAAAATGCATTTTATAAATATCTTTTAAAGGACCTATTTACTTAGTAGCATATGCCTGTTAAATTCTGTCCAAGGAAGGCACAAAGAACTAGACCTTGTGGAGAGCTTATTATATTACTGTGTTTAGCTGTGTATCCTCTTCCCTGGGCCCTAGCTCTAGGGCTGGACACCTATCGCTGGTGTTTATCAAGGAGGTCCAAGGAATAGTTGCAAATAAACACAATCATGGTCAAAATGTTGGTTGACTACAAAGACATCTCTTTTCCTAAATGTAAATACATTTCTATTCCTAAATATACTTCTATATTTAATTGGTTGGTGAAATATTTCCCAGTCCTCAGTTTTTTCTTCAGAGAAGCATTATTCCCTATTATGTATTTTGTAGTCTTTTTCCTTTTCACTGACAAATTGCACAACCTCTTGGATGTCTCCCAAATTCCCCTGGGAGTTTATTTCATGATTTAATACAGGATGGCCCATTTTAAGCAGTTTCCTTTGAAAGCGTTGAATGGGAACTCTTTAAATGGGTCACTCTGAGTTTGGGATCAAAGGTAGTTATTTAGTTTAATATCTTGGATGTGCAGCTGAAAAGATCACTAGAAATGTCCAGACACTCCAATGGTAATATCTGAAGCAGAATGGAAACGTAAATAAAAACAGAAATATCTATTTCTGCTCTAATTTTTATTTTAATCTTGTATTGTTTCTCTTTCTTATTGTAGATATATATGTACATACAAATATATTGACAATATGTGTACTTTTTCTTGATAAACTTACTCTATTCTAGTAATTTAAGGATTAAATTCATAAAATGCACAGCTATATAAACTATCAGACCACAGATAAGCCTAAATTGAAAGGTATGCATTGTTTAGCATTGATTCAATATTGATATGGCAAAGTGAGGCTGGTTGTTTTGAACTGCAATGGAAGAAGATCAAGTCATCTCAGAACAGAAAAAAAGAAGAATATATAATACTCAAGCTCAATTACTTTTCAATTTAACTCTCCTGTTAACCCCTCCAGTTAAAGTCACAAGCTTGAGCTAAAATAATGGAATTTTGGTGTTCCAGAAAGTATCTTTGTAATGGACTTTGGCTGTTATGATTGCTTCTGGTTATAGAACTTTATCTTATCTGTTTGTCTCCACAGATTCTATCATAATTTTTCCTAAATTTAACAAATTCAGATTTTGAAAATCAAAGAAGTGTGATCTACTTCGTTTCTTTCATGAATTTAAATAAGATTTTCAAATAGACTGTTTTGCTCTTTCACAGGTGAAAGGAAACTGAAGACTGGGTTTAACTCATTTTACTAGCTAGGATTAGCTTATATCTTTTAAAAAAATTACTTTATTGATTTCCAATGTTGTGTTAATTTCTACTGTACAGCAAAGTGATTCAGATATGTATCTAAATATTTTCAATATACACTGAATATTGACAAAATATATATATTTAATATAGTTCCTTGTGTTACACAGTAGGCTTTTGTTTTGTACCCATTCTATATATAACAGTTTGCCTCTGGATTAGTTTATATCTTAAAGAAAACTAGTTTAAATTCTGCCTATGATTCTTTGTATTTTTTTAAGAGCAGGCTGCTTAGATTTACTTGTTTCTGCTGAGAAAGAACAGTATTTCTTTGTTTTAAATTAAGTTACTCTAGAACAGTGGTTCTTAAACTTGAGCATGCAACAGAATCACCCAGAGATCTAGTTAAAAGATAGAAACCTGGGACCAACAGCCAAAGTCTGAGAAGGTATGAGATAGGGCCCAAGAATTTACCTTTTAAAAAGTTCCCAAGTGATACTGCTGCTGCCCTGCACCTTGAGACTGCCCACGGCTCAGGAATGAACTCACCTTTCTAGATCAGCAGGGGCACACAGCATGGGAACACAGCTTCTCTTTATCTATCACCATGATCTTATTTGTGTCGAATAAACATACCCTCTCCTTTTCCTCTGCGAACATGATGATTATGTTAACTTTGGGCCTTCCCAATATATTTCAGTCATGCTTTAATGTTATGCAGAACTCCATGTCTATACATGAAATACACAGAGTGACTCAGGAAAAGAATGGCAAACTGTTCAACTCCAACCATGCCTCCTTTGATTACAAATCCTCCATCTGTTCTCACTGACTGTTATATAACAAATGAAGTTCAAATACCTCCCTTCATATTCAAGGATCTGAATGAACTGGCCCCAGCCTACTATCCATTCTTTCATCTATATTCCTCAATTGATGCTTGATGAGATATGGTTCTTTGCCAGGAATTATCCAAGATACTTCCACTTTACATACCATCTCTCCTCTTCATTCATTTTATGATGTAATGAAATTAAACATCTTTGTTTTGCTTTCCTTCACGTATGCCTTCGCTTGCATCATTCTCAATACATTATATTTTTGTCAATGTGGGAAATATTCCCCATTGGACTACATGATAAACGTTTGTATAGCACCTAGCACAGTGTCTGGCATATAGCATGCTCTGGACTAGTGCTAGTTTTCTATTTTCTCTTCTCTTTTTCTTCATATTCTTTGTCTTTACCTTTAGTCTCATAGTAAAGTCATCTTATAACTATTGCTTAGTTTGTTTTATTCATGTTTTGCTTCCTTAGGAGGTATCTCACTGATTTCCACATATTTCCAAGGGTAGCATTCTGCCTTGAAGTTAGTAGATGCTTGGTCAAAATGTTGGCTGTAACTATCGTTATTATCAATACCTAAAAGTATGAGAATATTTATGAAGATCTATTTGAAAGTGTGAAAAAATTTATTGTTGGACTTTAAGATGCTTGCCAAAAATGGACAATTTGGATTTATTTAAGTTAGAATTTAAGTATCACTGAATTTTGCTCAAAGTTAGCTTTCACTTAGCCATTAAAAAAAAAAAAATCATGTGATTATTGGAATGACAATGGAGAAAGAGAGCTGAGAGTGTGCTGAGTGGAGTGGAGAGGATTGTATGTGACAGGCAGCCCACCTGGCCTCATTCTGCAGTTGACTAAATCATGGAAACTGGTGTAAGTGTGTTTGTCAAAATGGTTACCCAAGGAAAACGGTGAAGGTTATAGTTCTAAACAGCTTGCTGTCAATATCAATGGCTCCTTTATCCAGAAGCAATGAACTATGATGGGAAGAACCTAAAGACCAAGTCAGGAGAGGCTGGTTTCTAGTCCTGCCTCTGGTAGCTCTAAAAACTCAGGCAGTCCTGAACGGCTCTAAGGATTGTCTTTATTGAGTTGTCAAATGAAGGATTCTGCTTAGTGATCCACATAACTTCCAGCTCAAATCTCCAATTCTGATTGTTCTTGCAAGACTAATACTACAAATAGGCAGAATCTCACTGCTCTTGTTCTTGCAGTGTTCCTTTAAGAGAAGACTTGGGCAAATCTTTGATCCCTACCCATTCCACATTTACAGAAATTGTCTAGCTAGAGTGTGGCTCTCATTCAGAAGCATTTTTCCCTCAGAAGACATCTTGCCATATCTGGAGATTTTTCAGTTGCAACAATGAGAAATTTTGGGGTGCTACTGGCTTCTAGTAGGTAGGGGTCAGGGTTGCTGCTAACATTCTACAATGCAAAGAACAGTATCCCCCTCCCCAACAAAGAATTATTCAACCCAAAATGTCAAGGTTAAGAATGTCTGATCTAGACAGTAAGCTAGATAATAACTTCTCTGTGGGAAGTTGTTTTCTTGGCATCTATATTTCTGAGCACAGAGTAAGAGCTCAGTGTATGCTTGTTAGAACTAGAAAAAATATTTTTAAAGTTTCTGATATTCCCAGTTCATTAATCATTCCTTTGAGTTAAGACTGTGAAGACTGCTCTAAAAATGCATCCATGACTCATGGTGAGTGACAGTGGACTGATCTGTTACCTGTCTGGCCACTTATTAAGATATGTAAGTCAGCTTTGTGAAGACACAGTCAAAAGAGGAAACCAGAGTCATGAAGTGCCATTCACTAGGGTCATACCACATATCACAGGAAATCTAGCCTGAGGTCTGAAGGCTTTCCACCATCTCTTCAAGATGTGCTAGCTATATTTAATTTTTGAAAAATTATTACTACATTAGTAATTGGTTATTATAATGGCTATTTTTGAAGTTTAATTACTAATCTATATTGATATTAAGGATAAAGTAAGAATGAAGTTAAGAATGAAGTCACCTAAAAGTCCATGACAGCATATTAAAAAGCAGAGACATTACTTTACCAACAAAGGTCCATCTTGTCAAGGCTATGGTTTTTCCAGTAGTCATGTATGGATGTGAGAGCTGGACTATAAAGAGCTGAGCACTGAAGAATTGATGCTTTTGAACTGTGGTGTTGGAGAAGACTCTTGAGAGTCCTTTGGACTGCAAGGAGATCCAACCAGTCCATCCTAAAGGAGATCAGTCCTGAGTGTTCATTGGAAGGACTGATGTCAAAGCTGAAACTCCAATACTTTGGCCACCTGATGCGAAGAACTGACTCATTTGAAAAGACCCTGATGCTGGGAAAGATTGAAGGCAGGAGGAGAAGGGGATGACAGAGGATGAGACTGGTTGGATGGCATCACTGACTCAATGCAGATGAGTTTGAGTAAACTCTGGGAGTTGGTGATGGACAGGGAGGCCTGGCATGTTATGGCACATGGGGTCATGAAGAGTCGGACACGACTGAGCTACTGAACTGAACTGAACTGAAAAGTCCATGAACAACTTCAAAGAAGATATCCAGTTAATATTTCAACCTACATAAGAGTTGACAGGGTCTACAATCCATAGTTCTTTAAGACATAAATCTATATGACAGTTTTCCAAAGCCCTAATTGTTACCTACAGTTATAGAATGTCATAACCAAAATAGGTATTAGAATACATTTGGTGCGAAGGCCCAGGTAAGTTAAGAACTAGCCAGGCTCTTTCACTTATACTCCCAGTATCTCTAACTACTCCAAAATGAATTTCTCTAGACAACAAGCATTCCCTTCCTAACTAGATTCCTAGAAGCAAAAATGAGAAAGAAAAAGAAAAATTCCAAACTCTTTTCTGGCCTTCTCTATACATTTTGTAAATACGTCTGCAAATTATTTGCCAATCTATCAGATCTCATCAAAACTTTTTAATGTTAAAATTTTATAATTGTTTTTCAAAATTATGTCACTAAAGTACTTTTTAAACACATCCTGGACTCTTCAAATCTCTGAAGAAGTTGTGTTTTCAGTTTTCAAAGCTACTTTTCTATATATATATTTTTTTACCTTAATGCTTATACTTTGAAAGTATGTTTTAAGTCCAATCAACCACATGACTTTCATTCTCATGATGTTATATGAACTAACCATCCCCAGATTTGATCATTTTGAGAAACTAGAATCAGACACCTTGGAATGGGGAGAATTCTATGTCACTCTCTTGGTTCCTCGTTTTCCTCTCTGCTGGATTAGAGAATTTGGCAGGCATCACTGTCTAAGGCATCTGAGTTGGGAACAGTAACTGTTCTTAGTTTGTTTTTGTGGTTTAGTGACTTTAAGTGGTGACTTTTGCAACCCCATGTACTGTAGCCCGCCAGACTCCTCTGTCCATGGGATTTCCCAGGCAACAATATTGGAATGGATTACCATTTCCTTCTCCGAGGGATCTTCCTGAATCTGTGCCTCCTGCATTGGCAGGCGGATTCTTTACTGCAGAACCACCAGGGAAACCCTGTTCTTAGTTTAAGATCTTCCTAAATGAAGGAGCTAAGTAAATGTCCATTAACAATAGGAAAATTTGTATGGTTTATACATCAGTCTTCTTGGTGTCTCAGACATTTATGTGTGTTCTCTTAGAATTGTCCTGACTAAGCGCTTTACAAATTTAAGGTTCTCGGGATTGAAGTTTAGGAAGAAGAAACCAGAAAGGAAGGCAAAAATATAAAATATATTTTAATCATTATAAATGAGCACACTTACACAGTTAGCGTGTGTATATATAATGTGTGTGTGAGGACATACATATACCAAGCTTTTGTACCTGTTGCTATGGAATCCCTGTTACATTAAAATAGGAAGTATGACCTTTCCTAGAGTCTTGAATTGCTTAAGAACTTATTTATTCCATCTGATATAATGCTGACTGCATAGGCATTCACTTAACAACTATCAAGTGGGTGCCTCCTATGACTGCTCTTCAAGATGTGCAGGACAGAGCAAGGATCAGACAGCCAAGATTTCCATCTCTCACAGAGAGAAAGGCAGTGGAAGGCAAATCACTAAGCAAACTAGATAACTCAGGAACAAAGACAATATTCATTCATTTTGTTTTCATGTGAGCTTTGCAGTGTTAACTCTTTCCATAAAACACAGCAATGTGAAGCAAGGTGAGTACTGGTGGTGGTGGGGGACAGTGCCGCTTTAGACCAGTGTTTCCAAGAGGTAACATTTGAGTTGAGCGGTGAGCATGAAGATCTGAATCAAGAGTATTTCCAAAACCTTGAAGGTCACTGGGTGGGAGAGAAGTGAGTGACAGAAAATCAGCATGACTGCAGCTCAGTTACGGGCAGCAGAGTATGCAGCAGGGTCAGTAGCCTCAGAAGGGCCCTGAATATCATGCCAAGAAACATGGAATTTCTTTTTCTCCTTTGTCTCAGAAGCAAAGAGGAGTCAGTGAAGGGTGAATGAGCTAAGAGCACACTGATGGTTGTGTGGAGAGTGTCTGATGGAGGGACAAGAGGTAGGAGAGGCCAGTGAGGATCCCAAGAGAAGATGGCACTGTGCACCACAGTGGGAGCAGTGAAGAAGCAAGCTGCGTGCATAGACTGCAAGTATGAGGGAGTGAGAAGAAAAGATGAATGAAGCTTTCGGTTGAGCATCTGGGGTGGACAGTGATTCAACTCACATGCTATATACTCAGTGAAACTCCCTCACTCCAAACACACTTCTCTATTTCTCCCTGTCAATAATCAGTCATTTACTGACATCCTTTTCTAACTCAATTCCTATCAGGTAGCCTTCCTTGATTTCTCACACCATTTTAAAACTCTGTGATAGGAAATGCCATGCTTTGAAATGGTTGATGATGTTTTAAGTACAAAACTCTTTTACTTTATTAGATACTCAAGACCAGGAGTTGTTACCAAACCTCTGGCATCACCATCAACAGCATAGTCTTGACTGGAACCTAAATTTGTGTCCTCAGGAGAGTCCCAATTTTAGGCCTAATCATCATTAGTTAGGTGTTTCACTCTCAAAACTGTGTTGGTTTGAATCATATGGCAATCCTCCAGATGACAGATGCCCAATACTGCCTAATAATTCTAAAACTCAAGGCCTGCGTATATGAATGAGACACAAAGAAGAAAAATTGGGGTTCAATTTTAGACTTGGCTAGAGTCCACAAGCAAGAATCTCTGATGAAGAATCCAACCAAAAAGCAGAGACACTTGTTACTGCAGAGATGTGAACTCTGTCTGTCCACAAAGAGGAGACAGAAAAATGATGAACTGCAGATATGTGTGGAACTTTGTGCCTCACACATCTTGCTATTTTAGGTAAATGTGCATTTGGTATAGTGACTCTGTGATTTTCCATTGACATATGAAATTGTAAAAGATGTAAGAAGAAGGGATTTCAAGCTTGTACAGTATGTGCTAGAGTTGTTATCACCTCTGTATTTTTAAACTAAGCAGAAATAGGAAAGGTTTGAAATGAAACTCCCTGGTAACTGTCAACAGGATTACTGTCTTAAATATTTGTTCAAATATTCTCAAAGAAAAGGACCTATAACCAGGTTTATTCCTTGTCAAAACATTTGTTTGCTCTCTCATGGACATAACCCTAATCACTTTCTCATCTCCTAAATTTTTTGCCCAAGAGGCGTCTCCTTCACAACTTGGACCAAGAGTGCTCTGGGCAAGAATCTTCTTTTCCTGGGCAGAGTGCAGCCCTGTATTCATGCAGGTGCTTATCCAATAAACTGTAATAAGAAGAACTCATGATTTTATGCATCATAAAGTTGTCATCGAGGGGCCTGAGGAAACCCTTTTGTGATCCACAATTCAGAGTTACGTGCATTTGTCTCCCAGTAGATGATATTTTCTCATCAGTAATGTGTTTCTCTCAACATTTTGATAGATTGCCTGGGGAGATTTAAGTTCTAATTTTGTCTTTTCTGGCCTTTGCAGGAAGCTGTGTATCCTAGTCATTTCTTTTCTGTTTGCTTGTGCTTTTGGGAGTAATTTCACTTTCTTTTCATTTCACATCATATGATGAAAACAGAATGAGGTAAGAGCCTGTGAGGACAATCGGGTTCCTCCCCTTCCTTGCTGTCCAGTGCTTTACTGGCAGACACACGTGTAGGAGGGCCAGCCCCCTCCCACCATAGCCATAGCCCAGGACTCTACCCTTTCACCTGGAACACTGAAACTTTCAATGGCAGGTCAGATGAGAAGATTCACTCAAACTCTTAAAAGTAACCGTGCTTAAGAGCCTCAGAGAATTAGAATCTATTGTTTCTTTTTTTTTTTTTTTTTGAAGTATAATTGATGTACAATATACGTTATGGGTATATACAGTATAATGATTCACAATTTTAATGGTTATACTCCATTTATAGTTATAAAATACTGGCTATAAATCTACTCTATTTTTAATTTTAAAAAGCCAAAATTTTAAATTAATTTAAATAAGAAAGCTTTACTTCGCAAATCATATGACATATAATATCAAACTTTATTAACTTAATAAAACCTCACATGAAAATTAAGGAAATCTTCAGTGGTAAAGAATCTGCCTGCCAATGCAGGAGATGAGTCCAATCCCTGAGTCGGGAAGATCACCTGGAGAAGGGAGTAACAACTCACTCCAGTATTCTTGACTGGAGAATCCCACAGACAGAGGAGTCTGTTGGGGCTACAGTCCATGGGGTTGCAAAAGAGTCACTTAGCAACTAAAGAACAACAATATTAACGTACATTCAAAAGAAGTAGCTGTTTATAATTGACTGTGTAAACTTATGGTATGGCCTTACTTGTACTATGTCATTTAATCTTCACAACAATAGGAAAGACACTCTCTCGTTACCTGCATTTCACAAATGGAGAACATGCTGAAGTCCCTTGTTACAGGTCCTGCTAGGAAGGGCCTATCTTCTTGTAATCACTGCATGAGAATGGAACTCTGAACTTCATGAGGTCATGTCTGGGATTCTCCACCCTCAGACATTCCTGATTTCAGTACTCTTTCCATTGTACCAATGAAATGTGCCAACATTCTATCTTTTAAACTACTCTATGCTCTAAGTAGCTCTTTTATACCTCTATACCACGTTTAGAGGACTGTTTTCCATAGCTGATGCTCTCTCACACTGAGGAGCTAATGCTGCATGCATCTGTTCAGTTTAGTTCAGTTCAGTTGCTCAGTCGTGTCCGACTCTTTGCGACCCCATGAATCGCAGCACACCAGGCCTCCCTGTCCATCACCAACTCCCGGAGTTCACTCAGACTCTCCTCCATTGAGCCCAGATAGACAAGGATAGTGTGTGCCTCTCCTGTGGCTGTAGGGATGCGCTATGTGACACATAAAAACACTCAGCCTAAATAACTATCCTGGTAGGTGCATCTGAGACCAGGTCCTGCTTGGAAATCCCTCTGTAGGCAGCTGAGTGCCCAGGGTAAGTTGGATTGTGAATCACTATGAAGACAAACAGAGTTTTGCCAAGAGAATGCACTGGTCGTAGCAAATACCCTCTTCCAACAACACAAGAGAAGATTCTACACATGGACATCACAAGATGGTCAAAACCAAAAACAGATTGATTATATTCTTTGAAGCCAAAGATGGAAAAGTTCTATACAATCAACAACAACAACAAAAACCATAAGATCTGACTGTGGCTCAGATCATGCACTCCTTATTGCCAAATACAGGCTTAAATTGAAGAAAGTAGGGAAAACCACTAGGCCATTCAGGTATGACCCAAATCAAATCCCTTATGAAAGTAACAAATAAATTCAAGGGATTAGATCTGATAGACAAAATGCCTGAAGAACTACAGATGGAGGTTTGTGACATTGTACAGGAGGCAGGGATCAAGACCATCCCCAAGAAAAAGAAACGCAAAAAGGCAAAATGGCTGTCTGAGGAGGCCTTACAAATAGCTGAGAAAAGAAGAGAAGCGAAAGGCAAAGAAGAAAAGGAAAAATATACCCATTTGAATGCAGAGTTCCAAAGAATAACAGGAGAGATAAGAAAGCCTTCCTCAGTGATCAATGCAAAGAAATAGAGAAAAGCAATAGAAAGGGAAAGACTAGAGATCTCTTCAAGAAAATGAGAGATGCCAAGGGAACATTTCATGCAAAGATGGGCACAATAAAGGACAGAAATGGTAGGGACCTAACAGAAGCAGAAGATATTAAGAAGAGGTGGCAAGAATACACAGAAGAACTATACAAAAAAGATCTTCATGACCCAGATAACCACAATGGTGTGGTCACTCACCTAGAGCCAGACATCCTGGAATGTGAAGTCAAGTGGGCCTTAGGAAGATTACCATGAACAAAGCTAGTGAAGGTGATGGAATTCTAGTTGAGCTATTTCAAATCCTGAAAGATGATGCTGTGCAAGTGGTCCACTCAATATGCCAGCAAATTTAGAAAACTCAGCAGTGGCCACAGGACTGGAAAAGGTCAGTTTTCATTCTAGTCCCAAAGAAAGGCAATGCCAAAGAATGTTCAAACTACTGCACAATTGCACTCATCTCACATGCTAGCAAAGTAATGTTCAAAATTCTCCAAATCAGGCTTCAACAGTGAAGTTCACACTGTGAAGTTCAATATGTGAGCCGTGAGCTTCCAGATGTTCAAGCTGGTTTTAGAAAAGGCAGAGGAACCAGAGATCAAATTGCCAACATCTGCTGGATCATTGAAAAAGCAAGAGAATTCCAGAAACACATCTACTTCTGCCTTACTGACTATGCCAGCCAAAGCCTTTGACTGTGTGGACCACAGGAAACTGTGGAAAATTCTGAAGGAGACAGGAATACCAGACTACCTTATGTGCCTCCTGAGGAATCTGTATTCAGGTCAAGAAGCAACAGTTAGAACTGGACATGGAACAATAAACTGGTTCCAAATTGGGAAAGGAGTACATCAAGGCTGTATATTGTCACCCTGCTTATTTATTTATATGCAGAGTACACCATGGGAAATGCCGGGCTGGATGAAACACAAGCTGGAATCAAGACTGCTGGGAGGACTATCAATAACCTCAGATATGCAGATGAGGAAAGCAAAGAGGAACTAAACAGCCTCTTGATGAAAGTGAAAGAGGAGAGTGAAAAAGTTGGCTTAAAACTCAACATTCAAAAAACTAGGATCATGGCATCTGGTCCCATCACTCTGTGGCAAAAAGATGGGGAAACAATGGAAACAGTGAAAGACTTTATTTTGGGGGGCTCCAAAATCACTGCAGATGGTGACTGCATCCATGAAATTGAAAGACGCTTGATCCTTAGAAGAAAAGCTATTACCAACCTAGATGGCATATTAAAAAGCAGAGACAAGACTTTGCCAACAAAGGTCCATCTAGTCAAAGCTATGGTTTTTCCACTAGTCATGTATAAATGTGAGAGTTGGACTATAAAGAAAGCTGAGCACCAAAGAATTGATGCTTTTGAACTGTGGTGTTGAAGAAGACTCTTGAGAGTCCCTTGGACTGTAAGGAGATCCAGAGTTTGAGCAAGCTTAGGGAATTGGTGATGGATAGGGAAGCCTGGAGTGCATAGTCCATGGGGTCCCAAAGAGTTGGACATGACTGAGCAACTGAACTGAATGATGAAGATATCACTAAGTGCTGGTGTGTTCAAATCTTCCAGCTCCTCCTCTGAGATAACTGTGTGTGGTGTTTGTATGCAGGTAAGTGGGCTAGCCAGTGTCTGGATCCATGCAGAGGTCTCCATAGCACTGCTCTCAGGAGCTGGAGTGTCTGTAGGTTGATGAGAAGAAGGAAGCCATTGACATGGGGAGCTCTGCAATTCACCATCGGGCCCCACCATTCTTCACAACGTGTGTCCTCATTCACACTCTGGGATCTTGGGTAGGGCCTTCAGTCCATGGGGGCATCTGAGCAAACTGTTCCTTTGGGACTTGTCCTGTCAAGAGGCTTTATGACTCTGGTCACATTAATTCATCATTATTGGACAGGAATGAAGAAAACCTAAAGTTTAGTCATAATTCACTGTCTATTTCTTTGGCTTTTATCCATTCCCTGTTGCACAGAACATTCAAATATTTATGAAGAGACAAACTGATACAAACATATCAGAAAAGGTAGTAGGAATTTAATAAAGAAAAGGAAACATTTCAACCTAATTTCAGATCTGCTATCCTCGGCAAGTTGCCCAGAATTTTTACTTCTTTTATTTATAAAATAATTTAAGTATCTTTTCATTTTTAAAAGTAAGTTTTGTATCCTAACGATGGAGAGGGAAGAGTATCTTGAGGTTGGTTGATAATGGTGTCCTGACAAAGGGCAGACAACCCAGCTACCAGGCACAAGAACTTGTCTACCAGTGTAGCCTGCTGCTACCTGAAGAAGTAACACTGCCTTCCTCATGGAGGAGGTAATAATTTAAATTTTTGGATTTTTGGCAAAGAGCTAACATTTATCATTAGCTGGAATGCTAATCTATTCAACATGATGACTGGAAAATGTACTTAAACTGTTAGGTACTAGAAATATTAATCTTGTGTTTCACTTAATCTCCCAAACCACACGGTGATGTAAATATTGTTGTCATACCATTTTTTTTTCCCTTTTACAGCAAAGGAAACTGAGAGTCAGAGAGACCCAGTGATTTGTCAAAGTCATCAGCAAGAATTCCAAGCCCACCCTTTTTTTTCACTGGATTATATGAGCTCTCTTTTCCTCTACTCATTCTCTGATTATATTATTTCAGCAATGTAAACATAAAGTGACTTAATTTTGTTGAAAAAAAAAAAAAGAGAGAACAGAATTGGGAAGGTTTCTGTCTGGCATCGGCAGTGTGAGTGGAATGGTACCAAGTCCATCAGAAACCTCCATGGGGACAATGGAAGGAACAGGGGCCCCAAAAAGGCTTTCAGTGCAGTGTGATCGAGCCTCACCCCATGAGAACCACAGCCTCTGCCTCCTCAGGAATGGCAGGGTGGCTGCTTACCACCTACGGGCTGCCAACTGTATAACCTGCCTGTGACCTCAGTCCCCTCCCACCCAACCCCTGCTCCATGCAAGGAAAGGATCACACCACACTCTCCTGGTGCAACTGTGGGGATTTAGGAAGAAACTGTGGAAACACTTTGCCCAGGACCTGGCAAAAGCAGATGCTGAGAAAATGTCAGCACAATAGTTCTTAGAACGGCCCAGGTAGGATGGACTAATAACTGGAAGAGAAATGACAGACAGTGTGAGGAAAACCCAGACAAGCAGCTGTGGGGCTTCCAAGCAGGTAGGGAACAAATAGCTAACATGAGGCACCCCATCTGCCGGGTGCTATTTGAGGGCTTCAGACACCTGGAGCCATTGAAGCCTCACCACCAAGGACAGCGAGGCATGTGAACTCACTGGCCCACAACCACGTGCAGGGGTCAAGTCTGGGCTGCCTCACCCCTGAACCAGCTGGTGTACTCACCACCCGCACTGCTTCTCCAGACCCCGAGGCCAGGGGTTCATTTCTGCAGGTGGCCAGCACTCCCTGGATGGCTTAAGGAGGGCACCAGATATGAGAATCTGACTTTCCATGGTCTCACATTTTCCAAGTTTCATATATGTAGCCCTCATCTTTCCTAGTGAACTGTCAGCTCCTGGATTCTAACCTTCACTGCCTGTCACACCTAGTAGACTGGAGGCACAACGAAGACCCTCCAAACATGTGAGAGTTGGGTGGAACGCGAGCTCGCAATCTGGCTGCAGAAAAGGCTGTGTCTGTTGTCTGCTGAGAAACATGGCCTGAGCCCTGTGGGTTGCTGTAATTAGACACGAGGCTGCTTTGGGGAAAGCAAACACAACCCCAGACACGAGAAAACAGCTGTTGGCTAAAGGTCCCAGTTTGCACCTGTCTTGGGGGAATGGCCACTGCCACCACGGTACTCTCGCGATGGGAAGAGTTCCTGACACACAATCGAGACCGACATGTGTAACTGCATACATTTATGTAGAGAGATGAGAGATATGTAAATACAGATGCAAACAATGTAATTTTTTTCTATATGAATATAGTTATGTCTTTTTGTCCTGTTAATTTTTCGAACACTGTAGATATGTGTACCACACAACAGAAAGAAAATGCATTAAAATGCAAATAGCTTTTTATCTTTTGATAGTCTTAATAATATAATGATTTTTAGCAATAGTCCCTATGAATTTACCATCTTAATTAAAGCAGGACTTTATTTTTCAGCCACTTCATTTTCAAATTTCATAATGCATGAAGGACTGGTCCTAGCTCGACCTGCTAAGCCATTATTTATGTCTGCTGGTTAGAAAATGTGATTAACTATGCATTGCATATAAAAATATGAAAAATGTTAATAGTTTAGTATGTTTTGGGGGCTTGAATACTATTTTATTGAAGAAAATAATGATTTTGATTAAAAAACACAAAATCCCTTAAATGTTAATAATATTTTTCAAATGTAACGAATTTTGAAGAAGTTTTTCACCTATCCTGAATTATAAAAGGATAATTAATTCTCCTTCTGTCAAATGATACATAGATTTCCCTGGGGAATTTGTATATTCCATTAAATTCAGAGAAATCTGACTATCAATTTTGTTATTATATATCTATTAAAACACTAAATATATTTATTAGGTGAAGAAGAAAAGACCTGTTCTCAGAATTATTATGGCATTTGTGATATTGTAAATGACTGAGAAAAGGAAGGTTGAATCTAGTATTTTAATTACTGTCCAGAATGGTGAAAGACTCTGCAGTATGCTATTCCTTTTCTCCAATGGAGTGTGTTAGCTTCTGGCAGAGAAACATATATGAATGACTAATATAAAAAGACAAACATTATGTTCCTGTAGGTATTGCTTGTCCACATAAGAGAACTCAGAACTTTCAAACTGGAAAAAAACTGAAATGGAAAAAAAAACAAAACCTGCTCTTAGAATGTTCCCATGTGCTTGAGATAAGAACAGTTAATGAATAATGAAGGAAGCGGTGTCTTGGAGTGAGACTGGTTCATTGTTCTCCTGAAAAGCATTTTAGACTAATTCTCCTATGACTCCATGACTAAATGGATTTATAATGCACCATTTTAATGTTAATAATCTACTCACCCAAATCAAGGAACAGCAAGTCAAAGATTGAATCATTTTGTGATTATATATATATATATATATACATAAAATCAACACTGGTCATATGAGCCAATCTTTAACAAACATTAATTCTCTGCATTGCCTCTTCTGCCCTCAAGATTTTGGAGGGCTAGGCAGAAATATGTTCTTTTAGGTGTCTTGTAATATTGCTGACAAATTTTCTCCACAAAAATAGCTCTACTCAGAAAATAAAACTACACATCTGGAAAAGATCAACTATACATTGTAATTAATTGTCAAACATATCAATTTAATAGTGGTATGGGTTAGGAATAATTAGTAGTAAGTTGATTAAGTCTTAAAACTACAAAATAAATGTAAGGTTAGGGCTCAAATTCATTTAGCTAAATGGAAAGTATTACAGCAGTCTTGATACATTTAGATGCCACAACACATGGTATTACTTTTTTTTTTAAGGCAGAAAATTGGTATTATTTTAGAAGACTATACAACTTAGAAGTGTCGGAAAAAACAAAAACAAAAAACAACAACAACAAAGCAAGAACAATCCTGTACCTGTTTGGGGAAAACTGTAAGGGTTCCATCAGGGATAAGTGAGTTCATTTCTTGGATCAGAGATAGTTACTGAGGTCTTACTCTGTGCAAGCACGCCCTGTAACACTGTTCTTAAGGATTTCCATGTGGAAGTCTTGATAATGAAACCAAACAAGCTCTTGGGGGTCTGGGTGCTCACCAGGCAGAGTGAGAGGCAGACTTCTCTGCATGGTGTGGTGAGAGTTGGGGGTATGTCCTAAGCGTTAAAGCAAAGGCCAAGGAAGGAAAGACAGCCAGAAGGACACGAGGGCAGTGCTCAGCTCAGGGTCTGACTTCCGTTCAGAACTTGATGGATGAAGCACTAACATTCTTACTTTTAGGGTCCAGGGGTGTGGATGGACCCAAAGGTAGAAGAGACACAGACAGCATGCGTGGAGGGGGTAAGGGACAGGCAAGGGGGCCACACGCAGGAAGCATACGTCCCATGGAGCCCTCAGGTACACGATTTCTCTCCTGAACAGCTGTTTCTTCTTCCCGCTCCCACCCCTTTTCATCCAGATTCTGTGCTGCTTTTCCCAAACGCCCTCTCAACACTTTAGGAAACATGTTATTAACAATTGGAGGGTGCAGCTAGAGACTGAAACTTTATTGCCAAGGCCTGGGAAGTCTTACTTATGGGTCTACTCGGCACCTGTTTGTCCAAGGACAATTAGGAGTATGTAACTATATTTTTCTTCCCACTCTTTGTTTGCCAAAGGCGATTTAAATCATGGATACGCAGTCAGAGAAAAAAAATGCCTAGAGGAGTAACGCCATGATGTCCTTCCCAGATGTTTGCCTTTAGGATGAGAAGTGAGTTACACAGAAACAAGATGGGGAACTGCTGCCTAGATACCAATATAGCAAGGGACACATGCCCTGGGAGTGATCGATGGGTCAAAAATTAAATATGTCAGCAATCAATGATGCTATTAAAGAGCCTATCATAAAATGTCCATGTGGGGGCAGAGAATTATTTGAAAACTTCAGAAATAAATCTGCAACCCCAGGCTCTGTCTGGAGCTCTGTCTTCCATGGTGGTTGGCATTCCTTAAAATCACAAATTAGAAAAGAAAAAGTTAATTTGATTTAAAAGTTGAAAAATATGACCTTTGAGGAAAGGTTAAAGGAACTGGGGTTATTTGGATCAGGTAAAACACAACTGCAGGACTGACTTAATAAATGTCAAATATTTGCAATCAATTGTTCCTCAAGCATTCAGATGTCTGAAGCAGACAAAGTAGAGTGAAATTGCAGTTAAGATTTTTTAGTTTAACTTTAATAAACAACTTTCTGGAAGGAATCTAAATCTCTCAGTGCAATTTAACTTAATGTTACAAGGTTAATTAAACCCAAACAGACTACCAAGGAAAGTTGTGGAATCTTGGCTCTTAGATAGAAAACCGCATATCTTAAATGGTTTAGGTTTACTTCTGTCTGGAATTAAGAGACTGGATTGAATAACTCTTTAAGTTTGCTTACAGTATATTATATAACTGGTCTTATAGCTTTTTAATTTCTTCCGTGCATGGGCTAGGCACTAATCCATATGAACTCTAGGGGTGAAGAAAAAGTACAGCAACCCTTATACACAAAGTGAATCCTGAGTTGTCATACTTGGCATAAGAATGGAGAGGAGTTATTTTTAAATTGGCTCCTTTACTGAACACTATTGAGAAGAGCTCTATTTTGGAGCAATATTTTATTACAGAACTAAAGTGAAAGTGAAGCCGCTCAGTTGTGTCCGACTCTGCAACCCCATGGACTGTAGCCTACCAGGCTCCTCCGTCCATGGGATTTTCCAGGCAAGAATACTGGAGTGGGTTGCCATTTCCTTCTCCAGAACTAAAAGATAGTCTCAAATCATTAGCATACTGAGTTCACGGAATTTCTTATCAATACCATATTCAAAGTAGAGTCTGTTTTGAGCAAAGAAAGGGTTTAAGTGGAGCTTACCAACTAACTACAAACAATTCTCATTTTTAGCCTTATTAGGAATTTGACATTAAAAAACCCCAAACCACACACTTTTATTATTATATATGGTCAAAAATAAGAATAAAAAACCTGTCCATTTTTTCACAGTTGTTACAATGGTTTAATAATTGCTGTCATGTGCAATATTCAAAAAAGGATAATTTGTGGAAAAATGGCTGAAATTGCTAAACTTTTGATGAAATGTGGCATAATGCTAAGTAATCATTCTTTGTCTTTTTTCTTCTGTCAAAGTGGGCAAAATCATTTTTTACTGCTTTTCTGCTCCTATTTTTTTTTTTTAAGAAAGAAAAAATCCAGGGTGACATCCATTCCATTTTAAACTAATGCTTCTATTATTTCATGTCTAAATGGGGCTGACATCATCAACTTCTTCATGTCCTAAAAGATACTTACTTAGCTCCAGTCCACTATTACATACTTTATGCATTACGTGAAATAAAATATCTCCTGATTTTGAAAATATTTATTTTAAAAACAGCAATCAAATTGTGTGTAATCACATTTTCTGCTTGGCTTTGAAAGCTACATTATTCAATATGCCAGTGGTCCTTTCCATAATGGCAACATATTAGCAATTCATGCTGCTCTAATACAGTGGACTTCCTTGATGTACCGCACTCCCTACAGACCCAGAGGGGCACCCCTGCTTTAGTTGCATGTGTCCTGCACAGCACCTACCGAAGTGATGGTTGGCAAAACAGCCGTGCAGTGGCCTCTGAATGCAAAGTGTGCCAGACTGAAAGCTTCAAAAGACAATAAATCTGAGTATATACATCATGCTTGCTTTTGTTGCTTGGAAAAAATAAGGCATTTGGGAAATAAACCCCCCAATTTTATTGCCTTTTAACATCTTTTTCCATTTTAAACTCCAGAACTGGAAATTTGAAGTATTCAAAGAAACTGAAATCTCCTTTGTTGCTTTTCTCATTGTAAATTTTCTATACTATGTCATTAGGAACCATGCTCTACAAAAAGCCCAGGTTCTAAATGAATCCTTTCTGTGAGGCCATTCTAAAACTTTGCACGATGTTTCTTTGTATGAAAGAGCTTCTGTTGCCTGCACAAAGAACAAGTAATCGCCACATACGGGCCAGGCAGGAGCCTTGAATGACTTTATACAAGGTTGCATTTTGCCTTCCACCAGCCTATGGTGAAACCCAGCAGTGAGGGTGCCAGGATGAAGGGGAAAAGGAGAGATTCCTGATTTCAGTTTGCAGGAATCAAGGGATTTTTCTGAGATGAATACTTAATAGGGACATTTTCTTATTCTACCTTTCTCCCCAAACAACTCTGTAGTTTCTATATAACAACATGAAAACAGCATCACTTTCTTCTTAATGGCATAACAATATTTTCCAGCCAAAAGAAATGTTCTGTCCAATAAGTTCAAATAGCTTAATAATCAATGTGGCTTTAGGGTGAGGGTATGGGTAAAGCACTGAGAAAGCCCATGCGATGGTGGGAAAAATGACTAAATAACTAAAGTGACAAGCTGAGTGAGTTGCAACTCTGGATCACAGTTGTGTGGTCGATAGAGAATGAATCACAGGAAAATGTCAGCCCTGGAAAGGATCTCAGAACTCAACTAGTCCTGTGGTTTTCCTTTTTCTTGGGGGGTAGAATCCTAGGTTCAAGGGCATTTTTTACAAGAAATGTGAACAAGTGAGATGAGTAAGAGCACTCTGGTTCTGGCTGACTCCGTTCTGGCTTCCCTTGGCTCCACCTGATCTAGTCCAACCCTGCTGGTTACAGCCAAGGTACAGTGAATTGTCCATGGTTAACAAGCTTACCCCAGGCAGGGCCTGGCCTTCCAGACTCTCATTCCAGTGCTCTTCTAACCAGATTTCACTCTTGGAAAAGCACAGACTGGTCAATTACCCACTATCAAAATAACTCAAGGGAATTTTGAGAAAAATGGAACTCTTGCACATTGGGTCATGAATGACTGTTTAACTTGGACCTAGAAAATCAGAACTAGTTGGCACTTATTTGAAAGTATATACTAATAGAAATTCTACACTCTTTTATAACCTGGTCTTGGAAAATATGGACTTTTAAGAAAATGGAATCTTTTCTCAAGTGCCAGAAATCTAACTTTTTGCCAGAGTCCAGACTGACTACTAACACATAAAATTGGCATAGGCAAGAATATACAAAAAGGAAGTGGTGGGAAATTGGGGAAGGAAGGAAAAAAGTCACCCTATGTATGCTTCACCCCTGTATATGTTTATGGCAAGTTTCAGAAGGCAAGCTAGATATTCTACCCTAGTGACATTTTTATCAAAAAGGGATTCCAACAAATATATCTGGTGCCGACTGTCTGACAGGCACTAAATTCATAGATATTAATTACTTTAATGCTCACAACAATATGAGAGTAAGTGTCTTATCTCTATTTTATAGGTAAAGCAACTGAGGCACAGAAAGGTTATGCAAGTTGCTCAGTGTCACATAGCTGGTATGTTATTGGGCCAGGATTTGAATTGAGGAGGTCAAAAGACATCTTATGGTCAAAAGACACCAGGGTTAATCACAATGATGTATAAGGACACTCAGTAGAAAGTAAAGACGTTTTGGTGATGGCAGGCTTATTGCTTTTTTTTGGACAGATGTGAAGAAGATTAAGGATTTAAGTATAAATAGCTCATTTGAAAAATCTCTCTCATGTATTTGAACTTCTCCAAAGGAGTTATACATATACATTCTTGCTTTTCATATTTTATTTAGGAAACTTACATAATAATGCTTCCTGTGTGCCAACCAATGATCTAAGCAATTCTTAAATATTCATTTCACTCCACAAGATAAGGACGATCATTACCCTTGTTTTTCACATAAGGAAGCCGGAGTATTCATTGGCTGAGCTATTGAGCAAGTCACTTAACTACTCTGAACCTCCATTTTTCATACTATTGGGATAGTAATACTCAGATACTGACTTCTAATTATGAACTAAATTTTTTACATCTAATATATTAGACATTTGTTGGAAATGCTTAGAATCAGTAAAACTGTATCACTTACACTGCCAGTAGAGATAAAAAACAGATAGATATAAGAACATTTAAAATCTATTTTCAGAAAACATTATGTATTACATAAAACAGCAACATATATAACATATAATAGTGCATATATGTTAAATAATATAGTAACCACTAATGTATATACAGTATCTAAATGAGAACTAAATATTTTCACCTTTTTGATCCATTCAAATTCTAAAATTCCATCATGTGAAAATACTAACACAAAGATCTGAGCACTGTATTCAGGATACATTTAAAGTATTGAAAGGGAAAAATATACAACCAAGATTACTGTACCCAGCAAAGATCTCATTCAAAATTGATGGAGAAATAAAAAGCTTTTCAGACGAGCAAAAGTTAAGAGAATCCAGTACCACCAAACCAGCTTGACAACAAATGTTAAAGGGACTTATGTAGTCAAGAAATACAAGAGAAGGAAAAAGATCTACAAAATCAACCTCAAACAATTAAGAAAACGGCAATAGGAACATGCATATCAATAATTACTTTAAATGTAAATAGGCTAAATGTTCCAACCAAAAGACACAGACTGGCTGAATGTATACAAAAACAAGACCCATATATATGCTATCTACAAGAAACTCACTTCAGACCTAAAGAAACATATAGACTGAAAGTGAGAGGATGGAAAAATATATTCCATGCAAATGGGAAGCAAAAGAAAGCTGGAGTAGCAATCCTCATATCAGACAAAACAGACCTTAAAATAGAGAAGATTACAAGAGATAAGGAAGGACACTACATACTGATCAAGGGATCAATCCAAGAGGAAGATATAACATTGTAAATATCCATGCATCCAACATAGGAGCACCTCAATACATGACAAACACTAACAGACATAACACAAACACTAACAGACATAACACAATAATTGTAAGAGACTTTAACACCCCATTCACACCAACGGACAGATCACCAAAACAGAAAATAAATAAGAAAACACAAGTCTTAAATGATACATTAGATGAGATGGATCTTATTGATATCTTCAGGACAGTCCATACAAATGCAGAAGAATACACCTTCTTCTCAAGTGCCCATGGAACATTCTCCAGGACCACATCTTGGGTCACAAATAAAACCTCAGTAAATTTAAGAAAACTGAAATCAGATCAAGCATCTTCTCCGACCACAATGCTAGGAGACTAGATATCAATTACAAGAAAAAAACTATAAGAAACACAAACACATGGAGATTAAACAATACGTTTCTAAATAACCAACAGGTTACTGAAGAAATTAAAAGGGAAATCAATAAATTTCTAGAAACAAATACCAATGAAAACATGACAACTCAAAACCTATGGGATGCAACAAAAGCAGTTCTAAGCAGGAAGTTTATAACAATAGAATCCTACCTCAAGAAACAAGAAAAACATCGAATAGACAACCTGACTTGACATCTAAAACAACTGGAAAAAGAAGAACAGAAAACCCCCAAAATTAGTAGAAGGAAAGAAATCATAAGGATCTGAGCAGAAATAAATGAAAATGAAAGAAACAACAGTAATGTAAACAGTTAACAAACAGTAAAGATTATTTAGTTTTAATAAAACTAAAAGCTTGTTCTTTGAGGAGAGAAACAAAATTGACAAATCTTTTTGGCCAGACTCATCAAGAAAAAAAGAGAGAAGAATCAAATCAACAAAATTAGAAATGAAAAAGCAGAGGTTGTGACAGACAATGCAGAAATACAAAGGATGATAAGAGACTGTTATGAACAACTATATGGCATGAAAATGGATAACTTGGAAGAAATGGACAGATTCCTAGAAAAGTTCAATCTTTCAAGACTGAACCAGGAAGAAATAGAAATTAGGAACAATCCAATTACAAGCACTGAAATTGAAGCTGTGATCAAAAATCTCCCAAAAAACAAAAGCCCAGGACCATATGGCTTCACAGGAGAATTCTGTCAAACATTTAGAGAAGAGCTAATGCCTATCCTTCTAAAATTCTTTCAAAAAAATTGCAGAGAAAGGAACACTTCCAAACTCATGCTATGAGGCCATTATCATCTTGATACCAAAACCAGACAGAGACAATAGAAAAAAGAGAACTACAGGCCAATATCACTGATGAACACAGATGTAAAAATCTTCAACAAAATTTTAGTGAACAGAATTCAGCAACACATCAAAAAGCTTATACACCATGATCAAGTTGGGTTTATACCAGGGATGCAAGGATTCTTCAATATATGCAAATCAATCAATGTGATACACCATATTAATAAATTGAAAGTTAAACCATATGATCATCTCAATAGATGTAGAAAAAGCCTTTGACAAAATTCAGCACCCGATTAAAACTCTTCAAAAAATGGGCATAGAAGGAACCTACCTCAACATAGTAAAGGCCATATATGATAAGCCTACAGCAAACATTATTCTAGATGGTGAAAAATTGAAAGCATTCTTCCTAAGATCAAGAACAAGACAAAGGTGTCCACTTTCCCCACTACTGTCCAACATAGTTCTTGAAGTCCTAGCTACAGAAATCAGAGAAGAAGGAAATAAAAGGAATCCAGATTGGAAAAGAAGTAAAGCTCTCACTGTTTGCAGATGACATGATACTGTACATAGAAAACCCTAAAGATAGTATCAGAAAATTACTAGAGCTCATCAATGAATTTAGCAAAGTTGCAGGATACAAAATCAATACACAGAAATCACTTGCATTTCTATATACTAACAATGAAAAATCAGAAAGAGAAATTAAGGAATCAATCCCATTCACCATCGCAACAAAAAGAATTAAATATCTAGGAATGAACTTACCTAAAGAGACAAAAGAACTGTACACAGAAAATTATAAGACAATAATGAAAGAAATGAAAGATGACATAAACAGATGGAGAGTTCTTGGGTAGGAGGAATCAATGTTATAACAATGACTATATTACCAAACACAATCTACAGATTCAATGTGATCCCTATCAAATGACCAACAACACCTTTCACAGAACTACAACAAAAAATGTCACAGTTCATATGGAAACACAAAAGACCCCGAATAGCCAAAGCAGTCTTAAGAAAGAAGAATGGAGTTGGAGGAATCAATCTTCTTGACTTCAGATTATACTACAAAGCTACAGTCATCAAGACAGTATGGTACTGACACAAAAACAGAAATATAGACAAATGGAACAAGATAGAAAGCCCAGAAATAAACCCACGCACCTAGGGGTACCTTATTTTTGACAGAGGAGGCAAGAATATACAATGGGGCAAAGACAGCCTCTTCAATAAATGGTGCTGGGAAACCTGGACAGCTACATGTAAAAGAATGAAATTAGAACACTTTTTAACACCATACACAAAAATAAACACAAAATGGATTAAAGACCTAAATGTAAGACCAGAAACTATAAAACTCTTAGAGGAAAACATAGGCAGAACACTCGATGACATAAATCAAAGCAAGATCCTCTATGACACACCTCCTAGAGTAACGGAAATAAAAATAAAAGTAAACAAGTGGGACCTGATTAAACTTGAAAGCTTTTGCACAGCAATGGAAACTATAAATAAGTTGAAAAGACAATCCTCAGAATGGGAGAAAATAATAGCAAATGAAACAACTGACAAAGGATTAATTTGTAAAATATACAAGCAGCTCATACAACTCAATACCAGAAAAGCAAACAACTCAATCAAAAAGTTGGAAAAAGACCTAAACAGACATTTTTCCAAAGAAGACATAAGATGGCTAACAAACACATGAAAAGATGCTCAACATCACTCATTATTAGAAAAATGCAAATCAAAACTTCAAGGAGATATCACCTCACATCAGTCAGAATGGCCATCATCAAAAAGCTATAAGCAATAAATGCTGGAGAGGGTGTGGAGAAAAGGGAATGCTCTTGCACTGTTGGTGGGAATGTAAATTGACACAGCCACTATGGAAGATGGTATGGAGATTTCTTAAGAAACTAGGAATAAAACCACCATATGACCCAGCAATCCCACTCCTATGCATATACCCTGAGGAAACCAAAACTGAAACAGACACTTGTATCCCATTGTTCATTGCAACACTATTTACAATACCTAGAACATGGAAGCAACCTAGATGTCCACCAACAGATGAATGGATAAAGAAGTTGTGGTACATATACACAATGGAATATTACTCAGCCATAAAAAGGAATGCCTTTGAGTCTGTTCTAATGAGGTGGATGAACCTATAACCTATTATACAGAGTGAAGTAAGTCAGAAAGAGAAAGATAAATATCATATTCTATCACATATATAAGGAATCTAGAAGAATGGTACTGAAGAATTTACTTACAGGGCAGCAGTAGAGAAACAGACATAGAGAATAGACTAATGGACATGAGGAGAGGGGAGGGTGAGATGGATGGAGAGAGTAACATGGAAACTTACATTGCCATGTGTAAATTAGATAGCCTATGGAAATTTGCTGCATGGCTAAGGAAAGTCAAACAGGGGCTCTATATCAACCTAGAGGGGTGGGATGGGGAGGGAGATGGGAGGGAAGTTCAAAAGTATAGGGATGTATGTATACCTATGTCTGATTCATGTTGCAGTTGGACAGAAAAGAACAAAATTCTGTAAAGCAATTATCCTTCAATTAAAAAAATAAATAAACTATATGTTAAAGAAAGATCTGAGCATTGTACTAATAGCAAAAGGCTCAGCTTTAATAAAACTGAAGTGCTTTTGTAAGATAAAGTCGTAGATAGTTGATTCTACACATAAATCTACCTAGGGTGGCTCATAATCATGAGAATTAAAAATTTACAGCAAGTAATTATTTAGAGTTCACAAGTGTTAGCTTTAATTAGTTGTTTCCAAACTTTAGGAGACCTTGAAAAAAGAGATGAGAAATTACAGAAAGAGCCCTGTAGTTTCTATGTGGGATGTTTTTACATCCTAATTCTGTAGCCATTATTTCCTTATCTATATGAGCACTGATGACCTAAATCGTACACTATTCCATTTCATACATATGTCTTACATATATGTCAACAACTGGCAAACCAATCAATCACATTATATGCAAGCAAAGCTGCTAGAAAAGAGTTTTAGTCAGTTTATACAAACATGCATGTAAAGAGTATCATATAGACCTAAAGTTACTTTCAGAGAAGATAATGCTTAGTGCTTTTAAAATATAAAACATGGCAATATGAAGGGCTGTTCATCTTTAGATCTGCCGATATGGGAATGATGTGCAAACAGCTTACGAGCTCATCTTTCTGTTCTCATCATTACCACCCTGCGTCTCCTTGCCTGAGTTACGATAACAGGCTCCCAGACTCGACACAACTCGTTTCTTGCCACTGCAGTCCCTCCAGAGAGATGCCAGAAGGATATTCCTATGACACTGATTTCATAATGCTTTTGCCTTCAGTGAAAACAGCCAGTGGTTTCTTAGAATCCATCATAACAAGTCCACTGTCCTTAGAGTGCTTTTTGAAACTTTGGTCAAATCTCCCCACTTACAGTATCCAACCTGCTTTTCAGATGCTCTCTCCTAGATGTCTTTCCTTTCCTCTCTGTTTGTCCAAATCAAAACTACCTTTCAAGACTGGACTGCCATCATACCTTTTCCACTAAGTTTATAAAATACCCAAGCCAGAGACTATAATTCTTCCAGGTAGGATTCCTATTGGGTCCACAGTCAGTGAAACGGTGTTTATCCTTCTCTTGTCTCTAGTTGCTTCACATTTGACTCAAATTGTTTCATACTTAGTTATGCTTTTTCTATAGTTTACAAGCTCCTGAAGGACAGTGACTGTATCTTATCAATCATCTGAGCCCTTGAAAACATTTAGAGCAGGGAAAGCATTTAAAATGTACACACTGATGAGTGATATTCCAAACACATATTAGCTCAGAATAAGAACTGGAGAGGCCCCTTGTTTCTCAAAGGAATTAGCAAACTCCAATAAAGTCAATCTTTCCAACTGTATTAGATTTCTATTGCAACTTTGCAGTATATCAGACTCTGGCTGTTGGAATACAATCAGAGATCCAAACCTTGAAACAGAATTCTAAAAACAAATTTCACCTCTAAATCTACTTTCTCCAAGACCACACTGGCTTAAAAAATGAGTTTAGTATAGATTTAATGTTCAATCAACATAATTAACTGGATATATGCTGTCCAGGACAGTAGCCACTAGGTACATGTTGCTATCTTAAGTGTAATTAAATGTAATTAAAATGAAATAAAATGAAAATTAGTCCTTCAGTCATGCTAGCGACATTTAAAGTGTTCAATAGCCAATGACTCTTGCTATTGGATGGCATAGATAATAAAAAAGCCATCAGCACAGAGAGTTCTATTGGACAGTGCTGAAGCCTGTCCGAAGTCTTGCCAAAATTGGATTTGTTGGAGTAGCTTTTAACTTAAAGCATAAAATGCTAGGATCAGTTCTGTGAGGAGGCAGGGCAGATGTACACCTCAGAATACGGTTTGGAGGTACTGGGAAGTCTCACCATCCTATGAAAAATCCTGACAGACTCATGTGCCAAGAACTGGAATAGTATATCAGAGCTTCACTTGCTTAGTTTAGGCCGAACAGGATCCCTCTGCCTTGTAAAGTGTGCAAACACAATGTTAAGGGGAAAAACACTAAAGCCCAGTTTCTAAGTGGAAAGAAGCATGAAGAATTAGGATGAGAGAAGCTCATGATAAGCAAAGAGGGAAGCACCGTAGAGGAAGGGCCTAGATAGTGGTGCTTCACGACTGGGACTAGGGCCAGTTGAGGATGGGGTGACCAAGAACAGCAAACCTGGGCAAACTCCAGGTGAGTGTACACTGAAGTTACACACTCATCTCTTAAAGAGTGAATGGTGAATTGGGCGAGTCCTCGGAATGCTAAGAAGTCAAATTATACAAAACGAAAAGGGTTTTGAGACTAAAACTCTCTAACTGAGGATCTCACTATCCTCCTATGGCCCAACCTCATGAGCACACGAGGAAGAGGTGAGGAGGACAAAACTGGTACTTCCTGCCCTATATTCGTCCTTCCTCCTCTTCTCAGTGAAAGGGGAGCCTCAGTGAAAGCATGACCTGGATGCCTTATTGGCTCCTGCACTGGGTCTGAACCTTAGCCCCAAAGAGGAATAGGCACATGATTTTTCAAGGTCACTACATTGAAGTAAAACATTATTCAGATTTACACAGCATATTTTCTAAAAAAAATTCATCTTCCATTTTATGAAGTCACATTAATACTCTTAGGATAAATTTATACAGTGTAATATCATCTAAAAACCAAGACCAAGTGTAGAGATTTTTGCTACTGCTGGTGCCGGGAACAAGTCCTCTCCTTCAGGCCAACCAGCTAGCTGCCAATCTTGCGGAGAATCCTACATCCTACCATGCCCTGTGGCATTAGGCTCAGGACTTCATTCCCCAAACTACAAATAGATTCCTTTCCACTCTCCATCTCCCTGCTTTATGTTCATGGTTAACAGCAAAACCTTCCAGTGAAGTCACTCAAGTTAGAGATACATCCAAATGATTTAGATAAGTGATAATAACATCAAACACTTTCCTATCAGAAACAACGTAAGATAAGCAAGTTAATCGGTTTGTTCATTGGGAATATGGCAGCACTGTTCAGTGACTTACGAAAATGACCACAAAAACGGTTGGACCATTAAGTGACTGAACAATGGAACCAAAGTAAAGACTTCAACATCCCACCTGTCATTTATTAGAAGTTTCTATTAACCTCAGAGAGTTTCATGACATGGTAGAAAGCTCTGCCCTTGGCCATATACTGATGATAATATTTTTCACTCCGTGAGATATAGACAGAGAAATTATTAAGGTTTTAAATGACGTAATAGTCAGAAGGAAAGATTTTATGATGTCCGTATTCTCAAGCATAGGATGCTTGTTACAGACTCTTGGACTTTTTGGTAGGGGCTAAGAATTTAAGTTTTGCTAGTTTTCTGGTGATACATATTCTTACTAAATTTGAGAAGTGTCGAACATTAGAAGATTCAGAGTAACAACAAAGTCCAAGATACAGGAACATTTTAGTGGAGATAAATTTTGATCACCCAAATTATACCTTCAAAATAAAGATGAAAATTGTTTTCTTGCTTTCTGATTATATAAATTTGTGGGATTTGAAAGTGGAAAACAGGAGTGAAACCAACCTTCACAGCCATTCCCAGAAGAAGTGGGGGATCTTGCTTGCTTGTGGTGAGAAATTCTGCACTAGATGAGACATGGCACCTTCATGATAATTTTTATATAACAGCTAGTAAGACAGTTTGACCACATGACTGGACATTCAGTGTCAAATAGTATTTAGTACTTTGGGTTATAAATATAAGTGATCAAACGTGTGGTTAATTGATTTTACCTTGACTTAAATATAAGATGGAAAACTGTATTAGGATTTTACAGGATTTATGGAGAACATCTTCCATGGCTGAGAACTATTCTAGTTTCAGAAAGCCATGTTATGATGATTGAAAGCTCCTCTCATGAATTTAGACCTTGTCAGTGTGGGGTCCCCCACTCCCCAACACAAATCAAGAAGCAGACTCTTACCACAGAAATGGAGTTGGGAAGCAGTGCTCCATCTTGTCCCAGCATATTGGAGACGGTGATTTCAGGTAGGTCCATATTTTGTGGATGAAACGGTAGCAGGCCGTTATGGTTCACTGGGTGACACAGAGAGTGGTAACTGGGTTCGACCTCATTCAGCTGCACCAGAGAGTGATCGGGGAGGGAAGGAGGAGTGATGGGAGGAATGTTAAAGTCTTCACTTTCCAGGCTTGGGCCAGGGTAGGACTGAAAAGACAAGGTGATATTGTTGCAAATTACCATCCCCTTCTTCTCATCATGGTGAACAAGCACACAGGACCCCTTCAGATATTATTACAAGCAGCATTAAAGATCTGGCAGACATTTCCAATACTCAGATTATCCTGTTGCAAGTTCTCTATTATGCATGGAAGAAAATTGCCTCAAAGGCATAACCACTTCTCATATAAAGAGTGCTTCCATTAGGCAGTTTTATTTTTCCAAGAAGCTGAGCTCGAACAGATTTCAAAAGTCCCATTAAAATTTTCCAGTTTTAATCTAGCTGAATACCTTTTTCATAGGAATTGTGGGGAAGGAAAAGCAATTTATAAAATTAATATTTGATCAAACATGTTTCATAGGGCTCCCTACTGCTCAGATCATGAGATGTAATAAAATGAATTCCAGAAGTTCTGAGGTGACTGCTTTTGTGGTTTGAAGTGCTACAAGCTCACAACCGACAAAAGACAAAAACTTAGTAAAGCTATAACTTAAATATGTTGTGTAAGTATGGTTGCAGAGAAAGTTTGACATATGAAGACTATGACATTAAAAGCTATTTTTATCATGAAGATTATGTCATCAAAATAAAAATTAAGATGGTTTTCTTGATTTCTGACTATTTACATTTATTTGATTTTCCTCTAGAAGATGACAAACTCAAAATCATTGAAATGCAGTTCGGCTAATTACGAAAGGCAAAATACATGAATATCACTATAATACTAACTGAGGAATAAAAGTCAATTAGTAAAATAAGTAACAACATATGAGTGGCTTTTTCCTTTTAGAAAGTAGCTTTTAGATAAAACAGGAAGGGAGGGAGCAAAGAAGAAAGGAAAAAGCATAGGAGGACACTACTGCTTAAAAATAGGATGTGGTAAACACGGAACTGATTAGTAAAATGCTATTACCAATTCATATCGGAACACAGTGAGAGTCAGCAGTCTTTAGAGAGCAGGTGCCATAATGTGACGGAAACAAAGTGGGTCCAGATAACTCTTCCGAGTCTATCTTTCAAAGTAAGCGAGTCCTCCTAGTGTCTGAGCGCGTGGGTAACAAGGGCTCACTTGTCTGACAGCAGCACGCCTGCTGGAGTGTGCAAGATTTGAAATGAGCAGGCAGAGGGTAGGAGCCAAAGAAAGTAGTCTAAGGTATTCATGGGGTGTTCAGCCAATAAGCTGCATACTCCTGCTTCCAAGCGCCTGGGGTTATTTTTTCCAGATGGCGTCTATTTGTCTAACAGAAAGAAAATCTTCAAGTTGCACTTGCTAAATGTTGTACAAGTTTTGATATATTTGTTTAGGTTTTGTCAGAAGACATGATTAAATGAAGAGCTACTTGGAACAGCTGGCATGGAGACCTGGTCACGTAGAGGCATGTGTGGGTTACAGACTGGGGTGTATGAGGGAAAGATTTGATTCGTCTCTGCAGATAATTTTTCTTAAGTATCTAAAGTTCTGCTAAAAGAAAAAATCTCCAGCTCTATAAGTTCAATCATAAGTTTCCAAATTTTCCTGTTTACAATATTTGTATCCTGACTGAAAAATATATTAGTGCTTTGTGTGAAAACTGCAAGTTTGGTTAAATTCTCACTTGCCTAAAATATTTTAGACCTTCAATCTGTGGATCTAAACCATCAGCTCCAGGTACAAGTATTCATATACGTAAACGTAAAAGATGCAAAAAGGGGGAGGGGAGAGGAAGCACATTTATCAATGCTGACTTTGTTTAAAGCACTGTATTGAGTCCTTTGACTATGCTGTCTTCATTTAATCCTTACAATAATCCTTTGTGTGGCTATTCTTACCATTTTCCTAAAGAAAAAATTGAGAGGCTAAAGTTAAACAACTTTCATTTAGCTGGCAGGCAATCAGTACATTTGAGGGATGAATATAAGAAGGAGGAAGGTATTTTTAATTCTAATACTTATGCAATGTTTCATTTCTATTATTTTGTTAAGTTAAATGATACAAAGTGGCTAATATTCAACTGTTTTTGACTGATAAAATTTTACAATTTAAGAGTTTGTATTAGCGCCAGCCTGGTCCCAAATTCTACCCTAATGCCCATCCCATTAAAATCTAATATTTACTCTATAAGAGCACAAGGACTCATAATTTGTCTTTTTGTCAATATTTCAAAGGCTGAACTTGTTGATACATGTCTTTTAAGAAGTTATCTGATGTCTGTTTGAAACTTGCCTGAATAAGGTACGATTAATTCCAGTCATAAAGGAAAAAGATGTTTTTAACTTCATAAGTGCCATTAAACATCTGAAAATACCCAGGGATATTCTACCTATGCTGTACTATAACTTACATTCTAGAATTTCTCCAGTCGTTAAATCTTAATTTGTGGTGTTTTAAAGGAATTTAATTGGTATCACCTTACATCCAGTGATAACAATTGTACTGCAATCTAACTAAACTACATGGTTTACTTTCATGTAATTACACATTAATGTTATTTAATCCGTGCACTTATATACCAAAACCACAGATCCCACAACTTAACCGGTAATGGGTAGTATGTGGATCAAGAATTTTAACGACAAAAGGTTACTTAGTAGTTTCTGTTCTTTACATTAGTAGTCATGAGATGGTTATGTGCCAGGAGCCTATTACAGTGTAAATTGATGCCATATAAAAGTATCGTGGTAACTGCGTAAATGTCAAAATGTCACAGAACTTAGAAAAACGTCACTGCCAGAATAATTACTAATTATTTTTTAAATCTGGAAAAGAGTTAGGTAATTCTTCAACACTGACTTCCATGACACGACTTTATTTTGATTTCTTGAAATCTAGTAAGTCTGACTTAACCATAGTATGTTATATATTAGAGGCAATTTGCAGTTTGGGGGGTTATGTAACAATCGCTTATGACTCAGTATTTTCCCTCATTCTCCACAAAGCTGCCTGGTTACAGTCAGCATTCAATGCTTGTTGAATGAATTAACAAATGAATCACTGAAATGGATGCATACAAGAGTAAGTGAATGAGAAGATGACTTTTTCAAAGGCATGAAGTTTATGAATATACCCATGCTATGGCATGGGTATGAATAAATACACTCTATTCCCAAGAATGCACTGGCTAGATGACCACATGGTATGGAACGCTGACTGCTCAGCATGTCGGGAAGTGAAAGTACTATATCCTGCGAAAGATTTAAAGGCTTAAGCAGCCTGAGAATGCTGGGGTAGGGTGGTTTGGCGTCCCTCTCTGGCTATCCATCTGTCCCTCTGAAGTGGCTTGCACTTACCACCCCATGGTAATGCAGCAGTCCCAGAAGATTCCTAAGGGCGGTTTGGGGCTCCTGGCTCTCAGGAGTTGTTGGACCTAAAACCCCAGTACAGCTAAGGACCAGGTGGAAGCCTCAGTTCCACATCAGGATCCCAAGGGGTTGGCCTCACTAGACAAGTGGTCATAGAGGGCATGAGAGTGTGCTCTGAGCATAGAAACTGGACATCGATGATGATACCAGGGGCTGAGCAGTCAGAGAAGCTTCAGTGAAGGTCATTCCTTGCACTTTCTACTAATTCAGGGTGCTTTTCTGACTCGGGTGTATTTTCTTCCTTCAAGTCTCAGTGAGGCCAGGTATTAAAAAACTTTCCTCCTTCAATTTTTTTGACACCAAAAATCACTTGATCCTAAAACCCTGCATATCCCTATGAGACCCAGGGCTATGTATTTTTTTCAGCCTGAATGAGAGGCTACCAAGGATCAATCCATGGTCTCTGAGAATCTAGGGGGCTGAGTTCCAGGGTACAGTGCTGGAGAAGAGCAGGTGAAGACCCTCAAGGTGGCATCATCTTCCTGATCAGCCTTGATAGTGCCGTTCAACCCTCCCTGTGTAGAGATCGGAGCCATGCAGCCCCCTTCTCCCCAAGAAATGACAGAAATCAGTGGAGACCATCTCCACAAACGAAGACAAAGTACTGAGTTAAATAAAGGTATGAAATTCAAGCCAATATGTTTAATTTTACCTTGGATCTTCACCAAATTAATGAATGGTGAACTGGAAACAAAGACGCATGCAAAGTGATTTGCTCTAAACCATAGCCAGTCAGCATGATCCAAATGATTCAAATAACTCAAAATTTGATCACTGCTACTTAACCAAACTCTCCTGATCCTAGGACTTCTCACTGGTCCCAGACAAAGGGGTGACTCCTTCTACTGCTGGTGCTAGGACACGGCTCTGTCCTAGAGTTGGGGGGATGCTCCGTGAGTCCCCGTGTATCTAGGGGGCAGAAGTCTAGGTCATGGAACATGGGAAGAGTGGGCAGTGCTAGTACAAGGCTTGACTACCACTGGAATGTACACGAACTTCTCTAAGGTCACGAGGGAACTCCTGGGAAGTAGTAATTCCAAAATATTATCATCCTTGAGAGACTATTTCTATGGCCCTAAATAACAGATCCAGTATCTATTCAAGTCAATTTCTTAAAACCTTACCATTGGTATTTGCATATTTAGCTTATGAACTACTATATCTTTCTCTGAAGAGGAGACAGATTTTGGACTGGTTGAGAGTACTTATAATGCCTCCTCAGAGACTGATAAGAAGGCCACATGGTATGCTGGAAAGACTGGAGCCTCTGGAGTCCAGCAGATGGGGCTGCTCCAGGCCCTTGGAAGCATTTATTAGTGTGGGTTCTGGGGCAGCTTTCTTACTGCTGGTGAGCCTCCATTTCAAAACCTGCTTTATGGGTTCTTAGGAGCATGAAAACAGAAACATAAGATGGGTTAAATGCCTAATAATATATGTCTGCCACATAGAAAGTTCTTAATGAATGGCAGCTTTGGCATAGCTATGCTTATTGTAAAATGGGTTTACATACACCATGAATTGGGTCATATCTGAGAAAACAAACAAGTACAGACCAAACAGGAGAGGATTAGACATCATAATAAAGGAATTTCAGTATATTTACCATTGATCAGACCTCACATCGAAGCAAAGTGTTGCCCCATTCATACATAATGTGTTCATTTAATTGCTCCCTATAAATATCTTTTGTCTTTATTTTAATGGGAATTAAACTATAATTTTGAAATTAAAGAATAACAAGACAGTAGGAAATGGTGAATAGGTAAAGAATGCTGAAGAGCTCAGATAACAAGGACCTCAAGTACAGAGGGCCACAACTGATTCTTTGGAGAACTTTGCTGCAGGCCGGCATCCATCAGTACTGACAGTTCCAACCTACTAAGCCACGGATGAATCTGTGAAGCAGAATTTCAGTATTGAAGTTTGCAACAAAAGCTGTATTTTCTAGCATACTGTCTTGTGTCCAAAGGAAGACTATATTCTCTTGGAGACTGTGGTCAAATTGCTAATCAGATGGTTTGTTTTTGAGACAAGAATCAAGAGTTGGGCTAGGAAAGTAACAGAAGAGCCTTCTCAAATGTTTTGATTTGCTCTTTGGGGAATCTTTCTAGCCACCTAACGCCACTGTCCTTCCCCATGTCCAACCAACCCTGGCATCTCCAATCCAGTGAAAAAAGAAGAAAAACCTCTTGCCTGATTTCTGGAAGATCTCATTCCCCTGCCTGTTAAATGACATTTCTTTTTCATCATTTTGCTTTACATATTCCATAGCCTGGGTATCCTGTTTACATTGTTTTCTCCTTCTACAATACACACTTCCTTTCACGACAGTCTGTCCTTAATTTTTGTTCTTATTTTGAATTATTACATCTGGATAGATAAATTAAGCTGATTTTTCTTTTGACTACAGAGAATTTATATTTTTTTGTACTGTTTAGATAAGAGGGTTAATAAATGCTGACCAGGAACAAATAATGGGAAATCTCTTCTGGACTTTGTCTTTGCTTCTAAAAATCTAGTTTCTCTACCAGAAGGGCCTTGTATCTGTGGGTCTCTGTCCACACACTGTATTCATTATACAGTGTTCAATCTTTGGTGACAAGTCCCATAACTCAGAAGAATTCAAACGATATCATCTTGTACATTTCTTTAAATTATGTTATGGCTACATGTGATCAGGCACACACTAAAAATATGGCAGTAGTTAGAATACTGTAAAATATGTTTCCCATATATATCTTTATTTGAAAGATAAATAAATAGCACTGCCATCAAATGTATATGAAATGCCTTAATTTTTAATCTATAACATAATTCCTGAAAGTTCAGGATAGAAAAATGCCTCTGTTTAAAAATGTTTCATCTTGTATTATTAAAAATTCTTGTTGCATAAATTAAATAACTGAATGAAAAGCAAAGTAAATTGAGTTCATTAGGAAAATAATAAACTTCCTTTGTATGTTTTCAGAAGTTAAGATATTGCATGTAATGGTGCTTTCTCTCAAAAGAGTTTAAATAGCATCAACGTTATCTCCAATTTCTTTTAAGAAGACCTTCAGAAGTAGGTATTTTTCAGATTCTTTTGTCTCTGCATGAACAAGGGTTGATAGCTTGAAACTATAATGTATTACTGTGGAAAGCCTTGGTCTGTTACATAAATCATCTGAACACTCAGCAAGAATTGTCCAACAGTGCCATTGATGTGCTCAAGCCAATGATCCTGCAAACAATTTTTTTGTCTTTCTTCACATGTTAGACAATAGCAATAAATCATCTTCATTTAAAAACACACAATGCACTAATTTTCCAAGCAACAGTTATCAAAATGCAATTCTGGATAGAACGTGCTAGATTTATTTTATTGGTGCTCATTAGTTTTTGTAACCTCTTTAAGTAAAAGGCAATCAGTGCTTCATCTGTCCTAGAAGCATTTGTTGTGTACCTACTATGTGTAAGGCATTCTGCAAAGTGTGATTTGAGATACAAAGAACTGCAAGAGTTTGC